>NC_029772.3:66208538-66231748 GCF_000817695.3 Arachis duranensis | reverse complement strand
AGATAAGATAAGATTAAAATTAAAATTTAAAACAAAAGTGTTTTTTTGAAAAAGAGATGAGATATTTTCGAAAATTAGAGAGGAAAAAGTAGTTAGGTGGTTTTGAAAAAGATAAGAAACAAACACAAAGTCAAAGAGTTAGTTGAAAAAGATATTAAAATCAAATTTGAAAAGATAAGAAGATAAGAAGTTAGATAAGATATTTTGAAATTAAATTTTTGAAAATGATAAAATTTTGAAAAAGATATGATAAGATATGTTTGAAAAAGATTTAATTTTTTAAATTTAAAATTACTTACTTCACTAACAAGAAACTACAAGATAAGATTCTAGAACTTAAAGATTGAACCTTTCTTAACAAGAAAGTAACAAACTTCAAATTTTTTGAATCAATCACATTAATTGTTAGTGAGTTTTCGAAAATTTGATATAAAGATAAGAAAAAGATTTTGAAAATAATTTGAAAAAGAATTTAAGAAGATAAGATTTTTAAAATTGAAATTTTGACTTGACTTGTAAGAAACAACTAATTTTAAAATTTTTTTACCAAGTCAACCCAAAATTTCGAAAATTTGGAGGGAAATAAGGAAAAGATATTTTTTGATTTTTTAAATTTTAATTATGAGAGAGAAAAATAATTAAAATTAAAACGTCATAATTGTCTTTTTCTCTTTTCTTTTTGGATCAAAACAAGGAATGCATGCAAGAACACTATGAATGTCAAGATGAACACCAAGAACACTTTGAAGATCATGATGAACATCAAGAACATATTTTTGAAAAATTTTTTATGCAAAGAAGACATGCAAGACACAAAACTTATAAATCTTTAATGCATGGACCCTAACAAACGAAAAATGCATATGAAAAACAACAAACAACACAAAACAAGAAAACATCAACATCAAACAAGAAGACTTGTCAAGAACAACTTGAAGATCATGAAGAACAATATGAATGCATGGAATTTTTGAAAATAATGCATAAATTTTAAAAACATGCAATTGACACCAAACTTAAAAATTAACTCAAGACTCAAGCAATAAACACAAAATATTTTTGATTTGTATGATTTTATTAATTTTTTTGGATTTTTATTAATTTTTTCGAAAAGAAAGTTTGCAAAAACGAAAAAAGAAAAGAAAAATTTTGAAAAAGATTTTTGAAAATAAAATTACCTAATCTGAGCAACAAGATGAACCGTCAGTTGTCCATACTCGAACAATCCCTGGCAACGGCACCAAAAACTTGATGGACGAAATTGTGATTCATTCTCTTTGTATTTGCATGAGATTTATTTAATGGCTCTTTGCTATGTGTGGACACAACTCCGTTCAACTTAACCAGCAAGTGTACTGGGTCATCCAAGTAATACCTTACGTGAGTAAGGGTCGATCCCACAGAGATTGTTGGTATGAAGCAAACTATGGTTACCTTGTAAATCTCAGTCAGGCAGATTAAATGGTTTATGATAAGTTCAAAAATAAATAATAAACAGAAAATAAAATAGGATAGAAATACTTATGTAAATCAATAGTGGGAATTTCAGATAGGCGTATGGAGATGCTGTGCACCTTTTGAATCTCTACTTTCTTATTACATTCATCCAATCCTTCTTACTCCTTTCCATGGCAAGCTGTATGTAGGGCATCACTGTTGTCAATGGCTACATCCCATCCTCTCAGTGAAAATGGTCCTATGCTTTGTCACAGCACGGCTAACCATCTGTCGGTTCTCAATCAGGTTGGAATAGAATCCCTTGATTCTTTTGCGTCTGTCACTAATGCCCAGCCTTCAGGAGTTTGAAGCTCGTCACAGTCATTCAATACCGGAATCCTAATCGGAATACCACAGACAAGGTTAGACTTTCCAGATTCTCGGAATCCTACTCGGAATACCACAGACACGGTTAGACTTTCCGGATTCCCATGAATGCCGCCATCTATCTAGCTTATACCACGAAGATTCTGTTGGGGAATCTAAGAGATATGCGCCCGGCCTAAGGTAGAACGGAAGTGGTTGTCAGTCACGCGCGTTCATAGATGAGAATGATGATGAGTGTCACGGATCATCACATTCATCAAGTTGAAGTGCAACGGATATCTTAGAATAGGAATAAAAGAGAATTGAATAGAAAATAATAGTAGTTGTATTGAAACTTGAGGTACAGCAGAGCTCCACACCCTTAATCTATGGTGTGTAGAAACTCCACCGTTGAAAATACATAAGTGAAAGTTCAGGCATGGCCGAATGGCCAGCCCCCAAAACATGATCAATAGTCTCCTAAGATGAAGAATAAAACAAAACTGAGACCAAAGATGTCTAATACAATAGTAAATTATCCTATTTATACTAGACTAGCCACTAGGGTTTACATGAGTAAGTAATTGATGCATAAATCTACTTCCGGGGCCCACTTGGTGTATGTTTGGGCTGAGCTTGATCTATCCACGAGCTGAGCCTTTTATTGGAGTTGAACGCCGAGTTATAGCGTGTTTCTGGCGTTCAACTCCGGGTTGTGACGTGTTTCTGGCGTTTGACTCCAAACAGCAGCATGTACTTGGCGTTGAGCGCCACTTTACGTCATCAATTCCCGAATAAAGTATGGACTATTATATATTGCTGGAAAGCTCTGGATGTCTACTTTCCAACGCCATTGAGATCGCGCCATTTGGAGTTCTGTAGCTCCAAAAAAAATCCATTTTGAGTGCAGGGAGGTCAGATTCCAACAGCATCAGCAGTCCTTTGTCAGCCTCCACATCCCTAAAAGTAGCTTGAACTTATTAAAAACTACCTAAAAACAATGCCAAAAAGCGTATAAATTATCCGCTCATCAATGGGCTCTTGACCTTTAGTTGAAGCAGTTACAGTCTTCATTGGTCTCAGCTTTGCTTGCAGAAAGAATGTGAGTCAGGCATGGTAGGACGTTAGTTAAGACGTTAGTGGCGTTAACGTTAGGTGTAAACTTGGGATCAAAAGCGTTAGTGACGATAACTTTGTCACTAACGTTCCAAACCAATTGATCCACGTTAACTTCAACGTTAGTGGTACTAACATAACCACTAACGTAGCCTCTTAGCCCTTCGCAATCGTTATTGGCACTCACTTTTACCAATAACGCTGTTCTTTATCCCTCTTTTCCACGTTAATGATCCACGTTAGAGTAACTAACGTGGCCCTTAACGTGGGCATGCCCAAGCTCGAGGGTCTTAGTGACACTCACCTTTGTCACTAACGCATCAAACGCCCCTTCTTTCCACGTTAGTGCCTCACGTTAATGGCATTAACGTGACCACTAACTTGGTTGTGCTTGCCATCTCCAACGTTAGTGACAAAGGTTAGTGTCACTAACATTGGCCCATCATTCATTGCTCCACATTACAATTCACGTTAGTTGTCTTAACGTGACCACTAACGTAGGCAATCTTGGCCTGATCCAGCGTTAGTGACAAAGGTGAGTGTCACTAACATTGGCGATCTCTTATTTATTCCACGTTATAGTTCACGTTAATTGAATTAACGTGACTCTTAACGTGGTTATGTGTGGCCTTTTGGATTGTTAGTGGTGTTTACTTTTACCACTAACGTTGGAGCTCCCCTTTCCTTCCATGTTAGTTCCCACGTTAATGTAACTAACGTGGGTTATGATGGCTTTCGAAGGTGTTATTGGTGATAACTTCTTCACTAACGCTGCAAGCTTGCTCCCATTCCACGTTAGTGGTCACATTAGTGAGACTAACGTGGCGGCTAACGTTGTTCTTCTTTGCTTCTTTTGTCCTAAAATCAAACAAACAGGGTGCATCAAAGCTTTGTTCCAAGTCATGAGATCATGCATCATCCATTTTATCATTCAATTCATGCATAATTCTCATGAAATCATGTAAAATTCACAATGTTTGCTTGAATCATGATGTAAGTGTATTTTTACCCAAAACTTGCTTATTTACTAAGAAAATGCATGAAACTACCCTAAAACAGTAAAGAAAAGGTCAGTGAAACTGGCCAACATGCCCTGGCATCACGAGTCTAGGTTTTGACTCATTATTTGTCAATAAGTATTTCAAAGCTGCATGATCGGTGTATATCACTATCTTTGATCCTAGCAAATAAGATCTGAATTTATCTAAAGCATGAACAATAGCTAGGAGTTCCTTTTCAGTAGTGGTATAGTTGGATTGTTCTGCATCAAGTGTTTTAGAAGAGTATGCAATGACATAAGGGAGTTTACCATCGCGTTGTGCAAGCATGGAACCTATAGCATGGTTTGACGCATCGCACATTATCTCAAATGGCAAAGTCCAGTTGGAGCCTCGCACAATCGATGCCGTGGTAAGAACTCTCCTTAGCTCTTCAAAAGCTTTCACACATTCACTGTCAAACTCAAAGTCCACATCTTTTTGGAGTAGGCGCGACAATGGCAAATCAATCTTGCTAAAATCTTTGATAAAGGGCCTATAAAATCCTGCATGTCCTAAAAATGAGCGGACCTCCCTCACATATGAGGGGTGAGGTAAAGTGGTGATAACATTGACCTTGGCCGGGTCTACAGAAATTCTTTCATGAGATACTACATGTCCTAACATTATACATTGTCTTACCATAAAGTGACATTTCTCAAAATTCAAGACAAGGTTAGCGTCAACACATCTAGCTAAGACCTTGGCCAAGTTCTCTAAGCAACAATCAAATGAAGTTCCATAAACACTGAAGTCATCCATAAAGACTTCCAGACAATTCTCCATTAGATCGGAAAAGACACTGGTCATGCACCGCTGAAAAGTAGCAGGTGCATTACATAGTCCAAATGACATCCTTTTGTAGGCAAAGGTACCAAAAGGGCAAGTGAATGTGGTCTTTTCCTGATCTTCAGGAGCAATGTGAATCTGGAAGTAACCAGTGAATCCATCAAGAAAGCAATAATGGGATTTACCCGCTAAACAGTCCAACATCTGATCGATAAAGGGCAAAGGGTAGTGGTCCTTCCTTGTAGCGGCATTCAACCTTCTATAATAGATGCACACTAGCCATGCATTTTGTACTCTCTTGGTGACCACTTCACCATCATCCTTTTTAACCAAGTGATGCCTGATTTCTTGGGAACAACCTGGACCGGGCTCACCCACTTACTGTCAGAAATCGGGTATATGATACTGATAAACCACTATTTCATGGTTTATCTTGTGCTCAATTGAGTAGATTTTATTAACTCTTTACCCACTTATTCATACTATTTGCATGGTTTTACATTTGTCTTCCTAATTATGTGCTTTGATTGAAAACATGCTTCTTTGGCCTTAAGTTCCCTATGTTTAAACCTCACTTATTACCATTAGATGCCTTGATATGTGTGTTAAGTGATTTCAGATATTACAAGGCAGGAATGGCTTAGAGGATGGAAAGGAAACATGCAAAAGTGGAAGGAATACAAGAAGTTGGAGGAACTGCTAAGTTGTCCAGCCTGACCTCTCTACACTCAAACGGCTATAACTTTAGCTATAGAGGTCCAAACGACGCGGGTCCAGTTGCATTAGAAAGCTAACGTCCGGGGCTTCGATTTGATATATAATATGCCATAGTTGCCTGATGCGTGAAAACTTGTCGCTCAACAAATTTCCCATCGGCAAGTATACCAAATTGTCGTCAAGTAATAACTCACAATAGAGTGAGGTCGAATCCCACAGAGATTAACGGATTAAGCAAACAATGATTAATTGATTATCCTAGTTCGACGAATCATATTGGAGTGATAAGTAACAAGGAAATATAAATGGCATAAAAGTAAAGAAAAGCTATAAAGTGCAGAAGAGTAAAATGGCAAGAAAAGTAAATGTAAGAACTAAAAATAAAATGAACATTGGGATCAAGAGATATTGCAATCCTCCAGATCAAGTTCATTTTCATCTCTTCTTCAATCAATGTTTTCATTGATCTCCTTGGCAATCTTAAGTGATTGGATCCCAATTCCTTGGCAATCCAATCTCTCTAAGCTTGAACAATTGCCAAATTCCTTGATTTAATTGTTCATGGGAAGAGATGAAATTTGGTCACTGATTATACCACACACATTCATAGATCAAAGTATTGGTCGGATTACATGTCACAATATCCATCCAACCCCCAACCTAATCCAATGTGAGAGAGCATTTCTAGCATGATTTTCTCATTCCTCTTCCAAGGTTCAGAGAAAATCCAAGTATGAGCAATTTCTCTTACAAGACAATTACCCAATTGAATTAAGATCGAAAGCTCTCTAGTAAAATCAAGAGAAAAGAAAGAAGAAGAAGAATAAGAACTACAATTGATCCATTGAATCACAATAGAGCTCTCTAACCCAATGAAAAGAGTTAGTTGGTCATTGCTCTACCAAAATAGAAAGAAAGAAAGTGCAGAAAAGTAAAGATGAATATTAAAACTAAAAATGAAACTTCCAAATTCATAAATGAAAAGTACAAAGAAAAAGAAAGAGAAGGAAAAGTGTGTGAGGGGAGGGAGTCCGAAGACCCCTCTTCAATCCCCAATTTCCCAGCCTCACTCCGTCTATAACCCTATCTTCTCTCCCTCTTAAAAAACACTTGAATGCACAAACTAAGGCCTTTATATAGGCTCTCCTAAATTACAAAATGAAATTAAAAGCAAATTACAATTAAATGAAAATTCCTATTCTAGATGCTTCTTGTGGCCTTGATTGGTTGACACTTGTGGGCTTGCTTCCTTGAGGTTGGGTGGTCCTTGAAAGAGAAGTGATCAAATTGAGGCCCATGGTGAAATGCTGCCTAGTTGGTGTTTTTGGAGCTTTAAAAGATGCCTCTTGTTTGTGTTTCAATTTGATGCCCACTATAAATTATTATATATCTTTGAAAAGCTCTGAATGTCATCTTTCTAACGCAACTGAAATCACCTCAATTGGATCTCTGTAACTCAAGTTATACTCCTTTGAAGTGGACATGGTCGCTGGCATAGTCGCTAGCGTTAATGGAAAACGTGAGTCCCGATAATGCTAGTGACCAGGGGCTTAATATTTCCAGGTTCTGGAGCTTAAAATCAATGTCCACCCCATACTATTATATATTGTTGGAAAGCTCTGGATGTCTACTTTATAACGCTGTTAGAAGTGCATCATTCGGAGCTCTACAAATCGAGTTACACTTCTTGGAAGATGAAGAGGTCAGTTGGCCTTACTACAGGTTGATACCATGTTCATCTTTGCACTTTCGGGGCAGGATTTCTACCTCAAATTTAGTGTCAACCATGTAGTGCCATATATGCTTGGAAAGCTCTGGAATCCTACGTTCCAATGCCACTTGAATTACCTCATTTGGAGCTTTGTGGCTCAAGTTATGCGTGTTTGAAGAAGGCATGGTCAGGCTGCCAGGTGGGACTTTTGCCCACGTTAACTACCACGTTAACTTAGTTAACGTAGAAGTTAACGTGGGTCTTTTTTTGCCTCGCCAACGTTAGTGGCACTCACTTTTTCCACTAATGTTGGCATCTCCCTTTCCTTCCACGTTAACTACCACGTTAACTTAGTTAACGTGGCTGTTAACGTGGGTCTTTTTGCTTCGCCAACGTTAGTGGCACTCACTTTTTTCATTAACATTGGCATATACCCCTTTCGCAAGAGTTATTGGGACTCACCATTTTCACTTTTGTCCCTACGTTAGAGTTCACATTAGTGTAGCTAACGTGACTCTTAACGTGGGTCTTCCTTGCTAACGTTCCATGCTCTCCTTCTTCAAAGTTAATGCCACTAACTTTTCTCACTAACGTTGGGGCTTTCCTTCCTTCCACGTTAGTGCCCACATTAGTGTAACTAACGTAGCCACTAACGTGGCTCTTCTATGCTTTTTGTTACCTGAAATCAATTAAACAAAGTGCATCAAATTCTTGCTCTTAATCATGGGATCATGCATCATCCAATTTGTCATTCAATTTATGCATAATTCTCATGAACTCATTCAAAATTCACAATGTTTGCTTGAATCATGGTATGATTGCATTTTCAACCAAATACTTGCTTATTTCCTAAGAAAATGCATGAAACCAACCTAAAGCATACAAAAAATGGCTAGTAAAACTAGCCAAGATGCCCTGGCATCACAACACCAAACTTAAATCTTGCTTGTCATCAAGCAAGAAAATAACTATGCACAAAGAATTCTCTTAATTGGAATATATTGAAGAATTGCTTATGATGCCTTAGTGGGTGAAGTGAATAAGTGACAGTGGGGTGAACTCTAATTTGTATGCTTATGCAAGGATTCCAGTGCTCATTAGTCCTCACATTTTGGAAGTCTTAGATCTTAGGACTTTCATTCAAATGATATTATGGAAGTCTCTTTATAGATTGTAACCTTGAAGCAGCTCTTATTTTCTAGCATTTTTCTTTTCTTTTTGTATCTTGGCCTCGACTCTAAGTGTCATGTATCAAAGCAGCTTTTTAAGATAAGCTTTCAATCAATACTCCCAAATCAGTTGGTCTAAGGTATTAGGTGTTGAAGCACCCCTTAGGATTTACTTGCTCAAGCCTCTCTCTTTGATACAAATCTACCACAAGCATTTAACTAGGACAATAACTCTTTGAGTTCTTGTTTCTTTCTTTTTCTTCCTAGTAATTGATGCTCAGAGCCTTGGGCTTGTTCTTTGTTTTTTTCTTTTTCTTTTGCTTTCTTTTGTTACTGCTTCTTGGATCAATAGATGTTTGAGAAATTCCATAATACTTCTCTAAACTTCATTTCCTGTCTATGAGCTCCCATGCAAGTTTTCACAAACATGCAACCTCAATACACAATCATACAATTAGAACCTCCACTCTTCTTAATCTTTTGCTTGCCCCATGATTTATAAAATTCTTCAACATTTTTCTTTTAAAAGAATGATTTCTTTGTTGCATTCTTAAAGATATTGGGTACAAGTAAAACTCAAAATGATAATCATGATATCATAGCAACATGTCACAAATCAAATATCAAATTATGCTTATTCACAAGGAGTAATCACACATGCATACAAAGAAAATAGAAGACAATCATGCAATTTAAAGTGCTGGAAATAAGTAAGAGGAGAAAGGAACTTTACCACCTTGTAGTTTATCTTTATTGTTGTTGCCCTTTTCCTCCTATTCTTTCCCTTCCCACACCAAACTTAGAATGCTTGCTTATACTCAAGCAACAATTAAAACAGTGGTGATGGGGTCTATGATGGATCATGAATGTCTTAGAATGAAGTGTGAGTATGCATGTGTTTCAGCAAGCCAGATTAAGGATACAATAAAGGCACAAGAGATACAAACATAGACATTTTGATTGCATCAATAAGTGGTGTGCTTGGTACCTTGCATGAAAAATAGGTGGCAACACCAAACTTAGTGTGACACTCTCAATTTAGAATGTTGCAAGTACCCAGTGAAGATTGAAAATGAAATTGTTGCATGGCAACACCAAACTTAGAATGCAATCATATGCCAAATTATTGAAAGTAAACTAAGCAAGGAAAGAAAATGTTACCTACGGTTGGGTTGCCTCCCAACAAGCGCTCTTTTAATGTCATTAGCTTGACATGTTGTTCATGACTTTCTTCCTCTTCTTCCATTTTGTTAAGAGGAATGACCTCAAGAGGAAAGAGGAGCTAATTAATGCCCTTTGTTTAGAGTGCCTTTCCCTAGCAAGCTTTCTTTTGTTGTTAGCTTGAGTGAACTTGCTTGTTGGGGTAGGGGTGGGATGGCTTTTGGTTGACCTTTTCTTCTTCATGGATATTGTCCTTTTCTTCGTCACCATCCTCTTGTTAGTGCTCATGTTGATTGCCTTCACCACCTTGATTTCATGACTTGGGTGTTGTATGATGGTTAGAGCATCATCTTCATCAAGTGCTTTTTGAATTGGTGGTTCAATGAACTCACCCTCTATACAACTCTCTGTTTTATTGGAGTGTGGGCTCCCTTGATTGACTTCCTCCCTTTCTTCTACATGATGTTGCATTATGTCTTTTGGGAGTGAGTTTGCATGTTCCTTTGTCACCACTAGTAACCTCTGTGGGTATGGAGCCTTAGGCTTATATATTCTCACAACCTCATCCTTCTTCATAGAAATCTCACTTGGTATAGGTGCCTCTTTTTCTTTTTCTTCTAATTCCTCTCTTGGGTCCGCCATGGTGTCACTAAGGGAATTATGGGTATGGATTTACTTTGATAGATATCCAACCTGTGCCTCAAGCTTCTTAATGGCAACCCACCGGTTCTGCATAATGGTTTTTACTTCCTCTTGGAAAGTCCTCGTGTCCTTAGATTCTTCCAAGAGCATTGCCAGTAGGTTCTCTATCCTTGATAGCTTATCCTCGAGGGGAGGGTGTGCAGCTGGGGTGAAATTTGGAGGTTCAGGGTGGTTACTTTGTGAATAGAATTGGTTGTTTTGTGGTTTTATGTTATGAGAGTGGTATGACTTTTGTGGGGAATGATATGGGTCTTGTGGACTGTGAGAAGAATTTTGTGTGTAATGGAATGAATTGTGTGAGTGGTGAGATGAATTATATGGATGTGGGAAGGAATTTTGTGTTGAGGCATATCCAAGTAGTTAAGGGTTTTGATGCGAAAAGCTAGGAGGTGAGGTTGAATAATTAAAGGATGATGGCTCTTGATGATTGAGCTGTGAATAAGTGAAATTTCTTTGGTTTTGATCTTCCCAGGCACAGCTTGAGTAGTGATCAAAGTCATCAGAATATGGACCATTTTGTGACCCTGGGAAGCCCCCTATTTCATGTTCTTGATATTCCCAACCACCATTATCATAATAACATGAATTATTTTGTGGTGGTGAGAAGTATCCCAAGTAATTTAATTGACCAAAAGATGATCTATACTCCATTTTTCTTCAAATTACTCTGTATCAAACAACAACCACCAAGATAAAAGAGATTTGAAATTCCCCTTGTCACAGATGAGGAAATTCCCAATGAGGCAATATCACAAACAGTTAGTTAGCAAAAGAAAATAAAGAAACAAAAGAAAATAATGACAAAAGAAAAGTGTCTAATCTAGTAAATCAATCAACCGGCAGTTTGTTAATCACAGTTAATCCCCGGCAACGGCGCCATAAACTTGATGCGTGAAAACTTGTCTCTCAACAAATTTCCCTTCGGCAAGTATACTGAATTGTCGTCAAGTAATAACTCACAATAGTGTCAGGTCAAATCCCACAGAGATTAACGGATTAAGCAAACAATGATTAATTGATTATCCTAGTTAGACGAATCATATTGGAGTGATAAGTAACAAGAAAACGTAAATGACATAAAAGTAAAGAAAAGCTATAAAGTGTAGAAGAGTAAAATGGCAAGAAAAGTAAATGTAAGAACTAAAAATAAAATGAACATTGGGATCAAGAGCTATTGCAATCCTCCAAATCAAGTTCATTTTCATCTCTTCCTCAATCAATGCATTCATTGATCTCCTTGGCAATCTTAAGTGATTGGATCCCAATTCCTTGGCAATCAAATCTCTCTAAGCTTGAACAATTGCCCAATTCCTTGATTTAATTGCTCATGGGAAGAGATAAAGTTTGGTCACTGATTATACCACACACATTAATAGATCAATGTATTAGAAGGATTACATGTCACAATATCTATCCAACCCCCAACTAAATCCAATGTGAGAGAGCATTTCTAGCATGATTTCCTCATTCCTCTTCCAATGTTCAGAGGAAATCCAAGTATGAGCAATTTCTCTTCCAAGACAATTACCCAATTGAATTGAGATCGAAAGCTCTCTAGTAAAATCAAGAAAAAAGAAAGAAGAATAAGAATAAGAACTACAATTGATCAATTGAATCACAATAGAGCTCTCTAACCCAATGAAAAGAGTTAGTTGGTCATTGCTCTACCAAAATAGAAAGAAAGAAAGTGCAGAAAAGTAAAGATGAAGATTAAAACTAAAAATGAAACTTCCAAATTCTTAAATGAAAAGTACAAAGAAAAAGAAAGAGAAGGAAAAGTGTGTGAGGGGAGGGAGTCCGAAGACCCCTCTTCAATCCCCAATTTCCTAGCCTCAATCCGTCTATAACCCTATCTTCTCTCCCTCCTAAAAACACTTGAATGTACAAACTAAGGCCTTTATATAGGCTCTCCTAAATTACAAAATGAAATTAAAAGTAAATAACAATTAAATGAAAATTCCTATTCTAGATGCTTCTTGTGGCCTTGATTGGTTGACACTTGTGGGCTTGCTTCCTTGAGGTTGGGTGGTCCTTGAAAGAGAAGTGATCAAATTGAGGCCCATGGTGAAATGCTGCCCAGTTGGTGTTTTTGGGGCTTTAAAATATGCCTCTTGTTTGTGCTTCAATTTCATGCCCACTATAGACTATTATATATCTTTGGAAAGCTCTAAATGTCAGCTTTCAAATGCAACTAGAATCACCTCAATTGGATCTCTGTAACTCAAGTTATACTCCTTTGAAGTGGACATGGTCGCTGGCATAGTCGCTAGCGTTAATGGAAAACGTGAGTCCCGATAACGCTAGCGACCAGGGGCTTAATATTTCCAGGTTCTGAAGCACAAAATCAATGTCGATCCCATACTATTATATATTGTTAGAAAGCTCTGGATGTCTACTTTCCAACGGTTTTATAAGCACATCATTTGGAGCTCTACATTTCGCGTTACACTTCTTGGACGGTGAAGAGGTCAGTTGGCCTTACTACAGGTTGATACCATGTTCATCTTTGCACTTTCGGGGCAGGTTTTCTTCCTCAAATTTAGTGTCAACCATGTAGTGCCATATATGCCTGGAAACCTCTGGAATCTCACTTTCCAATGCCGCTGGAATCACTTCATTTGGAGCTTTGTGGCTCAAGTTATGCGTGTTTGAAGAAGGCATGGTCAGGCTGCCAGGTGGGACTTTTGCCCACGTTAACTACCACGTTAACTTAGATAACGTAGAAGTTAACGTGGGTCTTTTTTTGCCTCGCCAACGTTAGTGGCACTCACTTTTTCCACTAACGTTGGCATCTCCCTTTCCTTCCACGTTAACTTAGTTAACGTGGCTGTTAACGTGGGTCTTTTTGCTTCGCCAACGTTAGTGGCACTCACTTTTTCCACTAACGTTGGCATATACCCCTTTCGCTAGCGTTATTGGGACTCACCTTTCCCATTAACATTGCTTGGTGCCTTTTGTCCCTACGTTAGAGTTCACGTTAGTGTAGCTAACGTGACTCTTAACGTGGGTCTTCCTTGCTAACCTTCCATGCTCTCCTTCTTCAATGTTAATGCCACTAACTTTTCTCACTAACGTTGGGGCTTTCCTTCATTCCATGTTAGTGACCACGTTAGTGTAACTAACGTAGCCACTAACGTGGCTCTTCTCTTCTTCTTTTGGCCTGAAATCAATCAAACAGAGTGCATCAAGGTCTTGCTCTTAAACATGGGATCATGCATCATCCAATTTATCATTCAATTTATGCATAATTCTCATGAAATCATTCAAAATTCACAATGTTTGCTTGAATCATGGTATGATTGCATTTTCAACCAAATACTTGCTTATTTCCTAAGAAAATGCATGAAACCAACCTAAAGCATACAAAAAATGGCTAGTAAAACTAGCCAAGATGCCCTGGCATCATTACCCTGACGCTATGCGACGCGAACGCGTGATCCACGCGGACGCATCGCATCTGCGAACTTCAATCCGCGCGGCCGCGTGGGCGACGCCTTCGCGTCACTTGGCCACGACCTGTACGAATCAGAAAGCGCTGGAAGTGACTTCTGCGCTGTTTCTGACCCAGTTTTCGGCCCAGAGAACACATATTAGAGGCTATAAAGTGGGAGAATGCATCCATTCATAATCATGTTTTCATAATTCACTTTCCATGATTTAGGTTAGTTGGAGAGTGGTTCTCCCCTCTCTCTTTAGGATTAGGATTTAGGATTTTGAACTTCTCTTAGTTTTAGGAGTGACTCTTAATCCCAGGTTCAATATTCTTTTACTCTATGTTATTTCTTATTTTCAGACATTTGAATGCTTGCTTGTATTAGTTATGTTGCCTATTTGGCCTATGCCACTTTCATGATAATTTTCTTATTTAATGATATTTGAGGTATTTCAGTTTAATATTGCTTTATTTACTTATGCCATTGATTCTTCCCAATCTGAAGACGCTTTTATTCCAGTAGATTTAATTTCCTTACTTTTGGTCTTGGTTAAGAAATCAGTAACTCAGGAGTTATCTTAGCTCAAAATAATTGATAACTGTTATCTTTGCTAATTGAACTGAACTTCAATAATCCCAACCATTTCTTAGGGAATAAATAGGATTCGAAGGTCTAACTAATTAGTCCCTTGACTTTCCTTTGCTCTAGCAAAGGTCAACTAAGTGGAATTAAGATTCAACTTTCATTATTATTGCTAAGAATAACAAAGTCTGGACTTCCAATTTCTCATACCTTGCCAAAATTTTTCTTTACAGTATTTATTTATTCTAATTGCTATTTAAATTAATTGCCATATTCACTCCTCATTCTTAAAACTCCAAATTTACAATCTCCATAACCAATAATAAGAACATACTTCCCTGCAATTCCTTGAGAAGACGACTCGAGATTTAAATACTTCGGTTATCAATTTATTTAGGGGTTTGTTACTTGTGACAACCAAAACGTTTGCACGAAGGGATTTCTGTTGGTTTAGAATCTATATCTACAGCGCGATTATTTTTATAAAATTCTTTACTAGCAAAAATCCTAACGTCAAAATGGCGCCGTTGCCGGGGAATTGCAAACGTGCGCCTTATTATTGGTTATTGTAAATATTTTTCAAAAAAAAACATATTTCTTTTACTTGTTTATTTGTTTCTTCTTTTCCCCCTTATTTCTGATAACTACTATGAATTCTCACCCCTCTCGTTTTGAGTTTGGTTCTAACTTTGTTGAAGGAAATAGAAACCACATCAGGAATATGCATCAAGGTCAGACCAATCAAGGATGGATGGAGCCAAGAGGATCTAATCAACCCTTTAGGCAATAACACCCTCCAAGATATCATGGACAACGACCCTTCTACAATACATACCCAGCTGAAAGATATGGTGGACAACCTTATAACTACCAACAAGCCTCACCCTGTGCTCAGAGACCATCCTTTCGACATAACTTCGAACCACCACACTCACAAGCTTCTTTTCACCATTCACTACCACATGATCCTTATCCACCCCAACGCCAATCCAATTACTCCCAGGAACCACCACTCTCCTACAAACCATGTTCATATCCATCAAGCCAAGAATCACAGGTTCACTTCGAAGAATTAGTAAACCAATTCAATACAACCCTTCAGCAACTGGAGCAAGCAATAAATCAACTATCTTCCAGACATTCAACTACTCAACAGACCCCCATGACTTCATGTGGAGAATCTAATGAAGAATGTATTGTGAAGAAGACACAAGAGACTCCAGTGGACAGTATAGAGCATAACTTCGTACTGGAACAAGTAGAAGACACTGTCATTGTAGAAGAAGAAGAGTTGGTTGAAGATTTAGGAGATGCTGAACCTCCTAGGGAATACAGAGTCACGAAAGACCCCGTCAAGGATGTTACAACTGACGCTAAAGAGGATGTTGCACAATCTCCAATGCGGATATCTTATAAAGAACTGGACGGAGTAACTCAAGACGCATGTTTCCTTGATGATGATGATCACGAGTCCTGTTCTCTTAGTGACGAACTTGCATCCGCAAGTACTTTCTTTGAGACAGAAGAATCTTCCCCGAGTGAATATGAAGATGATGCTGAGGTAGATTTTTCTAAACCTCTAATATATGACTTGAGCCATAATGAGGGAGAAATTGAAGTCTCTGATCAAGATATGGTTGAAGTAGAAGAAATTTGCAATGAAGTGGAGAAATTCGCAGAAGAGCACAAAGGAGTAAAACTTACAGAACCACTGGAACCACCTATCCCGTGGCCACTACCGCCCAATACAAGCTTCAAGTGGGTAAAATCCTTAGCTTTTATCTTTATTTTTCCACTTGAATATGGTTTACTGGAAATAGATGGCCAGCTTAGATCTCTTTGCGGCTTTAAGAGGAAAAGAGAAATGGCTCGTACTCAGAGCTGGTGCACAAGGTTCAATAAGGTTCCACACTTCAACTCGAAGTGCACGGATTGGTATCATGCTCAATTGAATGGATCATGGAGAATGTTTGGTCACCATGGTGAGAATCTACTTTTTATACCACCCGGATGGAATCATGTAGATCAAGACAGAGGCGGATTTAAAAGCAAAGCTTGGGATCATGGATCCTATCCTGACATTCGTCATCCTGGGAGCCTGAAAATTTGTTTGAAGCTACTCAGAAGCTTTACATGCCTAGTTTGGGACCCCGGAGGCTATTGGCATTCCAAGCATTGGTGGAGATTTCTGGATGAATTTAAACATAAGCCGCCATAGCAGGAAACTCAACCAATGTCCAACTTAAGGACCTTAACTAAAAGTGCTAGGTGGGAGACAACCCACCATGGTATGATCGTTCCTTTTTCATTTTTATTTAGTTTTATTTGTTTTCATGTTTTATTTTATTTTTCATTAAACCTGTAATTACTCATAACATTCATATCATTTTGCATTCTGCATACTGCATGAAAAAAAACTTTTACGCACGCGACACTGCAGCGTCGCTGACGAGTCCGCGTCACATGTGCGTTGTGAAGAAGAGAAATCGAACAGAGAATCACGCGAGAGCGTGGCTGGAGGCGTGCTAGTGGCACAAATCGTCCTACGTGACCACGTCACTGACGCGTCCGCGTCACATGGGAATAATGACCTCCCACGCGACCGCGTGACCCACGCAGCCGCGTGCCCTGATTTTCGACGTACAAAGGGTACACAACGAATTATTGTACGAGAGTGATGCTGGATTGGTGTAGGATGCACAATCCCTATCACGCGACTGCATCGCCGACGCCTCCGCGTCATTCCTTTCTGAAGCCCACTCACGCGATCGCATGCCCCACGCGATCGCGTCACCACAAATTTGGCAAATATAAAAATTCGAACAGAGAGTTGTGCGAGCGCGAGGCTGCCCTCACGCCAGCAGCATAACCTTAGTCACGTGTCCGCGTGACCGACGCGACCGCGTCGACTGAATTAAAGCGCAATCACGCGAACGCGTGCCCTACACGGCCGCGTCGCTTGCGCCGCACAGCTCAATCCTAATTTTCCAAATATCTTATCCTTTCTTCCCCCAATCCTAATTTTTCCCTCCCTCCTCTCTTACTCACTTCTTTCCCTTCTCATTCTTCGTATCTTTCATTTTATTTATTTGCATATTTCATTCATTGCATTTTAAATTAGTGCATATTTTTATTTTCTTTTCTAAATTTTTAAAAATTTTTCCTTTGGTGTTGATTTTCTTATTTAACTGTTGCATCTTTTCTGGTATAATTTTTAGTAACTTGTGTTACAATATTGGCTGATGCTATTTTTCTGTCAATGTCAACCTTTTATGATACCTGTATCCCTTTTGCATTGACATGAACTTACACTGTCTTTCATTACCCACTCTCTTTCCCATTGTTGTACATTTTGTACCACTGGCATGCCATGGCTTCTATTATTTTCTCACGTACATGTTGAAGCTTCCATGTAAATGAGACCCTTATCATTTGGCATTAACCCATCCATACTTCATTTATTTTCTTATCCTTATTTCTGGGTTACTTTTCTTCCCTTTCTCTTTCAGGATGGCCACCCGAAGGGAAACCGGAAGATGTTTACATGGGGAGATAAGCCAAGTCCATCTGCACAATCTTTGGAGAGAAGCATCAGTTGGAACAACCTCCGCCCACCTGTACATCTCAGCATACCGAGGACGGTGCACCTTTAAGTGTGGGGAGGTCGATACCGATCTCTACAGGTTAGTTAGTCCTTTCTCAACACCAATTTTTGTTTTTCATTGTTGCATTTGCATGTGTTTCTTTTTGTGCATATTTCACCACTTGGTTAAAGTAATATTTTCTTTTTCAAGAAATTTTTATAATATTTCACTAATTTGAATAAAACTTTTTGAAAAACTTGTTTGAAGAAATCTAATTTTAGAACATAGTTTAGAGCTCGAACACACAAAACCAGTGAGATTTTGAGCCTATTTGATTGGTTGCATTTTATCAACCAATATTTTATTTTTGGTGTGTATTTTTCTCTCTAAAATTGTGATCTTTGTCTTGCTTAATTCTATATTTCCATAGTTTGATGTATGCATGCACTGATATGATTGAGGCCCTTGTTTCACTAAGCTTACATACCCATATGGCCTTACCCTTTCATTATCCCTTGCAAACCAATTTGAGCCTAATATACCCATTTGTTCTTTACTGTAGCTCATTACTAACTTTAAGCGGAAAACAATAATGTCCTTAATCTGAATCCTTGGTTAGCTTAGACTAGTAAAAGTGCTCATGATTTAAGTGTGGGGAAGTTGGGTTTGAAAACATTTGGTTTGAATAATTGGGTGTTGTATATTTTATTGAAAATGTACAAAATAATGGTTGAGCACATATTATTGGATTCAATACTTTAATCATATGCATTGAAAAAAAAAGTGAAAAAAAAAGAAAAAGAAAAAGAGCAATTAATAAAAGGGGACAAAATGCCCCAAAATAAATAGTGAAATCAATGCATATGAGCTGTACTCAAAACTTGGAATACATAAATATGTAGTAAACAAAGTTAATAGGAAGTTAGATTTTGTATTTTAATTAAATGAATTGTCTTGAGTTAGGTGGAAAGTTTATGTTAATTAAGGATTCAAATTTTAGTCCACTTGGCCAAATACAATCCTACCTTGACCCTAACCCCATTACAACCTTTAAAAGACCTATTGATTTGTGTATTGGTACATTAAATTTTTGTTGATTGTTAGATAAAGAGCAAGCTATAGAAAGCATGATTAGTAGAGAATTGAGAGAATTGACCCTAGACACTTGAGAGTTAGAATGATATACATCACCAAGTAAGGGTTCAATGCTTGATTCTATGTTCCCTGCTTTCATGAGTTATCTTCTTACAAGTTTACTTGTCTTTTATTGTATAATTTAAATTAGTGAAATCTGATTTATGTTTGTCTTGAAGAACTTATTTATTTTTAACCAAGTAGGTAGAAGCATTGAACATTTAGTTGCATTCATATAGATAGGATTGCATTTCATACTTTCTATCATTCCTCTTCATCTTTATAGCTTCTCTTGAGCTTAGCATGAGGACATACTAATGTTTAAGTGTGGGGAGGTTGATAAACCACTATTTCATGGTTTATCTTGTGCTCAATTGAGTGGATTTTATCAACTCTTTACCCACTTATTCATACTATTTGCATGGTTTTACATTTGCCCCTTCCTAATTATGTGCTTTGATTGAAAACATGCTTCTTTGGCCTTAAGTTCCCTATGTTTAAACCTCTCTTATTACCATTAGATGCCTTGATATGTGTGTTAAGTGATTTCAGAGATTACAAGGCAGGAATGGCTTAAAGGATGGAAAGGAAGCACGCAAAAGTGGAAGGAATACAAGAAGTTGGAGGAACTGCTAAGCTGTCCAGCCTGACATCTCCGCACTCAAATGGCAATAACTTTAGCTACATAGGTCTAAATAACGCGAGTCCAGTTGGGTTAGAAAGCTAACGTCAGGGGCTTCGATTTGATATATAATATACCATAGTTGCTTTGACGCTAGGCGACGCGAACGCGTGATCCACGCGGACGCATTGCATCTACGAACTTCAATTCGCGCGGCCGCGTGGGCGACCCCTCCGCGTCACTTGGCCGCGACCTGTACGGATTAGAAAGCGCTGGAAGTGACTTCTGGGCTGTTTCTGACCCAGTTTTCGGCCCAGAGAACACAGATTAGAGGCTATAAAGTGGGGGAATGCATCCATTCATAATCATGCTTTCATAATTCACTTTCCATAATTTAGGTTAGTTGGAGAGAGGTTCTCCCCTCTCTCTTTAGGATTAGGATTTAGGATTTAGCACTTCTCTTAGTTTTAGGAGTGACTCTCAATCCCAGGTTCAATGTTCTTTTACTCTATGTTATTTCTTACTTTCAGACATTTGAATGCTTGCTTGTATTAGTTATGTTGCCTATTTGGCCTATGCCACTTTCATGATGATTTTCTTATTTAATGATATTTGAGGTATTTCAATTTAAAATTGCTTTATTTACTTATGCCATTGATTCTTCCCAATCTGAAGACGCTTTTATTCCAGTAGATTTAATTTCCTTCCTTTTGGTGTTGGTTAAGAAATCAGTAACTCAGGAGTTATCTTAGCTCAAAATAATTGATAACTGTTATCTTTGCTAATTGAACTGAACTTCAATAATCCCAACTTTTTCTTAGGGAATAAATAGGATTCGAAGGTCTAACAAATTAGTCCCTTGACTTTCCTTTGCTCTAGCAAAGGTCAACTAAGTGGAATTAAGATTCAACTTTCATTATTATTGCTAAGAATAACAAAGTCTGGACTTCCAATTTCTCATACCTTGCCAAAAGTTTGCTTTACAGTATTTATTTATTCTAATTGCTATTTAAATTAATTGCCATATTCACTCCTCATTCTTAAAACTCCAAATTTAAAATCTCCAAAACCAATAATAAGAACATACTTCCCTGCAATTCTTTGAGAAGACGACCCGAGGTTTAAATACTTCGGTTATCAATTTATTTAGGGGTTTGTTACTTGTGACAACCAAAACGTTTGCACGAAGGGATTTCTGTTGGTTTAGAATCTATATCTACAACGCGATTATTTTTATAAAATTCTTTACTAGCAAAAATCCTAACGTCAGATACCCGCACCACGTAGCCTAGTGACTTCCTTCTTTACCACATCGAGGATGGTTGGGTTGAGCCTCCTTTGCGGTTGCCTAACCGGCCTAGCTCCCTCTTGGAGAAATATACGATGCATGCACTTGCGAGGGTCAATCCCCACAATATCGGCTAGGCTCCAACGAATTACTTTTTTGTACTTTCTGAGAACATCTAGGAGCTTTTTTTCTTCTTCACTAGAAAGCTCACTAGCAATAATGACCGGAAACTTTTGGTTGTCCTTTAAGAAAGCATTCTTCAAATGAGATGGAAGAGACTTCAATTCACTCTTTGCCTCAAGCTGAGGTTCCTTTTCATCAAGCTCACGGAGTTCATTCTCAACAACATTCTCATGTTCACCCTCTTGGTTATCCGTCTCTTCAACAATATGGTAGCACAACTTGTTATGGTCTTCTTCTCACACTTCCGCTACCACTTCATCGATTACATTACATCGGAGAACGGAATGCTCCTCGGGAGGATGCTTCATGGCTTCTTCCAAATAAAAACTTGATAGTCTTGTCTCCAACCTCAAAGGAATATGTGCCGGTGAAGGCATCTAACTTGAATTTAGAGGTCTTAAGGAAGGGTCTACAAAGAAGAACAGAATATGAGCTTCTATTTTCTGTTGGAGGCATTTCAAGAATGTAAAAGTCAACTAGAAAAACCAAATCCTCGATCGCCACAAGTACATCTTCGGCTATTCCTGTTACCGTGATCACACTTTTATCGGCTAAGGCAAACCTCGCTGCCGACTTCTTTAATGGAGCTAAATTCAACCACACAAAGATAGAAAGTGGCATGATGCTTACGCAAGCTCCAAGGTCACACATACAATCCTGAAAAGTACGTCCACCAATACAACAAGACACCAAACAAGGCCCAGGGTCACCACATTTCTTTGCAATAGGTTCTATCAAGGAAGAAATTGAACTACCCAAGGATAATGTCTCCAATTTTCCTATCCTATCCTTGTGTGTACACAAGTCTTTCAAAAAATTTGCATACTTTAGAATTTGTTGAATAGCATCAAGAAGTGGTATGGTTACCTCAACCTTCTTGAACACTTGAAGCATGTTCAAATCAAATTCCAGTGTTTTCTTTGCCTTCTTCACCATGGAAGGAAATAGAATAGGAATGACTCATCCACTATAGCTTTCCTCTTGGGTTCCTTGAGGTTTACTCCTTCTTCCTCATGCCTTTTGTCTACCTCCCCCTCTTCATGTGGAGCTACAACGACCACCTCTTCCTTATGAATGTCTTCCATGACCCTAGGAGGTATCTCCTCCAACGTAGTCCCCGACTGTAGAGTGATGGCGTTAAGACCGCCCTTTGGGTTTGGTTGGGGTTGGGAAGGAAGGCTAGAAGAGCTTGAGGGTTGGTTGGTGTTGCTGGAGGTGGGGGTTGGTTTGACATGACCATATTTGAAAGCATGTTGGTAAGGTTAGCCAATTGAGTGCCCAAGGCATCAAATTGAGCCTTGTTGCTCTCATCTCGTTTCTCCATAGCGGCTCTAAGCTCATCAACTTGATTGGTGGGAGATGGAGAGGTTTGGTTGGATTGTTGTTTTTGGTGTGGTGCTTGGTACTTGGTGTAGTTGTTTTGGTTTTGGTTAGAGTGACTTTGGTTGGCTTGGTAGTTGGTGTTGTTATGGTGGTATTGAGATGAAGACTGGTTGTTGTTGTGATGAGAAGAAGAGTTGTTCCATCTTTGGTTTTGATTGCTCCCTTGTGCATTATACCTCCACCCTTGATGTTAATTACTACCATGAGGGTAGTTGTTTTGTGATGCCAAGGCATCTTAGGCTAGTTTCACTAGCATTTTTCTGTTAGTTTTAGTTTTTTTATGCATTTTTTTTAGCTTAAAGTAACCAAGAATGGTTAAATGAACAACAAAGTAATGAATCATCCAAACAGTGTAATTTTGATGCAAATTCCATGAGTTTTTAGTTATATTACTTGAATGCTATGAATGGATGAATTCTCATGAAATTTTGCAAGATTTTGATGCAATTGTTTGGATGATTTCAGGGAAGAGAGGCTAGGCAAGGAAGCAACAAAATCAATGAAGGAAGCTTGAAATTCAAATGGGACGTTTAAGCTCCAGTTTAAGCCTAAACTGGAGCTTAAACGCCAAAATTATGAGAAGAGAGGAAATGCTGTAACTGGCGTTTAACCTCCAGTTTGACCTCAAACTGGAAGTTAAACGCCAGAATGAGAAAGGGAACTAAGGAGCATTCCACGTTTAACCTCCAGTTTGACCTCAAACTGGAAGTTAAACGCCAGAATGAGAAAGGGAACTAAGGAGCATTCCACGTTTAACCTCCAGTTTGACCTCAAACTGGAGGTTAAACGCCAGAA
>NC_029772.3:66205805-66208288 GCF_000817695.3 Arachis duranensis | reverse complement strand
TGACATCCATAGCTTTCCAACGAGGTATAATAGTCTATATTTGGCATCAAATTGGCAAGGTTGACAAGAGAACAAAGTGACGACTCAAGAAAGGGGGGTGCAACGTTTGAGTGTAGTTTAATGGATCATTATCCTTTTTGGATCAATTATGTCACTCTACCCTTCAAGCAAGCAAGGCCCATCAACAACACCAAATCAAGGCCACAAGAATCATCTAGAATAGTTTATTTTCATTTGATTGTAATTTGCTTTAAATTTCATTTTCATTTTGTACTTTAGGGAGCCTATTTAAAGGCCTTAGTTTCTGCATTTGAGGGTGGGGGGATTGAAGGGGAATCCAGCCCCAGAGGGGGATCGAGGACTTCACTTCGGGACTTTTTATCATTTTTTTAGTTTTGATGCTTTTTGTAATTAAATTCAGAGCTATGACTCACTAAACCCCTTTCATTGGGTTAGGGAGCTCTATTGTAATTCAATGAATCAATAATAGTTTTATCTTCTTCTTCAATCTTTTCTCTTGAATTTTGTTAGAAAGCTTTTCGATCTAATTCCATTGGTTAGTTGTCTTGGGAAAGAAACTAGCCATAATTGGAATCCTTCGGAACCTTGGGAAAGGAATGGAGGATTCATGCTAGAGAAGCTTTCTCACAGTGAATTGGATTGGGGTTTGGATTGATATTGTGACATGTAATCCTACCAAATTGTGGTTCATGAAACTGTGTGGTATAATCAGTGATCGAGCATCATCTCTTCTTATGAACATTTAAACCAAGGGATTGGGAATTTGTTTGTTTTTAGAGAGAATTGGTGAGCCAAGGAATTGGAATCCAATAAGATTGCCAAGCAAGATTCAATGAATGCATTGGTCGAGGAAGAGATGAAAATGTTTTGATTCGGAGATCTCAATATCTCCTCATACCCAATGAACTCCCCATCTCTGATCTACCTTTTCTATTTACATTCTGCAATTTCAATTCATGCAAATCCTCCCCAATTCCCTTTTAATTTTAGCAATTTACTTTTCCGCACTTTAATTCTCGCAATTTAAGATTCAGTCATTTCAATTCCTTGCAATTTACATTTACCGCCAATTTACTTTATGCAATTCACACCCAATTCTTGATTCCGCTCAACTAATCAAACTTCTAATTCGAATTGCTCATTCAACCAATCCTTGTGGGATTCGACCTCACTCTATTGTGAGTTTTTACTTGACGATAACCGGTGCACTTGCCGGAAGGAATTTTGCCGATTGTGCAATTTCCTTAATCGTAGCTATACTCATGCTGCCAAGGCTATTGCAAGGGAAGAATGTAAAGCATAACACTCAGAAGTGGAAAGAAGCTAAGGGAGATCTCAAAGGAAACCACAGAGGATGAAGCAAAGGAAGATGTGGGAGACAAGGAACAGGGACAATCTTTTATACCATCTGCAACAAAAGAAAAAGAAAAAGAGGTCCTGAAGCCTTATACACCCAAAGTACCATGTCCTCAGCGTTTGATGAAAAGTGAAAAGGATGGCCAATTCTCCAGATTCTTGGAGATTTTCAAGAAGCTTCAAATCAACATTCCTTTTGCTGAGGCAATAGAGCAAATGCCACTCTATGCAAAATTCTTGAAGGAATTAATGACCAAGAAGAGGAGCTGGAGAAATGAGGAAACTGTGTTGTTAACTGAAGAATGCAGTGCCATCATTCAACACAAACTGCCTCAGAAATTGAAGGATCCAGGCAGTTTCCAAATCCCCTGCATCATAGGAGAAGTCATGGTGGAGAAGGCCTTATGTGACTTAGGGGCCAGTATCAATTTGATGTCTCTAACAATGATGAAAAGAATGAAGATTGAGGAAGCCAAACCAACAAGAATGGCCCTCCAATTGGCAGATCGAACTTTTAAATTCCCTCATGGGATAGTTGAGGATTTGTTGGTGAAAGTGGGAGATTTTATATTTCCTGCCGATTTTGTGGTGTTAGATATGGAGGAAGAAGCCAAAGCTTCAATAATCCTGGGAAGACCCTTCCTGGCTACTGCTGGAGCCATCATAGATGTCCAAAAGGGTGAACTCACTCTTAGACTACATGATGAGAAATTGGTGTTTAACGTATTCAAGGCAATGAGCTATCCATCAGAATCACTAAAGGAATGCATGAGGGTGGATGTAGTGGACATTGCAATACAAGAAACCTTTGAGGAAACAACAAAGGAAGTGGCAGAGGAGGAGTTCACCAAGGATATTGAAGTTAGTGACATCAAGGCTGCCGAAACAACCATGCCAAGCATGCCAGAGAAAGTGAAAGAAGAAAAGGAAGCACCAAAACCTGAGCTCAAAGCATTACCCCCTAATCTCAAGTATGCATACTTGGATAGTGATGAGAGCCATCCTGTTATCATTAACTCTGCCTTGAGCCAAGAACAGGAAGAAGAATTGATCAAGGTGCTAAAAACTCATCAAGATGCCATTGGATGGACCCTAGCTGATTTGAA
>NC_029772.3:66200508-66201801 GCF_000817695.3 Arachis duranensis | reverse complement strand
CTGCAACTTTCTGCATAAAACCCTTCTGATGAACTTCAAATGCTTGCTAATATAGCCAATGTAATTGCTTTCTGTTTCATACTTTCTTCTCAATTAACTCAGGACTTGCTTAGGGACAAGCAAGTATTAAGTTTGGTGTTGTGATGCCAAGGCATCTTGGGCTAGTTTCACTAGCATTTTTCTGTTAGTTTTAGTTGTTTTATGCATTTTCTTGAGCTTAAAGTAACCAAGAATGGTTAAATGAACAACAAAGTAATGAATCATCCAAACAGTGTAATTTTGATGCAAATTCCATGAGTTTTTAGTTATATTACTTGAATGCTATGAATGGATGAATTCTCATGAAATTTTGCAAGATTTTGATGCAATTGTTTGGATGATTTCAGGGAAGAGAGGCTAGGCAAGGAAGCAACAAAATCAATGAAGGAAGCTTGAAATTCAAATGGGACGTTTAAGCTCCAGTTTAAGCCTAAACTGGAGCTTAAACGCCAAAATTATGAGAAGAGAGGAAATGCTGTAACTGGCGTTTAACCTCCAGTTTGACCTCAAACTGGAGGTTAAACGCCAGAATGAGAATTGAACTAAGGGAGGCACAAAAGCATTTCCACGTTTAACCTCCAGTTTGACCTCAAACTGGAGGTTAAACGCCAGAATGAGAATTGAACTAAGGGAGGCACAAAAGCATTTCCACGTTTAACCTCCAGTTTGACCTCAAACTGGAGGTTAAACGTGTTCGATGGTTTTTCTCCTCCAGGGTGTGTTCTTCATTTCCAAGTTTAACCTCCAGTTTGACCTCAAACTGGAGGTCAAACGTGTTCGATCCTAATGGCCTCCAGGGGTTGCTTTCTTCATTTCTAAGTTTAACCTCCAGTTTGACCTCAAACTGGAGGTTAAACGTGTTCGATCCTAATAGCCTCCAGGGGTTGCTTTCTTCATTTCCAAGTTTAACCTCCAGTTTAACCTTAAACTGGAGGTTAAACGTGTTCTACTATGTACACTCCTGGGGTGCTTTCTTCCAATTCCACGTTTAAGTTTTAGTTTGACCTTAAACTGAAACTTAAACTTCAACTTAAACGCCACTCTTTGAAAGGGTTTCTGGGCCAATTATATTAAGGTTTAAGTTAGCATTTGAGCACAAATATTAACTTAAACCTATTATGGTATGAAACCCAATTGAATATCATAGTTTATGGGATTGGGCCTGAAGAATTGATGAGTCTGGAACTTCAAAATTGTTGAGTCTTGTGTCATTACTTGTTTATCACTAAGTTTGCTCAATGAATGTTACAGAAT
>NC_029772.3:66179554-66200472 GCF_000817695.3 Arachis duranensis | reverse complement strand
GAATTCGGAGCTATGACTCACTAAACCTCTTTCATTGGGTTAGGGAGCTCTATTGTAATTCAATGAATCAATAATAGTTTTTATCTTCTTCTTCAATCTTTTCTCTTGAATTTTGTTAGAAAGCTTTTCGATCTAATTCCATTGGTTAGTTGTCTTGGGAAAGAAACTAGCCATAATTGGAATCCTTCGGAACCTTGGGAAAGGAATGGAGGATTCATGCTAGAGAAGCTTTCTCACAGTGAATTGGATTGGGGTTTGGATGGATATTGTGACATGTAATCCTACCAAATTGTGGTTCATGAAACTGTGTGGTATAATCAGTGATCGAGCTTCATCTCTTCTTATGAACATTTAAACCAAGGGATTGGGAATTTGTTTGTTTTTAGAGAGAATTGGTGAGCCAAGGGATTGGGATCCAATCATATAAGATTGCCAAGCAAGATTCAATGAATGCATTGGTCGAGGAAGAGATGAAAATGTTTTGATTCGGAGATCTCAATATCTCCTCATACCCAATGAACTCCCCATCTCTGATCTACCTTTTCTATTTACATTCTGCAATTTCAATTCATGCAAATCCTCCCCAATTCCCTTTTAATTTCAGCAATTTACTTTTCCGCACTTTAATTCTCGCAATTTAAGATTCAGTCATTTCAATTCCTTGCAATTTACATTTACCGCCAATTTACTTTATGCAATTCACACCCAATTCTTGATTCCGCTCAACTAATCAAACTTCTAATTCGAATTGCTCATTCAACCAATCCTTGTGGGATTCGACCTCACTCTATTGTGAGTTTTTACTTGACGATAACCGGTGCACTTGCCGGAAGGAATTTTGCCGATTGTGCAATCTCCTTAATCGTAGCTATACTCAGTTATAGCACATCATTTTGGCCTTGAGAAGGATAGGGTGGACGGTTGTTGTAATTCAAACTCTCTTGGTCTCTTTGCATTATACCTGAAATCTACTTCTGGATGTAGTCGGTCTTCTCCGATGGGAAGAATTTATCTAGAAACTCTCTTCTCAAGAAATCCCAATTGGTCGTAAACTCATCCGGTAGCGAATAAAACTATGTCTTTGCTTGCCCTTCAAAAGAGAAAGGGAAGGCAAAAACCATGACAGCCACCTCATCGGCTCCATGCCTTCGAGCCATAGAACAAGCAACTTGAAAATCTTTTAGATGTCGGATGGGGTCTTGACCCGGTAACCCATGATACTTAGGTAGTAGATTTATCAAGCTACTCTTCAATTCAATTTGATGCTGCTCATGGACTATGTCGGGAGAGAATTTCTCAATAATATTGCGTTGCAAGTATAGCTCTACCAACAACAATCCTCAAGGATCAAATTAGAAAGGAAATGGTTGTCACAAGTTCAACCCCAATAAAGTAACCAAAGTATTCAAACCTCGGGTCATCTCATAAGGAATGGGCAAACATGTGCTTTAACATTGGTTAGAATTCCAGGGTTGCAAGTCATGGGCAAGAAATTAAACTAGGGATCATAATACGCAAGTAATCTTGAAATGCAAGAAATTAATTAAAATAACTAAAGTAAGAAGTGAGCAATTCCAAACTAGTGAGATAACATCCAATAGAATTCTATTCTAAACTAAACAAGTAACTATAACTAAGACAAAGCAATCAAGATTTTTAGGGTTTCAAATAAGAATGATAAAAGCAACTCTTGGCTAGACATGGGAATTGGGATCACTATCCTTGTCTAATAACCATATCTTGATAATTATGAGGAACCAAACTCATTAAGTCTACTTCTATACTTGAAGTATGCTAAATGGTTTGGTCAACATCCACCCATAAGGTCTAACCTCACTACTAATTAACCTAGTAGTAGGCTAGTGCCAATGGCAATCAAATTGACCACTAAGGGTTCCCAAATCATCAAATCCATTAGACCCAATGACTCAAGTTTACCCAATTCCCTTGGCCTAAGCCAAGAGTAAAACTACTCCAATTCATCAAACACATGGTAAGCATTAACAAAAGACATGTTCAAATTGCAATTGGATTGAAATTAACAAATACCCGCTAACAAATATCAACATACAATCACTCAAACAACACAATTAATCATAGAAATCATCAATGTAACATCAACAAATCAAGATTCACAACATTCATGCAATGGGTATAAAGTAACTATTCCGAGGGTTACCTGAAACTGTAGGTCGATCTCGCACGAGATGTTCTGTACTGGTTGGAATGGTTTGTGTCCGACTTGTTAGACTTGGTGGTGATGCTGATTCCTTCGTTCCCGGAGGGTGGGGGTACCTGCAAGGGACTCCGATGCTTAAGTTAGCAAGGGTATTAAGCAGGTATTGAGTAGAATCAGAGTATGAGTTATACCTGGGTGCTCCAGTGTATTTATAATGGTGTAGAGTGACCTTTTCGAATAAGATAAGTTAGTTATCTTATCTTATCTTTATCTTATCTTTGACTGGGATCCTCTTATCTTTCAAGGGAACCGCCTTTATCTCTACGGGCTTCGGCCACCCTTGGATTTGGGATGTGTTCCTCTATTTGGGCCCTTTTTTTGGTCCTTCCTATGACTTGGCCGAGCTCTTTGAGAAGAGATTGGGTTGTCTTGACCTGAAGAGGTCGATCGCTTTGTCTGTAGAACATCCCGGGTCGGACAGCTCGACCCAGGGTATGAACAGTGCCCCTACTCGAGCTTGGTCTTTTATCTGGAGGCCGAGTCTTGGTTTTAGGACTTTGAGCCTTCTCGGGTAAAGCCAAACTCGAGCACTTTATCGCTTTATCTTCCGTAGAGTTCTTTCTTGAATGCGAAACGTTTCTGTTCCGTTTCTTCTGAAAGCGCGCGCTTTTGCCTTTAGCATTTTTTCTTCTTTTTTTTCCTTGGGAATGCACTAGGGTTTTTAATGTCCCTATTAATTTGTTTTTGTTCCGTTTCTCTTGGTTTTCTTTATTCAAATTTTTTAACCAATAGATGGTTTTCCTTTCCCTGTAACTTCCTTTCTTTTTTGCCGTTTCCTATCCTGCTCCTCTCATTTCTTTGTGACACTTTGGCCTTTGCTTGGTGCTTTCTGCTTTGTGGTCGATTCTCTACTACTCCTTTTTCAAAGTTTTCTTCCTTCTTCCAGGTTGGTTTTGCTTTCCTCTTCACCTTTTTATTTCTGCTACTTTTGTTTTTGATCCTTTTGATGACGCATTGATTTTGTATGCTTGGAAAGTTTGAACCTTTTCCTTTGTTTCTGTTTTTACTTTTGGAATATGATTCTTCAATAAAGTTTTGATTTTGCCTAAGTTGTTGTTGGAAAGCTTGAATCTTTTCATACTACCATGCTTGATTGTCACTACGATGTATGTTTTCTGATTTTCTTTTCGTCTTTCTGTGTGCTTTCTGCTGAATTTCCTGGTAGTTTAGTGCCTTTAGGGTTTTGCATGTTGCTGCATTTCAAAAAAAGGTTGCTACTTTGATGGCTTTATTCTGTCGGTATTTTTTCTACGGAATGGAGACGATGGTTTCTTGGTGATTTCTGGTTAAGAGAAAAAAAATGGGGTCGTTACTGGGGTGTGAACTTGTAGGTCCCTTTGGGTTCTTGTTCTGTGGTTGCCTCCAAAGGATGCCCCTAGATCTTTTGTGTAGGTCCTGGGGTCTCCTTTTGTTCCTCATACTGTGCTGGGTTGTGTGGTCAAGTTGTTTTGCTGTTTGTCTGAGATGTTTTTTAGTAATCCAATATTCTTTTCTTATTGTAGGACTAGTTGGCCTCATGGCTTCTCGCAAAAATATTGTTGAGTCGTCTTCCCAAGTCCCTGAGGGCATGGCTGATTGGGTGGATTCTATGGTTCTTCTGTGTATTTCTGTGGTGGACTCTGAGTTTTGTATAGAGATGCGAAAACATCATAGGGTTTGTGGTAGCGGTGCCTAGGAGAGGGATTATGAGCTTATAGCGCTTGGTTCTGACGAAAGAGTTTGTTTTCCCACCTCAGTCGAGGGGGAGCGTCCCTTCTTCTATGCTTATGAATATTTCTTTAGTCAGTTGAACATTACTTTTTCTTTTTTTGCTTTTGAAACTGACTTGTTGTGGTTGTGTAACATTGCTCCATCCCAGCTTCATCCCAATTCATGGGGTTTTATAAAAATTTTTCAATTACTGTGTCAAAAGTTAGGCATCAAGCCTTCTCTAACTCTTTTTCTTTACTTGTTTGTTTCGGCCAAGCCTGGGGCTTCTTCAAAAAAGAAAGCTTCTTGGGTTTCCTTTAGATCTGCTCAAGGGCACAAGGTCTTTGCCATGTATGACGAGTCCTTTAAGGACTTCAAAAACTATTTCTTTAAAGTTCGAGCTATTGATGGGGTTCACCCCTTTTTTCTTGATGAAAATGATGAACCTGCTTTTCCTCTTGAGTGGCAAAAGAATGTCATGGTGCCTCGGTATAATTGGAAGATGTTAGATGAGGTCGAGCAGGCCTTTATGAGTGTATTGGAGGATATTTGGGGGGAGCTTCCGCATCTGGATACTAAGAAATTTCTGGGGGACCCATCTTTGGTCCGAAAAGTGTTGGGTACTGACTGATGTGTTTTCATTTTATTCTATTTTACCCCTGTGATCCTTGACTTTTGTTTGTTGATTCTGTCTTTTCTGGATTTCAGAAATGTCGAAGAACAATGACTCCGTGAAGGCTTTCGAAAAGGCCAAGAAGGCAGCTGCTACACAAAACATCTCGGTCAAGGCGGCTGGGAGGGGTCCTCCCAAACCATTATGAAGCCGCCCGTGCTGAGTTCCCCTGGCTCGAGGAGGGTGATCCCTATTCCCCGGGTTCGTCTGGCAGATCCCCCACAATCTTTCGCTGCTGCTTCTGGTGCTCCTCCTTTGAAAAAGCAGAAAACATCTGAGCCCTTTAACCTGGATGCCCTGGATTTTAATGCTATTGAGTTTGTCGACCAACAGATTGCCCTTTATGGTGGACTTTTATGGATGATGTGTCCCTTCTTCGGCACCTAGATTTCATTACCAAGAATAGTGTGAAGATAGCACATATGGGTGCGGCCATTTTCCGGACTATTCAGGGTAACACGATTAATGCTACTAAATCTTTCATGGAGGAGGCCAAATCGGAGTTTGATCGGATCAAGGGTCTGAAGGAGGAATTGAAGGTGAAGTTGGCGAAGGTAGAAAAGGAACTAGAGGGTGAGAAGGCTAGCTCTATCGCCTTGGCGGCTTCTTTGAAGTTGGCTGAGGACATGGCATTGAAGCACAAGGATAGCTATGTCTCGGCTTATAGGGAGTTGGTGCGTCTCCGAGATGACTTGGAAACTGCTCGGGTTGATTATGCCGAGCTTCAGGGTCATCTTGTGGGTAGCGTGACTGCCGCCTATGAGAACCTGATAGAGCAGTTCCGGATTGTTGCCCCTGGTGCCAATTTGACTCTCGTTAGTCTTGATAACGTAGTAAAGGATGGCAAGATTGTCCCGGATGATCCCGATGATGATATTCAACCTCCTCCTACGCCTCTTGTTAAAGCCTCTGCCCCGCCGGTTCCTTCAGCACCCTCGACTGTAGTTGAGCCAGATCCTGACTGTCAAATCTTGAATCGAGGCGACGGGACAGTGGATGCTGCTACTGGGAAGCCTTTGGACTCTCTTTGATTATCCTTGATAGATTTGTGTATAGCCCGGCCTGTGGGTTTTGAACTCTTTTTTGTAAATGGTATTTTGTTGACTGTTGATAGTTGCTACCTTTAGCAACTTTATTTTGAAAAACAAAATAGTTTCTCTTGCTCTCGGGGTTGGCTTCAAGCGGCCTCTTAAGTCTTTGTTTTATGGTAACTGCCTTGTTTTTCACGATATGCTTGTTTTCAGCTTTCTTTAGCATTTATCTGGAATCTTTCAGAGTTGTTTTTTATTCATCCTCTTTTGAGTGCTTTTGGCGAGGTCGAGGTCTATCGGGTTGAGCAATCTCCCCTCTGTTGACTGATTTTCTCAGTTGATCTTTGAGTTATTTCTAGCAACCCCTTGGGATTACTTTTTATAACTTTTTGTAGCTTTAGTCTGACTTTTTCACGTCGGTCCTTGTTCCGTTACTAGGTAATCGTTTTTTCTTGGATCTTGTTCAGATCTCTTTTGTAACTTTATCTTTTCCGGGCCGACTTCGTCATGTCGAGCTTTGTCGAGTTACTTGATAATCCTCTTTCTTGGACTTTGTTCAGGTCTTTTTCAAGGATTTATCTTTTGTAGCTTTATCTTTCCGGGCTGACTTCGTCATATCGGGCCCTGTCGAGTTACTTGATAATCCTCTTTCTTGGACCTTGTTTAGGTCTCTTTCAGGGATTTATCTTTTGCAACTTTTTGTAGGAGTCCGACTTCGTCCTGTTGGGCTCTTTGAAGTTATAGTAATCCTCTTTTATAGGGTTGGCCAGACCTCTTTCCAGGGCTTTACTTATAACTTGGGTTTCTGTGGCTGGTCCGACTTTTGTGCCGTCCAGCCTTAAGTTATTTTATAGCAATCCATTTTATTAGGACCTCGTCAGGTCCTTTCTATGGATCACTTTCTATAACTTCTTGCATTATTCTGTCTTTATCTTTGCCGATTTAGTAGAATTTGGGTTTTTAGCCCTCGTTTTTAATGTGATCGCATAGTGAATTCGGTTTTCACTTTCTGTCGATCTGTAGCTTTACAACCGGGCGATGAATCTTTTTAGAATAATACGACTTAAGCGTTTGTAGAGAATCTAAGCAAATTTTATTAAAAGAAAATACAAATATGTATGAGGAGTTAATTTCCTAAGTCGGGTGATTTGTAGGTCTTAGCAGGGTGCCTCGTTAAAAAACCTTTTCAGGAAAAAGAGTGTGCCCTGTCCAAAATCTTTTGTCATCCCTAGCTATAGTACCTTCTTAGGTTGCAAGCGTGCCATGATCTAGGAAGTTCTCGCCCGTCGAGTTCGGAAAGCTTGTAGTAGCCCTTTCCTAATATTTCTATGACTCGGAAGGGTCCCTTCCAGTTTGCTGCCAGTTTTCCTTCTCCAGGTTGAGTTGTTCCTATATCATTTCGGATTAGGATGAGGTCATCTTCAGCGAAGGCCCACTGTATTACTTTTCGGTTGTATCTAGAGGCCATTCGTTGTTTCAACGCTTCTTCCTTTATTCGATCTCTTTCTCGGATTTTCGGAAGTAAGTCGAGCTCTTCTCGTTGGAGTTGGGAATTGGCTTTTTCGCTGAAATGGATTACCCTGAGTGATCCTTCTTCCACTTCTACTGGGATCATTGCCTCCATCCCGTAAGCTAATCGGAAAGATGACTCATTTGTCGTGGAATGTGGAGTCGTTCGATATGCCCATAGGACTTGTGGGAGTTCTTCGACCCAGGCTCCCTTTGAATCCTGTAGCCTCTGTTTTAACCCTGCTAATATAACTTTGTTAGAAGCTTCATCTTGTCCATTGGCTTGGGGGTGCTCAACAGAAGTGAATTATTGTTTTATATTCAGGTCGGCCGCTAGTTTTCTAATGCCTGTGTATGTGAACTGGGTACCATTGTCTGTAGTGATGGAGTGTGGAACTCCGAACCTTGTGATGATGTTTCTATATAGGAATTTTTGACTTCTTTGAGCTGTGGTGTTAGCTAGGGGCTCTGCTTCGATCCATTTTGTGAAGTAGTCTATTCCTACTATGAGGAATTTGACTTGTCCTGATCCTTGAGGGAAAGGTCCGAGGAGATCGAGGCCCCATTTTGCAAATGGCCAGGGTGAGGTTACGCTGATGAGTTCCTCTGGTGGAGCGGCGTGAAAATTGGCATGCTTCTGACATGGCGAACATGTCCTTACAAATTCTGTGGCTTCTTTCTGTAGCGTCGGCCAATAGAATCCTGCCCGAAGTACTTTTTTGGTGAGTGCTTGCGCTCCGAGGTGATTGCCACAAATGCCACTGTGTACTTCTTCTAGGATATCTTTAGCATTGGAAGTCGGCACACATTTCAGCAATGGTGTTGAAATTCCTCTTTTGTATAAAGTGTTATTTATGATGGTATAGTATTGTACTACCCGTTTTAACCTCTTTGCCACTTTCTCATTTGTAGGGAGGGCCTCCGTTGTGAGGTAATTAATTATGGGGGTCATCCATCCCTGATCGCGACTTGTTATGGCTAGGACTTTTTCTTCTTCTGAGATTGATGGTTTCTGTAGAATTTCTTGGATAAGGCTTCTATTGTTGCCTCCTGATTTGGTGCTAGCTAGTTTTGAGAGTGCATCGGCCTGGGCATTCAATTCTCGGGGTATGTGTCAAATCTCGTACTTTTCGAGTTATCCAAACTGTTCCCTGGTTTTGTCTAGGTACTTTCTCATAGTGGGATCTTTGTCTTGGTAGCTGCCTGTTATTTGTGACGTGACTACCTGTGAGTCGCTGAAGATGATAAGTTTTTGAACTCCAACTTCCCTATCCAGCTCCAAACCAGCTAGAAGTGCCTCATATTTCGCTTGATTGTTTGAGGCAGGGAACCCAAATTTGAGGGAGAGTTCGATCTGGGTCCCCTGGTTGCTTTCAATTATTACGCCTGCGCCACTTCCCCTTTTATTTGAGGAGCCGTCCACGTATAAATGCCAATCTGTGGGGATTTCCCGTGTGTCCGTAAATTTTGCGATGAAGTCGGCCAGATATTGGAATTTGATGGCCGTCTGAGCTTCGTATTGAAGATTGAACTCGGACAACTCGACTGCCCAATGTAAGATTCTGCCCGCCAAGTCTGTTTTTTGTAGGATTCCCTTTATGGGCTGGTTGGTCCGAATTTTAATGGTGTGAGACTGGAAATATGGACGAAGTCATCGAGATGTTATTATGAGAGCGTAAGTGAACTTTTCTATTTTCTGGTAGTTCAGCTCGACTCCTTGTAATGCTTTGCTGATAAAGTATATGGGTTGTTGCCCGCTGTTGTCTTCTCGGACCAGTGCTGAGGCTATTGCCTGATTTCCCAGTGCGAGGTACAAGAGAGTGGTTCCCCTTCTTGTGGTTGACTTAATTTAGGTGGCTGTCCCAGAAATTTTTTGAAGTCTTGGAAGGCTTGCTCGCATTCAACTGTCCATTCAAATTCCTTTCCCTTCCTTAGAGTTGCGTAGAAGGGGAGAGATCTTATTGCGGATCCCGCTAGGAACCTGGACAAGGCTGCCAGCCATCCGTTGAGTTGTTGTACTTCTTTGATACAAGTCGGGTTTTTCATGTCAAGTACGGCCCTACACTTGTCCGTGTTTTCCTCGATTCGTCACTGTGTGATCATAAAACCCAAAAATTTACCTGCTTCTACTGCGAAGTACATTTTGTGGGATTGAGTCACATGTCGTGTTGTCTTATGGTGTTGAATACTTGTGTCAGGTCGGATAATAACATCTCTTCGTTTTGCGTCTTCACTAGCATGTCGTCAACGTAGACCTCCATGACCTTTCCGATGTGATCCGAAAAACTTTATTCATTAATCTTTGGTAAGTGGCTCTCGCATTTTTTAGACCGAAAGGCATAACAATGTAGCAGTAGTTTGCCTTTGGGGTTAAGAAAGAGGTTTTTTCTTGGTCGGGTGGGTACATTGGGATTTGGTTATATCCTGAGTATGCGTCCACAAAGGAGATATATTTGTATCCGGATGAGGCATCTACCAGTGCGTCAATGTTTGGGAGTGGATAAGGATCTTTCGGGCAAGCTTTGTTGAGATCAGTATAGTCGGTGCACATTCTCCACTTCCCATTTGACTTTTTTACCAAAACGACATTAGCAAGCCATAACAGGTATTTAACTTCTCTTATGAAGCCTACCTCTAGTAGAGCTTGTACCTATTCTTCCACCGCTTAAGAGCGTTCGAGTCCTAGCTTTCTGTGCCTTTGTTGTACCGGCCGAGATCCTGGGTAGACTGCTAGCTTATGGCACATTAGTTTGGGATCTATGCCTTTGTTGCGTAGGAACTGTATGAGCGATTGTTTTATGTCCCCTTTTAGGAGTGTGCCGACGTTGGTTATTTGGTCCGGGGTGTTCCCGATCTGGATTTGCTCTATTTCTCCTTCAGGTTGTGGGCGAAACTCCTCCCGCCTCCGAACTCCACCAAGCTCGATTGTGTGGAATTCTTCACCTCCGCCTCTGAGGTTTAGACTTTCATTGTAACAGCGGCGCACCATTTTCTGGTCTGCTTTTACTGTGGCTATTCCTTCTGTGGTTGGGAACTTCATTCATAGATGCGGAGTCGAGACTATTACGCCGAGTTGATTTAACGTTGTCCGACCTATCAGGGCATTGTAGGCTGAGCTTACGTCAACGACGATGTAATCTATTTTGAGTGTTCTTTACTAACTTCCCTTTCCAAAAGTTGTGTGGAGCGGAATGTATCCCATTGGTTGAACCGGGGTATCTCCTAACCCGAACGGGCTGTCCGGATATGCTCTGAGTTCTTTTTCTTCCAAGCTGAGTTTATTGAAGGCGGTTTTGAATAAGATATCGGCAGAGCTCCCCTGGTCTATCAGTGTGCGATGGAGATTTACTTTTGCCAGTATAATAGTGATGACCATGGGATCGTCATGTCCTGTTGTGATGCCGGATGCGTCTTCCTTGGTAAAAGTGATTGCCGGGATGTCGGGTGTTTCCTTCCTTTCTGCAACGTGATATATGTCTTTGAGATGTCTTTTGCGGGATGACTTGGAGATTCCTCCTCCGGCGAATCCGCCGTGTATTATGTGGACGTGTCTCTCTGGTGTCCGGGATGATCGCATAGTTTGTCCGACATCTTCTGCTCTTCCTCTTTTCATTTGTTCATCTTCGTGGGTGGCTAGGTATCGATCTAACCTCCCTTCTTGCACAAGCTTTTCTATGATGTTTTTTTAAGTCAAAACACTCATTGGTGGAGTACCCACGGATCCGATGGTATTCACAGTATTCAGCCCGGTTTCCTCCTCCTTTTTTGCCTTTGAGTGGTCGAGTTGGTGGTATTTTTTCTGTGTTGCAAACTTCTCTGTAGACATCCACAATAGACACCCAAAGAGGGGTGTAATTGTGGTACTTTTTTATTTTCTCTCCATGTCGATCTTCCTTTTTTCTGGAATCTTTGTCTTTATCCCGAGGGGTAAACCCTGCTTTTGAGGTCTCTCCTAATCAGGAGTTCTCCTCCATGTTGATGTACTTTTCCGCTCGCTCCTGTACCTTGTTCAGAGATGTGGGATACCTCTTTGATATGGATTGACTAAAAGGCCCTTCTTGCTGACCATTAATGAGACCCATGATGGCCGCTTCTGTTGGAAGGTTTTGTATATCCATGCATGTTTTGTTGAATCTCTCCATGTAGTTTCACAGGGTTTCCCGCTCCCTTGTCTGATTGCTAGTAAGCTCGGAGCATGTTTAGCTTTGTCCTTTTGGATGGAGAATCTGGCCAGGAATTTTCTAGCCAAGTCGTCAAAACTTGAGATGGACCTAGGAGAGAGATTGTCGAACCATCTGATTGCTGTTTTTGTTAAAGTAGTTGGAAAGGCTTTGCAATGAACTGCATCTGAGGCATCGGTGAAGTACATTCTGCTTCTAAAGTTGCTGAGATGATGGCTGGGATCTGTAGTTCCATCGTATAAGGTCATATCTGGGAGTTTAAAGTCCTTTGGGATTTTTATCTTCATGATTTCTTTGGTGAATAGGTCTTGCTCCTTTCGTGCATTATCTTCGGGACCAGATCGGCTGGCTTTTGTCTTGACATCGGCTTCAAGTTTCAGGAGTTTTGTTTCCAGTTCCTGGCATCGCCTTATTTTTCTTTGCAGATCCTTTTCGGCCTCTCGTTGTCGCAAGGCGTCTTCCTCAAGTTGTTTTAGCCAATTTTCGAATGCCTCCAGGGCTTTCTCGTCTGGGGAGTTTTTATTATTGACTTGGGGAGTATCCTTTGGTGTTGTGCCCGCATTTTTGTGCGGCGTTCTTTCTTCTAGATCTGAAGTGTGGTCGTTGTCATGGTCGTCCGCCATGGTAATGGGATGACTTCCAGGGTCCCCGGCAACGGCGCCAATGTTCCGAAGGTTACCTAAAACTGTAGGTCGATCTCGGATGAGATCTTCTGTAATGGTTGGAATGGTTTGTGTCTGACTTGTTGGACTTGGTGGTGATGTTAATTCCTTCATTCCCGGAGGGTGGGGAGTACCTGCAAGGGACTCCGATGCTTAAGTTAGCAAGGGTATTAAGTAGGTATTGAGTAGAATCAGAGTATGAGTTATACCTAGGAGCTCTAGTGTATTTATAATGGTGTAGAGTGACCTTTGCGGATAAGATAAGTTAGTTATCTTATCTTATCTTTATCTTATCTTTGACTGGGTGACAAACCCCAATTTGACGGTTTATTTTGTATTGAGTTTAGAGTGTTTTGATAACCTTTTGTTACATTTAGCCTATGAATTAGAATGGTTTTGTTATCTCTCCCATATTTGTGCTTAAGTGTAAAAAACATGCTTTTTAAGCCTTATTTTGATGAATTCTAGTTCTTCTTTGATTCCATAAGATGCCTTGATGTGTTTGCTAGTAATCTCAGGTTGAAATAGGCTAGGCATGGATCAAAGGAAGCAAGGAAGAAAGCATGCAAGTGGAGAGAAGCACAAAAAGCCAAAAGAATTGATCTAGGCCATGCACGCGCACGCGCACATGGCGCTCGCACGCACATTGTAGAATCGGCCAGGGACGTGCACGCGTACCGTGCACGCACGCGCCGATGGTGGCACATGACTTCATTAATGCAACACGTGCCTGGCGATTTGAGGGGGTTTCTGAACCCATTTTTGGCGCCAATTGCTGATAGGAAGGAATAAAAGGATGAAGGATTGAAGGGAAAGGGAATTATTGAATCTAGGAAATTAGAGAGCACAATTAGAATTAGTTTTAGAGAGAGAAGCTCTCACTTCTCTCTAGAATTAGGATTAGGTTTAGGTTAATCTCTCTTCTTAGATCTAGGTTTAATTCATGCTTTGATTCACTTTTCATTTACCAATTCTTAATCTTCTCCTCTCTCTATTTCTAGTTATGTGCTTTAATAATTGTAATTCTTCGTTTTGTTTTGGATAGATTGTTGCCCCTTTGTTTTCTTTCAATAATGCAATTTGAGGTAGTTCATGATAATTGTGATTTCCTTGATTGTTGTTGATTAATTCTTTGCAATAATTGTTGTTAGATTCTATTCTTGTTATCAATTTATTATGCTTTTCTTTTATGCTTTCCAAGTGTTTGATAAAACGCTTGGTTGAGTTTTAGTGTAGGTTTTGTTCCTCTTGGCCTAGGTAGAGTAATTAGTGACTCTTGAGTTATCTAATTCCTTTGTTGATTGATGATTAGAAGTTGCTAATTGATTTGAATGCCTCAAAGCTAGTCTTTCCTTTAGGAGTTGATTAGGACTTGAGAAATCAAATTGATTCATCCACTTGACTTTCCTTCATGGTTAGAGGTTAACTAAGTGGTAGTAATGAATAATTCTCATCACAATTGAGAAGGATAACTAGGATAGGACTTATAGTTCTCATACCTTGCCAAGAGTCTTTTATAGTTGTTAGTTTACTTTCATTGCCATTTATATAACTAGGATAGGACTTATAGTTCTCATACCTTGCCAAGAGTCTTTTATAGTTGTTAGTTTACTTTCATTGCCATTTATTTTCATGCCTCTTATCAAAACCCCAAAACAACTCAAACCAATAACAAGACACTTTATTGTAATTCCTAGGGAGAACGACCCGAGGTTTAAATACTTCGGTTTATAGATTTTAGGGGTTTGTACTTGTGACAAACATATTTTTGCATGAAAGGATTATTGTTTGGTTTAGAAACTATACTTTACAACGAGATTTCATTAGTGAAATTCTAAACCGTCAAAAATCCAATCATCAAAATGGCGCCGTTGCCAGGGAATTGCAATGGTGTTATGTTATTGGTTATTGTACATATGTGAATAGTGTAAATATTTTGCTTTTTGCTTCATTTGCTAGTGTAGAATTTTATTTTTTTCTTTCCACCATGAATTCTCACTTTGGCTATGAGTTTGGTTCTAATTATGTTGTAGGTAATGAGAGCTTCAATGAAGATGTGTATCAAGGATGAAACAATCAAAGGTGGGAGAAGCCATATGCATATGACCAATCTTCATGGCAACAACCTCCACCAATACACTATGAAGAAGAGCCATTTTATGATGCATATCAATCCAATGGCTATGGTGAATCACCTTGTGACTTTCAAGAACCACCACCATATGCCTATGAACAATATCCTCAACATAAACCTCAACCATTCTCACAAGCCTTTCATTACCAAACGCCGCCCTATGATCCATATCCATCATATGACCAAACCCCCATACCATACTCTTATGACAATTATGAGCAAGAACCCTTAGAACCACCACAACCCTATCAAGATTACTACCAAGAACCACCTCAATGCACACCACCTCCACACTTTTACCAAGAGGAACCACTTTCCTACCATGAACCCTCTCTCCAAAATAATGAACCTTCCTATTCACTCCAAGCCCCAATAGACGATTCTCTCACTTTGTTACTTCAAGGACAAGAAGCCATGAAGCGGGATACACTTGAGTTTGTGACCAATTTGACCAAGGTGGTGCACACTTTAGCCCGCCAACGTTTGAATACTCAAGGTACTTCCGTGACCACATGTGAAAAGTCAAAAGAAGAGCAAAGCATGAAGGAGAAATTGAAAAATCCGGTGGAGAAGGAGGAGTCGAATTTTGTGTTGGAACAATTGGAGGAGTCTATGATCGGTGGAGAAAGGGAAGAAGTGGTTGAAGATTTAGGAGATGTTGAAAGTCCATGGGAATGTAGCATCATGGAGCCCTCTTCCAAGAAGCTTGATATTGATGTTGAAGAGGGTACTTGATATTGATGTTGAGGAGGGTGCGCAACCTCCAAAGCATGCCATCGTTGGAGACTTGGAAGAAGCTTATCAAGAGATGGATTCAATCATGGATGAATTTCTCTCTACAATGGAATTCTCTCCCATTGGACACGAAGTTGAAATTATAAAAGAGTGTGCACAACCTCCCAAGGAAAGCGAAAATGGCATGGTGTATATCGAAATTGAAGAATATGAAGAGGTTGATCAAGAGATGAACTCATCCATCAATGAATTTCTATCCAAAACTGAATCACCTCTCATTAGACAAGATGAAGTTCTTGAAGACAACACCAAACCACATAACAAAGGGGATGAGGTTAAATTTGAAGAAGCTTGCAAAAAGGTGGAAACAATTAAAGAAGAGCACAAGGAGGTAGACCTTGCATTGTCTAAGTATGGGGAAGCCTCCCGTCCCAAGTTACCATCCAATACAACATTTAAGTGGGTAAAATTTCTATCCCTAAGCTTTACTTTCTCACTTGAATATGGTTTAATTGAAAATGACGGTCAACTTAGAGCTCTTTGTGGAACTAAAAGCAAGAATGAGTTGTGTAGTGGTTGCAAGTTAGGAACTAGGCTCATCAAGGTGAAAGCTTTAAGGTATGGGAGCGATGATTGGAGCAATGCCACTTTGCAAGGGTATCGAAGGAAGGCTTGGTATGCTAAAGAGAATTCCACATGTCAACCACCCGGAAAGAAAAAGTATGAAGAGCAAATTGAAGACGGGTGTGAGGATAAGATATGGGATCCCGGTTAGATAGGTGAAGACCAACTATGGGGACTTATATCTTGGGTAGAACTCTGCCCAAGCTGGATGAAGACGGTTGGAAATTCTGTCAACCAATTGAGGAGCAAAGATCCTTGGAAATTCAAGGATGAGTATAAACATAAGCCACCATGACAACAAGCATCTCAAAATGTCCAACTTAAGGACTTAAACTAAAAGTGCTAGGTGGGAGACACCCCACCATGGTAAACTCTTTCCACTCTCTTTTAAATTTGCTCAATAAGTGATTTGAGTTACCATAGTAGGTAGATGTTTCACATAAATTTGTTTGCACAACTTAATTGTTAGCTTAGTCACATGTATGTTGTGTTTAGTAGTAGATGAACAATATCAAATTGCATTTTTGTGAATTGTATGATGGTTGATTCAATAAGGAGTTGTGAACAGTATGGGGAGCACCCAGCAAAATTTTTCTAAAAAAAAAAGAAGGGGTGGACGCGCGCGCACCATGTACGCACACGCGTCTCTGTGTGGTTGCAACATCGCCCACGTACCCGAGAGTTGGGCCTCTCTTGGGCAAACCTTATGCCCTGACCCCAACATTACCCGCGCTGACGCGCACTACGTGCATGCGCGCCGATCATAAGAACAAGGACATGTACGCGGACGCGCAGCTGCTGCGTCCGCGCCGATTTGGTGCTGCAAATTTTTGAGCCAAACCCCAGAGAGTTGAGCCGGCTCTGGGCCAGCTTTAGGCCCCAAACCCAACTCAAGTCGCATGGACGCGCACTTGCCGCGTGCGCGCCCATGTGCCCAAGAAAGAATGGACGCGAGCGCCTTATCACAATTCGTCAAGGTACGCGGACGCGCATTTGCCGCGCGCGCGTCCTTGCATGCTGCCACCACTCTAGGCTTCTAACCCGAGAGTTGGCGTGCCTCAAGCCCATTCTAAGCCTCAGGCCCAACCTCATGTACGCGTGCGCGCACTGTACGCGCACGCGATCTTGCCTAATCTTGCCTAATCTGCCAACCCACGCTAGAGCGCACTGCACGCTCGCGCATGATTCTCCATTTTCCCCAATGCGCGCGGGCACGTACATGCCGCGTGCGCGCAGGTCTCGTAGCGCAACTTCCAGGCCATTTTCCAGAGAGTTAGGCCGGACTTGGGCCAACTCTAAGCCCCCAGCCCAACCCCATGCACGCGTGCGCGCATGGTACGCGCACGCGTTTTCGCCTATTTTGATCACCCACGCTTAAGCGCGTTGTACGCGCACGTGTGGGTCCCAAGTTTTCTCAATGTACATGGACGCGCAAGGTGCGCACCCGCGTCGATTCAAAACAAGAGGCAACCCTAAGACACGAAGAGCGTTGCGCCGCAGCACACTTCCTTCTTCTCCCTCTTTTCAGTTTCTTCTTCTTCTTCCCCCATAACCACCACCTCTGCTCCGCGGACCACCACACGGCCGCCCATTCTCTCACCGTCACCCACTCAGTTTTCTCTCTCTCTCATCCACTATCTCACCCCGCCTCAGTCTCTCTCTCACCCATTCCGTCCACCTCGGCCGCCGCAGCGACCGCCGTCGCCGCCCTTCACCGCGGCCACCATTGTTCACCACCTAACCTCTGTCTCTCATCCATTCACCTCGTTCTCTCTCATCCACTCACTCTCTCCTCTTTCTCTCGGCCGAACCCCCATCACCGCAGCCACCCATCTTTCCGGCCACCGTCCACGACGGTGCAGATTTCTGCCTCACCGATCAATTCAATCCCCAGTTCACCTTTCCATTCCTCCCAGCTCCCAGGTTCCTGCTCCAATCTACCTTTCCATTCTGTTCTTTTTCTTCTCTTTTCATTATTCATTTATGTTGGTTACTGTAATTGTCTGTTAGTTAGTTTGAATTCAAATGTTGCATGTTAGGTTAGATAGAATTATCTGCGGTTAGGTAGCTAGGACTGGATAGAGGATTCTAGGCCTGATAAGTGCTCTGTTTGTGAATACTTTCTGTTTGATGATTTGTCTGATATGTGCCACTCTTGAGCTGCTCTGTTTGCAATTGGTGTTGCTAACTGCTATCTGATTGCCGTTGTGCTTACTTGGTGATGTTTTCTATGCTATTTGTGCTACTTTGCTATCCGGGAATGTCCGATTTTAAGCCGGAATGCTGCCCGATTTTCAAGAAAATTAGTTCCATTTTAGTCATTATTTCAAATTTGGGCAAATTTCTGTTTCCTTTTGACTTCCCGGATTTGCATCATTCATTGTGAACATGAACCCCAACTTCTCCTGTTTTTGGGCAAAAATATCATCATGCTAACTAATCCGCTTTTCTAACTTACTAATTTCTTTAACCAATTGACATTTATTCACCTTTAACCCTCTTTAACCATTCTTTCTAAAGTATGATGATTTTATGCTTTTTGAATAAGAGTTGTTGCCTTTAATGAAAGATTGCATTCTTGGTTTACTTGTTCACTTTTGCATATTCTTTGCAACGTGATACTTGTTATTACCCAATTATATCCTGAACATGCCTCCTTTGTTACATGCTAAGTGTTTTATATATACTATCATATTTTTTCAGGATGTCGGAAAAAGGGAAAGCTATAGCCACTGCCTCTAAGAAAAGAAAGCACTCTACACCCTCTATTCCCTCCGTCTACAAGCATTATGCTAAGAACCCATTAAATGATGAAGAAAAAGAAAATCAGCAGTTATCTTCTACCGATCCAGCCAAGTTTCCCAATCTCTACTGTGAGCTTCGATTTTCCAAATATCGAACAACAAAGCTGAATACTGAGAAAAATTTGCTCCTACCCAATGATGTGAGACGATCGATTACTAGTCGCATCCTTGAGTTGGGCATAAACTTTGTTGACCGAGATTTGGGGGATATCAATATATCTTGGGTGAAGGAATTCTACTGCAACTTCTTCCGTCCTACTTTGGATTCGGTTCAGGTGAGGGGTAGAGAGATCATGATTACTGAGACTGCTATTGGAGAGGCATTACAGTGTCGGCATGTTCCTGATGACTTGTGTGCCCATCAGCAGGCCGAGTTAGCCATCCATACCATGACTTTTGATTATGAGGCGCTTAGGCGCGTCATTGGGTTACCGGATGCCACATGGGTTATGGATGCAAACAATACTAAGCCAAAAGGGATGCTCTTTACTCAGCTGACTCGAGAGGCCAAGACTTGGCAAATGATATTCGCGTGCTATGTCTTACCCACCACTCATTTTTCTGAGATCCCTATGGAGATGCTTCTGCTGATTGGGTGTGTTATGGAGGGGAAGGATGTTTCTTTTCCTTGACTTATCCGACAGTGCATGTGGCGGGCGCATATTCGTGGCCTACTCCCATTTCCTACTTTGGTCACGAGTATGGCGGCCCTAGCTGAGGTCCCATGGTTAGATGATGATGTGCGACCACCACCACCTGATGCAGATGACAGGGAGATTACTATTCCTTGGGGTGGTTGGGTGCACGAGAGGCCCCCTGCTAGACGCCGTTCTAGGGCCAGGGCAGTGGTGGGGACACCTTCACCGTCGGCCCCTACAGCAGCCCCATCTTCTTCTACAGCCGCTGCCCCTGATGACAAGTCATCATATACCCATTTTTCAAGCTAATTTCACTTGTTTTATTAGTCTTTATGCATTTTCTTGCATCCTAAGTAAGTGATTTGGAGTGAAAATGCATAACTTCTTTAAATCAAGCAACCACCATGAAATTAATGTTAACTCATGAGGTTTAAGCTAATTTTAATTGAATTTGAATTGATTTATAAGCCTTGTGAATTCAGTGATACTTGGAGTGGTTGTTTTGGTTTAATGTAGGTGAAGAAAAGAATAAAAGAGAAAAGCGTGGCCTAAGAAAGCTTGACTAAAGGAGAAGAAAACGTAGTCAAAGGAAGGTGAAGTGTGCCGCATGTAAAGAGGGGAGGCAAACATTGCCCTCCACAAGGGCACACTGCCCTCTAGGAGGGCAACATAAGGCACCAAAGCACAAAAGGCAACTCTGCCCTGCCCACTACAAGGGCAGAGCACAAATTTGTGCCTTGGAATCAAGAAGAAGAAAATGTTGCCCTGCCCTCCACAAGGGCAGTATCGAGCTCACAAGGGGAGAAAATCAAAGGAAAATGTCTCCCAATGCTTGCCACAAGAGTTGAACACGGGACCATGAGGAAGCAAGGAACTAAAATCCATTACGGTGCCAAGAAAGCTAAGGAAATTGAATAAGCGTGTGTTTCTGCCAGGATTCGAAACGTGGGACTTCAGTTTGGAAACACTGCCCTGCCCTCCGCGAGGGCAGGGCAGCATTTTGTGTAGCATGAATCTGGCGCACCAAAGAACGAGTCTGGCGCACCAAGGAACGAATCTGGCAGCACCAGCAGCGCACCACAGCATCCTGCGCACCACAGCATCATCCGCCCGCACCATGCACGCACCAAGCACCAAATCCTGCCCTGCTCTCCGCAAGGGCAGGGCAGCCTCCTGGAAGCTACTCTTTTTGGGCCAAAAATTGAATTAAAAATCCAATTTAATTCATTTCTTCACCAAATCAAAAGCCCATCCAAATCCCAAAATCCAAGAATAGAAAGTGTATAACTAGGAGCTAGTTTGATGTAATTAGGACCTTTGACTTAGCTTTTGAATTTTGCACTTTCCTTGAGCTTTGAATTTCTGCAATTTTTCTTGAGAGACTTGACCGAGATTTCAGAGAATTGGGGAGGAGAATTGATCTCTCTTCTTCCTTGTTCTTTCTTGGGCATTTTTACTTTTCTTGTTTGAGTTTTGGGTGTGAAGAATTGAGGAAATTCTGTCTCAATCTCCACTCAAGAGCTCTTTAATTTCTCTTCTGCATAATTGAGTTCAATTTACATTCCCTTTACTGCTTCTTCTTTATTTTCTTGTCAATTGCTTTGGGAACTTGGATCTAGGAAGGTAATTGAGATCTAGGCTCTGCTACCTAGTCTCTGGAGTCCTGAGATCCCAATTTACTTTTGGTTCTTCTGTGAACCCTGCTGCACTTTAATTTCAATTTCTGTTTGAATTCTAATTGCTTCTAATTCAGTTTCTGCTCTATTAATTGTGGCAAACCAATTTCTCTTTGTTTAGATTCTGCAATTCCAGTCCTCGAATCCCTTTTACATTCAAGCAATTTACATTCCTTGCCATTTAAGTTACTGCAATTTACATTTCTTGCACTTTAAGTTTCAGTCATTTACTTTCTTGTTCTTTAAGATTCAGCAAGTTTATTTTCCTGTTCTTTAATTTATTGCAATTTCCCCCTCTCCCTTTACATTCCAAGCAATTTAGC
>NC_029772.3:66178135-66179147 GCF_000817695.3 Arachis duranensis | reverse complement strand
CCAAATCAACATTTATCTACCTTCTTGAGAATCTGTGACACTGTGAAAACCAATGGTGTGCCTCCTGACAGTTACAAGTTGTTGCTCTTTCCATTTTCTCTCAGAGATAAAGCCACTCAATGGCTAGAGACCTTTCCAAAAGAAATCATCAACACGTAGGATGATTTGGTAAGCAAGTTTCTTGCCAAATTCTATCCCCCTCAAAGAATCCTAAGATTGAAGACTGAGGTGCAGACATTCACTCAAATGGAGGCTGAAAACTTATATGAAGCATGGGAAAGATATAAGGCTCTATTAAGGAAATGTTCACCAGAGATGTTCACTGAATGGGACAAGTTGCAAAACTTCTACGAGGGACTCACTCTTAAAGCTCAGGAAGCACTTGATCATTCAGCTGGAGGCTCTTTGCAACTCATGAAAACTACAGAGGAAGCTCAAAACCTCATTGATATGGTGGCCAATAACCAATACTTATTTGCTCATCAAAGGCAACGCCAACCATCACAAAGAAGAGGAGTAATGGAGTTCAAAGGAGTGGATTCAATTCTAGCTCAGAACAAGATAATGCAGCAGCAGATTCAACAACAGTTTGAGCAAATGGCCAAAAGGATCGATGGCTTGCAAGTTGCATCAGTGAGTGCCACAGGCCAATCACCAACTACTTGGGTGGGTTAAGTTGAACGGAATTGTGAAAAGAAAAAGCTTCTCTAACAGTGCCTGGAATTAATGTTGATCACAATTTCGTCCACCAACATGCACAACCAAAATCCTGGAGCAAATGAAGTCTATGGTGATACTTACAATCCATCTTGGAAGAATCATCCCAACCTCAGATGGGGAGACAACCATAATCAAAACCAACAACCATGGCAAAGAAACTCAACTCAGAACAATTGGAAAAGCACAAACCACAACCCCCAGCCAAACACTAACCAAAATACCTACAGAAAACCACAAAATAATTACCCCAACTCTAACCATTATCCACCCAATAACCACCCAACAAATCAAT
>NC_029772.3:66175184-66177971 GCF_000817695.3 Arachis duranensis | reverse complement strand
GTCCATGAAGAACTTAGAGAGACAGATTGGGCAAATCTCCAAACAGATTTCTGTTGAAAAACCATCAAGCTCACTACCAAGTGACACCATTCCCAACCCAAAGGAAGAATTCAAGGTCGTGCAACTAAGAAGTGGAAAAGTGTTAATGGATGGTAACCAAGGAGCAACCAAGAATAATGACAATGAGCCAACAAAGAATGATGAAGCCATCAACAAGGACATGATAAACAAGAATGTCCCAGAAAAATTCATAGAGGAAAACAACGAACCACAGAATCTAAAGAAAGGAAAGCAGATCATGGAAGAACCAAATCCAAAACAACATCAAGTGGAGAAGAGCTCAACACCACCACTACCGTATCCACAGAGATTCCACAAAGAGACAAAGGATCAGCATTTCCACAAATTTCTTGAGACTTTCAAGAAGCTGAAAATTAACATACCTTTAGCTGAGGCATTGGAGCAAATGCCTCTGTATGCTAAATTCTTGAAGGAGCTCATTAACAAGAAAAGAAGTTGGAATGAAAAGGAAACTGTAATGCTTAGTGAAGAATGCAGTGCACTCATTAAAAAGGGACTCCCTCCCAAGCTTGAAGATCCTGGAGGTTTCTTCCTACCCTGCACTATTGGAAGCCTATTCATCAACAAGGGAATGTGTGATTTAGGAGCAAGCATAAATCTAATCTCATCTTCTTTAGTGAAAAAGCTTGGCATAGAGGAGGTGAAGCCAATACAGATGTCCTTGGAGTTAGTGGATCAATCAGTAGTATATCCTAAAGGGTTGATTGAGAACCTTTTAGTTAAGGTTGACAAGTTCATTTATCCTGCGGATTTTGTGGTCCTGGATTCTTCAGAAAATGGAAATGACTCCATAATACTTGGTCGACCATTTTTGGCCACTGCTAGAGCCATTGTGGATATAGAGCAGGGAGAGTTAACCCTCAGGATGCATGAGGAGAGCATCATCTTGAAAGTCTTTCCAGAATTACAAAGGAATGAAGAAACAAGCAAAACAAATGATGATTTCCTTCCAAAGCAAGTAACCGACAAGGCAGTAGAACAGAAAAACAAGCTTGTACAAGGAGAAAAAGGAATTCAAAAGGAAGCAGGGGTGATAAACAAGAAGGAAGGTATCACAACCCAAGTCACTGTCAAGAAAGAAAGATCAACAAGAAAGAAAAAGATGAAGAGCAAGAATAAGGCTCACAAAGGGTGGAAGAACAAGAAAATTCCAACTGAGGGATTTTCCAAAGGTGACAAAGTACAATTAGTATATCAACAGCTAGGAACAGAAGATTATTACATTATCAACCAGTATCATCATCTACAGTTCCACCAGCAGCACCTGAGCCTACCTACTTACTGGTCCAGCATCTTTTCCGGTTTTTGGAGCACGAGAGACGCCATGTCAGACGCCGATTGGATCGGATGGACCAGGCACTTATTTCCCTGGGTGCTGAGCTACCTCCGCTTCCCGATTCTCCGGCCTCCGATGAGCAGGATCATCAGGAGGAGGAGGCGGAGGCACCGACTCAGTAGGATGCTCCTCTAGCTGCTCCAGACACCACAGAGCCACAGCCACAGTCAGAGCCAGAGCACACCCTTGTACCTTCCACTGATCCTCCGGTTTAGCATCGAGGACAATGCTTGTTCTCAAGTGTGGGGAGGGGACCGGTGAACTTTTCGGCTACTCTACTAGTTACCTTATTCTTGCATATCTTTTGTATACATTTTGATGCATTTTTAGTTTACTTTGGATACTTTTACTGCTTATTTTGGTATTTTGGATTTTAGATATTTTGATACTTTTGGATATTTTTGGATGTTTTAGATGATAGATTCCATTCCATACTTTTAGTTGGATTTTTCCTTATACAGGTTGCATATCTTTGTGGTTTAGTTTGTGGTTGTGATTAGAAATTATACTTTAAATTACACTTGGCCACCCGTTTTGCATAAGAAATTGGTTTTAAGCGGAAAAGAAAAGGGTGAACTAAGAAAATTTTTGAATTTTTCAAATCACAACAATGCTTAGTCAAGTATTGAAATTTTCCAAGAAGTTTAAATATAGGGCATTAACCCAATTGATTGAAAGAAAATTTTTGGTGAAGCTTGCTTGAATTTCATACCTTGTGAAGCATGTATTGAACTAAGAACACAAGCTTGTGAGACTTGAGCTTATTGATGTGGTTACATTTTATAACCACTTATCTTCCATTCTTGTGTGAAATTGTTCTCTTTCTATGATTGTGATCCTTGATTTGCTTGATTCTATATGTCCATTTATTTCTTGTATTTATGCATTTATATGATTGAGGCCATTATTTCATTAGCCCACTTACCTAATTAGCCAACCTTTTACTCTCCATTGTTAGCCAATTTTGAGCCTATGCTTAACCAACTTATTCTTATTTTAGCACATTACAAGCCCAAGGCGGAAAACCAATGAAAGTCCTTGTTTGGATCTTTGATTAGCCTAGGCTAGTGAGAGTGGTTATTATTCAAAGTTGGTAAGGCTTGGGAACATTGGATGGGATAAAAAGGGGTAGTACACTTTCATATTTTAGGAATTGGGTACATATTCATGTATTGATTAAATATAGAGACCTTATGCATTGATGTTCTTGTATATAGTTTGGAAGAAAAAAGAAAAAAATGACAACAAAAAAGAAAAAAAAAGAGAGAGAAAAGAAAAGAAAATAATGATGGGAAAGGAAAGAAAAAAAAATAAAAGGGGACAAAATGCCCCAAAGTGAAGTCAATAAAAAGGAATCAATGCATAGGTGT
>NC_029772.3:66114114-66173824 GCF_000817695.3 Arachis duranensis | reverse complement strand
CTTGAGTTATCTAATTCCTTTGTTGATTGATGATTAGAGGTTGCTAATTGATTTGAATGCCTCTAAATCTAGTCTTTCCTTTAGGAGTTGATTAGGACTTGAGGAATCAAATTGATTCATCCACTTGACTTTCCTTCATGGTTAGAGGTTAACTAAGTGGTAGTAATGAACAATTCTCATCACAATTGAGAAGGATAACTAGGATAGGACTTCTAGTTCTCATACCTTGCCAAGAGTCTTTTATAGTTGTTAGTTTACTTTCATTGCCATTTACTTTCATGCCTCTTATCAAAACCCCAAAACAACTCAAACCAATAACAAGACACTTTATTGTAATTCCTAGGGAGAACGACCCGAGGTTTAAATACTTCGGTTTATAGATTTTAGGGGTTTGTACTTGTGACAAACATATTTTTGCATGAAAGGATTATTGTTTGGTTTAGAAACTATATTTTACAACGAGATTTCATTAGTGAAATTCTAAACCGTCAAAAATCCAATCATCACTGGGATCCTCTTATCTTTCAAGGGAACTGCCTTTATCTCTACGGGCTTGGGCCGCCCTTGGATTTGGGACGTGTTCCTCTATTTGGGCCCTTTGTTTGGTCCTTCCTGTGACTTGGCTAAGCTCTTTGAGAAGAGATCAGGTTGTCCTGACCTGAAGAGGCCGGTCGCTTTGTCTGTAGAACATCTCGGATCGGACAGCTCGACCCAGGGTATGAACAGTAACAATTGACAAGAATCCATAAAACTAATACAAGATCTAAGCAAAATTATACTAAGAAATTCAAATTAAACAATCAAAACTAGTAAGTAACAAGATCCAATTCAGAATTTAACAAGGGAAGATTAAATTAAAGCTAGATCTAGAGAGGGACAAGGGTTTTTCTCTCTAGAGGAACAAAACCAAAAACAAGAAAATGTGTCTTAGTGTGAAAATGATTGACCCATAACCAACAATGCAACAACTTTATTCCTTCAAACAGAACGAGCTGCAGCTCCGGCAGCTACCTCCAGTGGCGGTGACAATGTTAGTTAACATAAACACTTTAACAAAAACCCTCACATCAACAATAGGATAACTTAGGCGAGCAAAGAAAAATCAGAAATAGAGTAAAGCTCACCAAGATAGTGGCGAGTTGCAGCAGAAATAGAGTGGCGATCATGGTGGCAGCTTCAATGGTGGAAAACCCAAAACAGAAACAGGGCAAACCTTAATGGAACAGAGGTGAAGTTGGAGGAGTAGTAGCAACGCTGGTGACTCAAAGCGGCAAGGACGCGGTGCCGGCTCACCTCCAGCGACGGCGGCGACAGCAGGACATGAACCTTCTTCCTTCCCCTCGTCGATATCGTCCTCTCTCTTGGCGTCGTTCTCTCTCCATCTCCCTTCTCCGCGATAGTGACGGAGACAGTGACACCCACCATCGCTGCCTCCTTCTTTTCCCCTCTCCTTTCTTTTTCGTTCTCCTTCCTTGGTTCTTTTCTTCTCTGATTTTCTGTTTTTCCCCTCTTTGATACCCTTTCTCTCTTTTTTCCACGTTCTTCTGTGTGTGTGCATTCAAGTTAGGTTAACAAAATAGGAAATTTGTTACATTAGGTGAAAATTAGGGTTTGATTTGGGAATTTAGAGTTAGAATAAAATATATACGAGTGATATAATAATTTTACAAAATATTTGAGATAGAATAACAATTTAGAATTTAAATATAATATTGTAAAAATTAATTTCAGAACATATATAGTTTTATTTATTAATTTATCAGAAATAATTATTTTTAATTTAAATTATAAAATGAACGTATTAATCACATTTTATAAAATATAGTTTAAATCCAAAAATATCAATTATTCAAATTATTGATATAATTTTTTATTATTTTTCTATTGCTAAAACTTTAATTTCAATTTGTATAAATAACTAATTATAATAAAATTATACATAAACATTAATTAACTTAAACTTAAAGTAGTTATAAAAAAAATTAATTTATTCATTCCTAATAAATTAATTTCTAAGAGCTCAATTTAATAAAATAAACCATAATTGATTCATAATAAAATTATTTTTAATAAAAAAATTAAAAAAATTGATGTCATAGTTATAAAACCGTTTTTTAAAATAGTCAAAGAGAACGGTTTTATTTTGTTGCTATAACATAGTGAAAAGTTGAACTTGAACAGTAACATTGTAAAAATCGTTCTCTAAGACTATCTAATAGAACGGTTTTAAAGTGTTACAATTTTGGCAACAGTTTTTATTCATATCTTCTGTATAAATATTTAAACAACAATAAAAAACCGTTGCCTAAAAACAAATTATTGTAATGGTTATAAAACTGTTCGTTAAAATAATCAAAGAGAACAGTTTTCTTTTGTTGCTATAAAGTAGTATAAAATTGAACTTCAACAGTAACACTTTAAAAAACTATTGTCTAAAATTATCTAAGAGAACAGTTTTAAGGCGTTACAAATTTTGGTGTTGCTAAAGCCCATATTTGTAGTAGCGCATGGTCCACGCATATGCGTGATTAGGGATTTCTTTGGCGCTCACGCGTACGCATGACCCTATTTTTGGCAAATATGACTCTTGTGTTTTTAAAACCGAATTTCAAACTTCTAAGCCTCCATTTTCATCCTTTAGGTTCTAAATCAAAATAGAATGCCTAGTAATTAAGAATAAGCTAGAAAAGCGGGTAACTTAAGGATGAAGTAAGGGGAGAGTTAATGATGAATTATGATTAATGATGATTGTATAAGTTGCTGAGGCTGATGGTGGAAGTACGGTGTATGCTGTGAGTCGAAGGGCTGTATTTGATAATGATATGGTTGGTTATAGATTATGTTATCAGTCGGATGGCTATGATAAATATTAATTTATAGCTGAAAATGAATATATGAATTTGGATGATTGTATTATCTTGAGTCCTCTTTCTCGAAAGTGCGACACGAGAGAGATGGTGGAAGGTGAGGATCCCCTTCCTTGTTCCTCCTGGTATTGTAAACTTGCCTCTCGTGAGATGGTGGGAGGTTAGGATCCACTCCTTAGATCCTACTGCATATATGAGAATGTACCTCCTAGGTAGACGCAAAGTTTGTGGTTTTACCTTACTTGCTCTAGGTTGGTTAGTATAGAGGCTCCACGGGTGGACGCAAGGGTTGTGTTTTTGCCCCTACTTGCCCTAGGTTGTGTTGAGTGATGTATGAAAAGTGCAATTTTGAGTTGTATAAGTGATGATATGATCATAATGAATGATTATGGAATGTTTATGAATGAATATTGAATGACTATCTAAGATACGAGTTTCCCTGGGTGAAAGCAATGGCTAGCCACCACGTGCTCCATGTTGAGACTCGATACTCTATTGACCCTATGTCGAAAGTGTGACCGGACAGTGTGAAAGTTCCGTAAGAGCTTGCTCCCATGGATAAACACCAGTGTGGGTGTTGTATGATTATGATTATGATTATGTTTATGATTGAGAATAATTCGAGTTAGGGATGTACGACAGAGGGACAGTCCAACGGTTAGCTACTAGGACTTGTCGGGTTGGCTTCATAACCGACAGATGAGACTCATCAGCCACTAGGACAGGCATGCATCATATGCATCTATATGTTTGTTTGGTGTGATTTATTTGGATTGCCTAAGTGACTGCATAAACAATTTGCTACCTGCTTTATTTGCTGTATATGCTTTCTATTTGTGATTTCCTTGCTTGAAATAATTGTGTTTGTGGCACTTTGGTTTCACTAGTCGTTGGGAGTTTTGGAGGAGTTGCAAAGGGGAGTTTTAGATAGCTCTGAAGAACCTTAGCTAGTTGCCTGTTTTATCTTTATGGGTTAGTTATATTTTTAAGCTTTAATTATCTGTTGGAAGTTTCAGGATTGGCTTAAGCTTTCCCAGGACATTATATGTTAAAGCCAACTTTGACTCATGGGATTTATACCAAAATAAAGCAACTCCACGGATGAATGTGAGAAATCAACTGAAGAGTGGAGCATAAAGGAGATTTTAGAATCCCAACACGAGGACAAGGAGATGGGGTCTGTCTTGCAACAAGTGGTGGAGGAAGAGATTGTTGAAGAAGAAGTGGTTGAAGACCTAGGCGAAGTTGAACAAGAGGTGGGATTCCAAGCTTGAGAACGCAACCTTGTGAGTTTTGAGCCTAATTGTGTAGTTACATCATATAACCACTATTTTTCTTCTTGTGTGTGATTATTCTCTTTCAATGATTGTAATCTTTGATTTGTTTGATTCTTTACATCCACTATTCCATGTATACATGAATTTATATGATTGAGGCCATCATTTCATTTAGCTCAGTTACCCAAATAGCCTACCTTTCATCAACCATTGTTAGCCAATTTTGAGCCTACTTTAATCATCTTTTGTTCTTAATTTTAGCACATTATAAGTCTTAAAGCGAAAAACAATAAATGTCCTTAATTTGGATCTTTGATTAGCTTAGGCTAGTGAGTGTGTGTATCATTCAAGTGTGGGGAAACATGGGACATTGGTTGAGGTAAAAGTATATTTTGTATTTTTATTGGAGATCTTAGGAATTGGGTACATACTCATTCATTAAATGTTAAACCATATGCATTGTTGCTCTTGTATATATTTTTAGTTTGAAAAGAAAAAAAATAAAAAAATATACATATATAAAGAAATGAATGAAAAAGAAAAGAAAAGAAAAGAAAGCAATAGAAAGGGGAAAAAAGGCCCCAAAGTAACGTAATAATAACAATGCGTATGTGTTGTGATAAAAAAGAGAATGCTTGAGTGTGTGAAAAAGTGAAGAATGGGTAGTTAGGTTTGTATTTGAATTGTATAGGTTGCAGGTTAGGTGAGAGCTTAAGTTAATCAAAGATTCAAATTTTAAGCTCACTTAGCCATATATAACCTTACCTTGACCCTAGCCCCATTACAACCTATGAAAAGATCTCATGATATATGTATGCATGCATTGAATAATTGTTGATTGTTAGATGAAAAACAAATCTTAGAAAGCATGATTAGAGGAGAATTGAGTAAATCAACCCTAAACACTTGAGTGACTAGAGAGGATACACATCCGGTGAGGGTTCAGTTGCTCAATTCTATGTTTCCACCTATTATTATTTCTTTTCTTGCAAGTTTGTAAATTCCTTTCAATAACTCAATTCAATTGTGGAGTTGATTTGATCATGATTTCCTTAGCCCTCGTATTCATATATGTATTCTTGGGAATTGATTTGTTTTGACCTAGTAGTGGTATGCACTTAGATAGATTGCATCTAGGTAGTTACCTTGAATAAATGCTCATACCGTTTCCTATCCTTCTTGGTTTAGCATGAGGACATGCTATTGTTTAAGTGTGGGGAGGTTGATAAACCCCATTTTTAAGGTTTATCTTGTGTTGAATTTAGAGGATTTTGTCATCTTTTTTCACATTTATTCGCTAAAATAGCATGGTTTTGTAAATTATCCTTAAATTTTTCTTAAGAATGAAAACATACTTTTTAGGCCCAAAAATTGATAAATTTAATTCACTTTAATTCCATTCGATGCCTTGATATGTTTGTTAAGTGATTTCAAGTTTAGAAGGCAAAGATTGGATTGAAGGAAAGAAGAAAAAGCATGTAAAAATGGAGAATTCATGAAGAAATAAGGATTTACTGAATTCAGGGTGACGCGTATACGTGCCCCATGCGTACGCGTGAGACGAAATCTGCCAGGCGACGTGTATATGTAACCCATGCGTACGCGTGGGAAGTAGTCATAGTGTAGTTTTTCATCATGTTTTAGGTTAGAATTCTAGAGAGAGAAGCTCTCTCCTCTCTCTAGATTTTAGGGTTCTTATTTTAATTTCTTTTTAGATATAGGTTTTAATCATGTTTCATTTTAGTTTTCCTTTACTTTATTTATTCTAGCACTTTAGTTTATCTACTTCTCTTGTCAATTTCTATTTTTCTTTCTTTTACGTTTATGAACCCATGGTGGATTTGGATTTCTTTTAATGCAATTTATGTTTTCATGAGTATTATTGCTTTCTCTAGTTGTTATTATTAATTTCTTGCAATTGGTAGTTGTTAGATTTTATTTTTGTTGCAATTTTATCATGTTTTCTTTTTATTCCATTTAAGTGTTTGATAAAATGTTTGGTTGGATTTTAGTGTAAGATTTTATACTCTTGGTTTAGGCTAAGGGAATTGAGTGACCTTGAGTTATTGGGTCTAATTGGATTGGTGATTTGGGTCCCTTGTTGATCAATTTGATGTCCATTGACACTAACCTACCATTAAGCTAATTAATGGCTAGGTTGGGACTTATGGTTGATGTTGATCAAGCCTATTTAACTTACTTCAAGTATAGAAGTAGACTTGATGGGTTGGTCCCTCATAATTGTCAATATGTGGTTGTTGGACAAAGATGGTGATCTCAAATTCTATGCCTTAGCCAAGAGTTCTTTTTGTCATCTAATTTCTATTTTTGTTACTTTAATTGTTTTTCATTTAATTTCTTCCATGCTTATTTACTTTCATGCTTTTATATTTTCTTGTCAATTGCAATCAAACCCCCCTTGTTTCTTCATAGCCAATAATTGAGCACTTCATTGCGATTCCTTGTGAGATGACCCGAGGTTTAAATACTCTCGATTTTTTTGGGGTTTATACTTGTGACAACCACAAATTAAACTTTGGTGGAGAGTTATTAGTTGGTTTGGAACTATGCTTACAATGAAGTTTTCTTTTTCTATTGAGAAATTCTAGACCGACAAAAATCCTCACATCACGTCTCGCCACCTCTCTTTTACATCCTAGGTGTAAAGCTCTGTGTGATAGGGTGTTACCCATCATGTTGTGTTTTTCTATGCTTTTTCATATAAAAAATTAGTTCATAATGCCCAATTATTGAGTATTTATTGTGCTTGAGTTTTATATTGCTTTGATCTTTTGATTTGATGAATTTTGTAGAAAATTGTCGAATAAGAAGCAAAAAGCACAAAACAAGAAAAGGAAGATGGCGTGTCCTGGGCATGTCCCAGGCGTGGCACGCCAAGCCCTCTATACTGGCATGTCCACAGGTGTGCCTGGGCATGGCACGCCAGGCTTGAATTCCAGAGAAGTGATCTTGAAGGCAGCATTAAGGGCGTGCCACAGGCGCTTGCAAAGGCGTGGCATGCCAAGGACCTCAACTTGCGCGTGTTTACTAGCGTGCCTGAGCGTGGCACGCTAGGCCAACTTCCCAAAGAGTGAAATTTCATCCTGGAGTGCACTATTGGCGTGTACAAAGGCGTGGCACGCTGGGTCACATGTCAGCCTGACCTCCTCACATTCAAAGGAACATAACTTGAACTACAAAGCTCCAAAAGAGATGATTCCAAAGCCATTAGAAAGTAGACATCCAGAACTTTCCAATCATATATAACACATTATAGTGGACACTAGAGTTGATGAAGAAATACAGAGATACTAGCCTGACCTCTTCATTTTCAAAGGTATATAACCTAAGAAGTAGTGGTTCAAATGATGCAATTTTAGTGGCGTTGGAAAGCTTACATCTAGAGATTTCCAACAACATATAACACTTTATAGTGGATGTTGAATCTAGAGGTGAAAATGACTATTCGTCACAAAACCAGCGTGTGCCATGGCGTGTGGAGTGGTGTGCCACATTGAGTTATGCAAGCTGAGCGTGTGATATAGTGTGTTCGAAGGCATGACACACCAACCTTGCAAGCTGGGTGTGTCGGGGCATGCCAGTGGGTGTGTATAGGGCGTTCCAATGGGCGTGGCACACCGAGGAATTTTGACAGACTAACCTCATCACCTTTGGAAGAGCACAATTCGAGCTATATAAGTCCAAATAAAATGCTTCCAACGGCATTAGAAAGCTGACATTCAGGGCTTTCTAAAAATATATAATACTTTATAGTAGACATTTTGTTTTGGGCCCAAACAACTCCATCATTTTAGCATTGCAAAGTGGGTCACATTCCAGGGAGCAATTTCTATTAGGTGTGCCAATCAAAGTGACACTTGAACCACACGCCAACTTCTCACTGCAGCCTTCAACCTTTAAATAAGTCCACTCTAACCCTCATTCAAGCCATAATTGCTAATCAATCAAGGCCACAAGAATCATCTACAATAGTTTATTTTTATTTGATTGTAATTTATTGTCAATTTTATTTGAATTTGTAATCTAGGATGGCCTAAATATAGGCCTTAGTTTCACATTTCAAGCCATCCTATCACACTAGAATTTAGAGATCACAATCATGGGAAGTGGGTCTTCGGTCTCCTCCCTTCCCACACTCTTCTTCTCCTCCTTGTTCTTCCATATCACTTTGTAAATATCATGGGTCTCTAATCCACATTTGGGAAAGAGAGTTCTATTGCAATTTAATGGATTAGTTTGTTTTCATTCTTTCTCTTCTCTTCATGTCTCTTTGATTTACTAGAAAGAATTTTGTTCTTCATTCAAGCATTCAATTATCTTGGAAAAGATATTTAATGCACTTGGATTCTATGTGAGCCTTGCGAAAGGAATCAAAAATCATGCTTGAAATTCTTTCTCATACATAAATAAATATGGGTTTGGGTTGGATATTGTGACATTTAATCTTCCCAATATTTGGATTTAGGAAAGTGTGTGGTATAATCAGAGACCCTTCTTCATCTCTTCTCATGAGCAATTAGATCAAGGGATTGGAAATTGATCAAGAGTAAATAGATTGAATTACCAAGGGATTAGGATTCTATCACTCATGATTGCCAAGAGATCAATGAGTTACATGATTGAAGATGAGATGTAAAACAATTGATCCAGACAATTCAATATCTCTTGATCCCAATGTGCATTTTATTTTTTAGTTCTTATATTTACTTTATGGTCGTTTACTTTTTAGCACTTTACTTTCCCGTACTTTACTTTTCTTGTCATTTATTTTCTTTCACTTTATTGCTTTCTTTTACTTTCATGCCATTTATATTCCCTGTTGCTCATTACTCAATTATGCATGTCTAACTAGAAATAATCAATTAACTATTGATTGCTTAATCCTTTAATGCTCATGGGATTGACCTCACTCTAAGTGAGTTTTATTATTTGATACGACTCGATGCACTTGCCGGTAGTTATTACGTAGAATTATTTTTTTTTAAGTATCACCTCTTTCCACCAAAATAGCCATCATACTTAGAACCAGGACAGTGCCACAGCACAACCCTTATTTCTTCATCCGGAATGCATCTATGAATGATTGCATCTGAGCACCTCTTAAACAAATAAGGCTTCTCACATAAGAAATACTTGGCACCATGAAGCAACTTTTTAACTTGTTGCTTAATGAACTCCGCGGGAATGATCCAGTTGGCCTTGTCGTTTGCAATGTCTACAAACCACAGGGCTCCAAGTATAGCAAAAAGTTGCTCATTAGGAAAGCTTCATTAACTGGGATAGAATTAACTGTGGTTTCTTCAGGCTCAATTTTGTAGAGGTGGTCGGCTACTTGATTTTTTGTACCTCTCCTATCTCGAATATCAACATCAAACTCCTAAAGAAGGAGCACCCATCTAATTAACCTAGGCTTAGCATCCTGTTTGGTCAAAAGATACTTCAAAGCAGCATGATCAGTGTAAACAATAAGTTTTGAACCAATAAGATAAGACCTAAACTTATCAAAAGCATATACCACAGTTAATAATGCCTTTTCTATGGTTCTGTCCTTTTTTTATGCATCATTTAAGATGCGACTTGCATAATATATCACATGAACAAGCTTGTCTTGCCTCTGTCCCAACACAGCTTCAATGACATAGTTACTGGCATCACACATCAACTCAAATGTCAAACCCCAGTTAGGGGGAGCTATGATCGGTGCAAAGATAAGCTTTGCTTTCAGAGTTTCAAAAGAATACAAACAGTCATCATTAAAACAAAAAGGTGCATCGGCTATTAAAAGGTTGCTCAGAGATCTAGCTATTTCTGAAAAATCTTTTATGAACCTTCTATAAAAACCTGCATGGCCTAAGACATTGTATTGCCTTCACATTAGCCAGTGGTGGTTCTCAATTACCTCCACCTTGGCTCTATCTACTTCTATTCCTTTGCTGGAAATCCGGTGCCCGAGAATAATACCTTCAGTTACCATAAAATGGCATTTTTTTAGTTTAAAACAAGGTTTGTCTCTTGGAACCTTTTCAAAACTAAGGATAGATGATACAAGCAAGTATCAAAACAATTATCAAACACAGAAAAGTCATCCATAAATACCCCAATAAACTTTTCAAACATGTCAGAGAATATGGAAAGCATGAACCTTTGAAAAGTTGATGGAGTATTGCACAAACCAAACGACATGCTCCGGTAAGCAAATACACCAAAAGGAGAAGTGAATGTCGTCTTCTCCTGATCTTGAGGGTCCATTTTAATATGATTGTATCCGAAATAACAATCTAGAAAATAGTAAAATGCATGTCCAGCTAACCTCTCAAGAATCTGATCAATGAAGCATAGGGGGAAGTGGTCCTTTTTTGTAGCAATGTTGAGCCTCCTATAATCAATGCACGTACGTCAACTGCTGATGATTTTTGTAGGAATTAACTCATTCTTTTCATTTATAACCACTGTAACTCCTCCCTTCTTGGAAATAACTTGCACCAGACTTACCCAAGGGCTATCAAAAATAGGGTAAATGATTTCGGCTTCCTAAGGCTTCATAAACTCTTTCTGAACAATTTCTTTCATAGTTGGATTAAGCTGCCTCTGTGGTTACACAACGAGTTTAGAATCTTCCTTAAGAAAAATCTTGTGCATACACATGGTTAGGCTTATCCATTTTAAGTCACCAATGGTCCATCCTAGAGAGGAGCTTATAATCACTAGATATGAATTCTTTTCACCATAGGGAATCATCAATCTCAACCACACCACCCTCCAAAAAGGGCTCAAAACAACTCTCAAATTTTTGTGCCTCCGAGACATTTTGAATCAATGGTTCAATTAAATCAATCTTCATGCATTCCTCAGAATCACTGGAATGTTACAAGGCCTTAATCACATTGAGCACAATTTGCTCATCATTGACCCTTAATGTCAACTCACTCTTCTGAACATCAATCAAGTCCCTCCCAGTAGCAAGGTAAGATAATAGAGGCATTGATATCTTCCTCCAATTCCAATATAACAAAATCCACTGGAAAAATAAAAGTTTCCACCTTCAGTAGCAAATTCTTAACAACTCTAAATGAAAATTTAATAAAACGATCAGCAAGTTGAAGAAAAATTCTAGTGGGTTTTACCTCATCAATGTGGAGTTTTCTCATCAAAGAAAGTGGCATGAGGTTGATGCTTTATCCAAGATCAAACAATGCCCTCTGAATAGTAACATCACCAATGCTGCAAGGAATCAAAAAGCTCCCCAGATCTTTCATCTTTTTTGGGAGGTTCTTCTGAATAATTGCATTGCATTTCTTAATAAGTACCACAGTTTTACTTTCCTTCCAATCCTTCTTTTTATCATGTGCTCCTTCATGAATTTGGCATAGAAAAGCATTTGCTCTAAAGCTTTAGCAAAAGGGATATTGATTTATAATTTCTTGAAGACCTCCAATAACTTTTGAAAATTACTTATCCTTTTTTGCCTTTTGGAGCCTCTGAGGATATGGAATTTTAGACTTGTATTCAGGCACCGATATCTTCTCTGGGGGTTTGGCCTCAACTTGACCTGGGGAAGAGGAGGCGTGCTCAGGGTCGTGTTCCCCAGAGGGGTTGGCTTCCTTCATAGCCTCTTCAGTATTTTCCTCAGTGCCCTTGGCTTCTGTTCCTGCCCCTTTGCCATTCCTCAGACTGATAACCTTTCAAACTTCCCTTGAATTCGAAATTGTGTCACTGAGGGGGAATGCGAGTAGGCCTTTGGGCAACTTGCTTACTCAACTACCCCATTTGAATCTCCAAGTTTCTAATTGAAGTTTAGTTTCTTGTATGAAACTATTTGTGGTCTTGGAGAGCTCTGCTAAGGCCGCTTCCAATTCTGAAGATTTCTAAGGAACTGGATCTAGATTGTGTGATTTAGGAGGTCGGTATGAATGGTTGAAATAAATTTGGTGGGACTTGTTGTCTTTGAAATTCGGTTGCCTCTAATTCTAACTTTCTCAGCCAAAATTAGGGTGATTTCTCCATATTGGATTGTATATCTTAGAGAAGGGATCATGATTAGGTGCTCTTGAAAAATTACCCATATAATTAACCTGTTCAGTATAGGGTTACTCATAGCAAAAGCTTCCAAATGGGGATACTCCACCACTCATCATGTCAAAAGAAGGGTCTTTGGTAGTGTTCCGAGGGTTACCTGAAACTAGAGGTCGATCTCGGACGAGATCTTCTATGCTGGTCAGAGCTGCGGAGCCCGATCTGATGATGGTGGTCGGAGTCATTGTGTCCGACTCGTTGGACTTGGTGATGATGCTGATCCTTCGTCCTCGGAGGGTGGGGGATACCTGCAAGGGACTCCGACGCTTAAGTTAGCAAGGGTATTAAGCAGGTATTGAGAAAAATCAGAGTATAAGTTATACCTGGGTGCTCTAGTGTATTTATAATGGCGTAGGGTGACCTTAGATAAGATAAGTTAGTTTTCTTATCTTATCTTTATCTTATCTTCAAGTGAGGTCATCTTTATCTTCAAGGGAACTGCCCTTCTCTATGTAGGCTTGGGCTGCCTTAGGATTTGGGGCGTGTTCCTCTATTTGGGCCTTTCTTTGGGCTTTCCTGGTGACTTGGCCGAGCTCTTTGGAAAGAGGTCGGGTTGCCCTGACCTGAAGAGGTCGGTCTCTTTGTCTGTCGAACATCCCGGGTCGGACAGCTCGACCCAGGATATGAACAGTGCCCTTGCTCGAGCTCGGTCTTTATCTGGAGGTCGAGTCTTGGACTTCGAGCCTGCTCGGATAAAGCCGAACTCAAGCATTTTGTCGCTTTATCTTTGTAGAGCTTATTTTCGAATACGGAACGTTTCTGCTTCTTTAAAAGCGCGCGCTTTTGCATTTAGCGCTCTAGCTTTGGAAACGTGTGAAGGTTTAACACCCTCATTAATGGGCTTTTAATGCTCCACTTTCTCTGGGTCTCTTTATTTTTAAACTTCGCATTTGAAAAACGGTTTCTCTTCTTCGTAACCTTCTTTCTCTCTTTTCTATTTTTCTCTGTGATTTTCTCATTTCCTTCTGTGATGTTTGCTTGGCGATCGTGGGTGCTCTTCTTGCTTTTGACGACTACTCTTGGTCTCTTTGTCTTTGCTCTCCGCGCGCTTCTCCTTTGTCAGGTTGGTTCATCTTCTCTTTTTGCTTGCATTGTTCTACTTCATGGTGCAGTAGGGTTTTTGTTTGAGTGTATATTTGGGAAAATTGGAACCTTTTCGCTTTTCTGTATTTTGTTGCTGCGTTTTCTGGCTTTTTCTTCTCTGATGTTCCCTTGGAAGTTTGAAGCTTCCTAAGGCTTTTGTATGTTGTTGTCTGATTCATTTGATTTTTGAAAAAGATTGTGCTTTTATTTGTTTTTCCGTTTGGCCGTTTGGCATGTTCTTGCTGTTCGGTGGACTGAGGTTGTAATTTCTGTCAGCGCTTATTTTGATGACTTTATTTGCTTTTGTTGGGATGTGAAAAGATGTAGGCTTATAGGCTTCCCTGAATCTTCTTTCTGCCTCCAAAGGATGCCCCTGCAACCTTTTGGATTGGGTCCTCGGGTTTCCTTTTCTTGCTTTTCCTGGTTTCTCTGACACCTATATGCTTTAGTTTTGTGAGTTGTCTTCGTTTGTTGCCTCCGTTTATGCTCGAGTTGTTCAATTCGTGTCTGGGTTATTTTTTGAGTAATCCAATCTTCTTTTCTTCTTGTAGGACTAGTTGGTCTTATGGCTTCTCACAAGAATATTGTTGAGACGTCTTCCCGAGTTCTTGAAAGCATGGCCAATTGGGTAGATTCCATGGTTCTTCTATGTCTTTCAGTGGTGTATTCCGACTTCTGTAGAGAGCTGTGAAAACACCATAGGGTCTTTGGTAGTGGCGCCCAGGAAGGGAATTACAAGCTGGTAGCGCCTGATTCTAATGAGAAGTTTGTTTTCCCACTTCTGTTGAGGGGGAACGTCCCTACTTTTATACTTATGAATACTTCTTTAGTCTGTTGGACATTACTTTTCCTTTTTCCGCTTTTGAGACCAACCTGTTGTGGTCTTGTAACATTGCTCCATCCCAGCTTTAACCCAATTCGTGGGGTTTTATAAAAATTTTTCAGCTGTTGTGTCAAGAGTTAGGCATCAAGCCTTCTCTAACTCTTTTCCTCTATTTGTTTATTTCGGCCAAGCCTTGGGCCTCTTCAAAATAGAAAGCTTCTTGGGTTTCCTTTAGATCTGCCCAAGGGGACAAGGTCTTTACCATGTATGATGAGCCCTTAAAGGATTTTAAAAACTATTTCTTTAATGTACGAGCTGTTGAGGGGGTTCGCCCCTTTTTTCTTGATGAAAATGATGAACCTGCTTTTCCTCTCGAGTGGCAAAAGAATGTCATAGTGTCTCGGTATACTTGGGAGATGTTGGACGGGGTCAAATAGGCCTTTGTGAGCGTATTAGAGGATATTTGGGGGGAGCCTCCGAATCTGGATACTAAGAAATTTCTGGGGGACCCCTCTTTGGTCCGAAAAGTGTTGGGTATTGACTGACGTGCTATTTTATTCTATTTTATCCCTGTGATTCATGACTTTTATTTGCTGATTCTGTTTTTTCTATTTTTCATAAATGTCGAAAAATAACGACTCCATGGAGGCTTTCAAAAAAGCCAGGAAGGCAGCCGCTGCACAAAACATCTCGGTCAAGGCGGCAGGGGAGGGATCTTCTCAAACCACCATGAAACAGCCTGTACCAGGTTCCCCTGGGCAGAGGAGGGTGATACCTACTCCTCGGGTTCACCTGGTAGATCCTCCACAAACTTCTACTGCTGCTTCTGGTTCTCCTTCCTCAAAAAAGCAGAAAACAAATGAGCCCTTTAACCTGGATGCCCCGGATTTTGATGCTCTCGAGTTTGTCGACCAGCAAGTTGCCCCTTACGGTGCACTTTATATGGATGACATGTCCCTTCTTCAGCATTTAGACTTCATCACCAGAAAAAGTGTGAAGATGGCACATATGGATGCGGCTATTTTCCGAACTGTTCAGGGTATCCCAATTCATGCTACGAAGTCTTTTATGGAAGAGGCTAAATCGGAGTTTGATCGGATTAAGGGTCTGAAGGAAGAATTGGAGGTGAAGTTGGCAAAGGTAGAAAAGGAACTGGAGGGTGAGAAGGCTAGCTCTATCGCCTTGGTGGCTTCCTTGAAGTTGGCTGAGGACATGGCATTGAAGCACAAGGATAGCTATGTTTCAGCTTATAGGGAGTTGGTACATCTCCGAGATGACTTGGAAACTTCTCGGGTTAATTATGCCGAGCTCCGGGGTCACCTTGTGGGCAGCGTGACTGCCGCCTATGAGAACCTGATGGAGCAGTTCTAGATTGTTGCCCCTGATGCCGATTTGCTCTCGTTAGTCTTGATAACATAGTAAAGGATGGCAAGATTGTCCCGGATGATCCCGATGATGACATTGAACCTCCTCCTGCGCCTCCTCTTAAAGCTTCTGCTATGCCGATTTCTTCAGCCCCCTCGATCGTAGTTGAGCCAGATCTTGATTGTCAGATCTTGAATCGAGGCGACGGGACAGTGGATGCAGTGCATCTCCAGACTCGTCCTCCTTCACCTCATGTTGATGCCACTAGTGGAGGACCTCCGAATTCTCTTTAATTATCTTTGGTATATTTTGGTATAGCCCGGCCTGTGGGCTTTTGAACTTTTTATTTTGTAAAGCCTGCTTCTGACTTTGGGTACTTCTCCAGTTGCTTTCGCTTTAGCAACTTTATTTTCGTTAAATAAAGTAGTCACCAGACTTGATGGTTTCTTGAGTTTGTTACTGCGACTTGTGTTTGGATTGGACCTTTATTTGCTTTATGTTTGTAGCCCGACTTCTTGTTAAGTCTGAATCCACCTTGTGTGTTGGTCTTCTTTCTTTGTCCCGAAGTTATCTTCAACAATCCATTTCTGTCAGACCTTTTCTGAGGTCTCTTATTAGGATTTGCTTTTTGAGGTTTTCGGGTGGCCATCATGTCGAGCTTTTATGAGTCCTTTCTGTAATTCTCCTACCTGGTCCTTGTTCAATCATCTTTTCAGAGATTACTTGATAACTCTTTGTCTTTTGTGCCGACTTTGTCATGTTGGGTTCTTCTGAGTTAATTACTTATTTTTATTCTTATTTCAATTTTTGTTCTTGCTACTCGTATTCTAAAACTATTTTAGAAATGGAAGTGGTGAAGCTGTGAATGCACATTATTCAGCAATGTTTGATGGGTTTGCCAATTGGCATATAATGATTTAAATCTTGTTGCTATTGGTTCAACTCTTGCATCATTGAAAATTTATGCTACTCAAATATGGCACCAGTTAAAGAGGGGTGATAAAAAGTGTGATGATTTTACAAAGAAAAATAGGTTAATAGATGTTCTATGGTTTAGTGAGAGGGAAAGTACATGATAAACCACTATTTTATGGTTTATCTTGTGCTAAATTGAGTGAATTTTATCAATCCTTAATACACTTATTCATGTAAACTGCATGGTTTTACAAATCCTTCCTAATTTTGTTCCATGATTGAAAACTTGCTTCCTAAACCTTTAAATTGTTAATTTTTAATTCTCCTTTATTACCATTCGATACCGTGATATGTTTGTGAAGTATTTTTAGGTTTACAGGGCATGAATGGCTTAAAGGATGAAGAGGAGGCATGCCAAAGTGGAAGGAACACAAGAAACTCAAGAGATTAAAAGCGAGGAGCAACGCGCACACATGGCTGATGGGTGCACGCGCATTGGCCCATTTCACAGCGACGTGTACGCGTGACAAGCGCAAACGACCAGCGACGCGTATGCATGGCCGACGCGTACGCGTGACAGAATTATGTTCTTTTTTTATTGTCCCACTTATTTTGCTTCATACGATAGCCCTTCATAGAAGATGTGTAGTTGAACCCATTCATTGAACATATCTGGAGGGCACTTCCTCGTCAATTCTTTGAACCTCTCCCATGCCTCATAAAGTGTTTCACTATCTTGCTGTCTGAAGGTTTACACCTCAGTTCTCAATATATTGACTCTCTGTGAAGGATAGAATCTTGCTAGAAACTTATTCACAACCTCATCCCAAGTGGTCAAGCTCTCCTTGGGAAATGCTTCTAACCACTTTGCTGCCTTATCTCTGAGAGGAAAAGGAAACAAATGTAGTTTGTAGGTGTCAGGGTGTCCGCCATTGAACTTTATAGTGTTGCAAATCCTCAAGAATGTAGTGAGATGTTGGTTTGGGTCCTCTTAGGCACCCCCTCCATATGAACAATTATTCTGGACAAGTGTGATGAGTTGAGGTTTTAACTCAAAGTTGTTAGCATGAATTGTTGGCTTCAGGATGCTACTGCCACAGTTTCATGGGTTTGGGTTGATGTAAGAACCTAAGACTCTCCTCTCTTGCCCAACATGATTGCCATCATATTCTCCAACATGGTTATGCACCTCTTCCTCCATAGTAGCTCTCAAATCTTCCTTCACTACTTCCTCTCCAACTATGCCTTTACCTCTTGCTTCCATCCTTAATCTAAGGAAGGTCCTTTTAGGTTCACTATCGAAGGAGGATGAAGTTTCTCCCTCTTCTACCTGTCATACATTCAACAACAGCTAGCAGATGAAAAGTAAAGTAAGAACTCTTGTTGAGGTTAGTAGTTAGTTTGGTTGATGCAATTAATCAAACAGTTAATGGAGGAGTAAGAAAAAAATGAAAATATGAACAATGAATAGCTAAAATGATCCAAGTAAAATGAAACAAAATTAAAAGAGAAAAATAAAAGAACTGAAAAAGGATTAACAAGGTAAGGAAAGTGCTTAATCTGGCTTCCCATCAATTTAGTCATTGTCAAATTCAAACCAATCCCGGACAACGGCGCCATAAAACTTAATAACCGGAATTCACTCCCCATAAAAAAATCATGAATCCGTTCTTTTTGGCAAGCGCACCAAAATTGTCGTGAAGTAATAACCCATAGTGGAGTGGGATCGTATCCACAGAGATTGGTAGATTTGAGCAATTTTAATTAATGGGTGAATTACTCAAGCTGAGCAATATAGAGTGTGATTGCAGAATTGTAAATAAGTAGGAATGTAAATGACTCAAAAGTAAAGAGAAGCAGTAAAGTGCAGAACAGGAAATGGCAAGAATATAAAGTGCAGAAACATAAATGACTTAATTATAAATGGGAATGGGGATTAACAGAATGTAAAGAAAGCTATAAAGAATGTGGAAGATAAGAATAGGGAAAATTAATTGAGATCAGGAGATGTTGTTCTCTTTGGATTAAATCCAGCTCATCTCATCTTCAATCATGAAACTCATTGACCTCTTGGCAATCATGATTGGTTGAGCCCCAATCCCTTCGTGACTCAATCTCTCAAATCTTGATAATCAGCTAATTCCTTGGTCTAATTGCTCATGAACAGAGACATGCTTGGTCCCTGATTATACCACACATCCTCATAGGTCCAAGTAGTGGGTGGATTATACGTCACCATATCCAATCACCAAATCCCAGATTCTATTCAAGTGTGAGAAGGGATTTCAAGCATGGTTTCATGTTTCCTTTTCCAAGGTTCCCATGAAACCCATTTTGCATTCAACCTCTTTCCCAAGATGATTGAACACTAACATTAAAACGAAATTCCTTCTAGCAAATCAAAGAGAAGATGAAGAGAATAAGAAATTCACTATCATTAATCCATCAAGTACAATAGAGCTCCTTCTTTCAATGATAGGGAATTTAGCTACTCATAGCTTAAGAGAAAGGTACAAGAGATGGAAGAGATGATGTAAAAAGTAAATATAACTATGCTTCAACAAAACTACTACTACTCAACCTCCTTTCTCAATACTTTCAGGGGTTATTTATACTACTCCTAGCACTAGAATTAAGAAAATTACAAAAGAGAACAGAAAGTTACAATTGGAGGGAAAAGAAAACTTAATAAACGTGACCTTTCAGCTTGGCGTGTGACTGGCGTTTAGGTGGTGTGCCACGCCCAGCCTCCAATTTGGCTTGGCGCACAGTGCCGAGCTCTTTAAGTGGCACGCTCCATGTGTTGGTGTCCCTGGCGTGCCATGCCTTCGAGCCCAAGTGGCATACCCAGGCCTTGTTAAGCCTTCGTTAGCCTGGCGTGCCATGCCTTCGAGCCCAAATGGCACGTCCAGGCCTTTGTTAAGCCTTGGTTAGCCTGGCATGCCATGCCTTCGAGCCCAAATGGCACGCCCAGGCCTTTGTTTTCTTCTTCCCCTCTCTGGAAAGTTGAACTAGCGTGGCACGCCCAGGGTCTAGCGTGGCACGCCCATTGTGCTTGCTTCACTTTCTTCTCTGGAATTTACTACCGGTGTGCCACGCCCATGGAGAACCTTCTTCACCTCTGTGGAGAATAAAACTGGCGTGCCATGCCCAGCATTCTTCCTTGCACCAGTAGCTGACGTGCCACGCCCAACATTCAAGTGGCACGCCCAGGTGAATAATGAGAGTTGGCGTGCCACACCTTCGACCTCAAGTGGCATGCCCAGCTTTGTTTAGCCTTCTCTAGTGTTGGCGTGCCATGCCTGGGTCTTCAAGTGGTACGCACAAGTGAGGATGGGAGCTGGCGTGCCACGCCTTCGATACCAAGTGGCACACCCAAGTGGTTGTCCCTTCTGTATTGATGAACTGGCATGCCACTCCCAGCTCCTGGTATGCCACGTCCACATACTTTTGTGGCGTTTGTTCAAAGTAGCACGCCAGTTTCACACGCCCAGGTTTATCTTGTTGTTTTCTCCCCTTTTGTTGCTATTTTCTCCAGAAATTCAACACAAACCCATTTCAAAGCAATGTACCATAATATCTATCATTTGATTCATGAAATTTCATTGATACAATGAGTGTGTGTTCTTTTTATGGTCCTTTTAGATGGGTAAAAAGGGTAAAAGATGCAAGTCATCAGTCACGTGCTGCACATATCAGAACTCGCTCGGGGTGAATTCTGGGCTAATTTTGACCCATTTTTAAGCCCAAAAATACAGACTGGAGGCAGGGCTGTAGCTGAGACTTTCACTTTCACCTTTACTTTAGTTTTGTTTTAGTTTTTGAATTCTAGAGAGAAAAAACACTACTTCTCAAAGGGTTCTTAGTATTTCTTAGTTTTACTTTTAGATTGGATTTGGAGAGAGCTGCTACTACCTTCGATTGAAGTTTTCATTGTTATAGTTTGCCTTTCTATCACTCTACTCTTTTATTTTCCATTTGGTTATTGGTACTCAAGCTTGTATTTTGTCAAATTTGAATTTATTAATGCAATTAACTATTTTTATATTCAATTTCATTACTTGTTGAATTTCTTTTAATTAAGTATCAGTACCAATTTTAATTTTATTCATTTATTTTAATTACCATATCTCCTATCTACTCCCTTTACATGTTTATGAAAATGGCATTCATGTTAATGGATTAGAGCTCCCAACTTGATTTCGGAGTTGATTAATTGGAAACACTTGAGTTGGAATACTCAAGTATTAACCTGTAATTGGAAATTGCTGGCTAACTCATTTTCACTAACTCTAATCCTTCCCTGGGAAGTTATTAGGACTTGTGAATCAGAGTTAGTATTACTGATGCATGAGCATCTTTCTTATCTTTTCCTAGTAAATATGCATTTAAATTGTTGAGTTTAACCAAGAATTAATTATCTTTTAGCCATTATAGATACTACTTTAAGTCTCGTGCAATTTTGTTTATTTTAGGTAGCATTTTGGCTGGATTTGATGGAGAAGAAGCTTGCACAAATGGAAGGAGGACAAGAATTAAAGAAGATGATCAGCGAGGAGGGACGCGTGCGCGTACCTGATGCGTGAGCATAATTTGGAGACTTGTGCAGCGACACGTGTGCGTACCTGATGCGTACGCGTGACACGCGAAGAAGACCATCGACGCGTACGTGTGACTGACACGTACACGTGACATGCGCCACGTGCAGAAATTGTAAAAAACACTGGGGGTGATTTCTGGGCCCCATTTTGGCACTCAAGTAAGGCGCAGCTCTCTGCCAAGTTAGGCGCGGATCCAGTAAAACCAAGTGGTCCCCACGTTACAAGGCGTGAATTATTTAATTAATTCTGATTTAAATTCAAATTTTAAAATAGAAAAGATATGATTTTAATTTTAGAAATTAGATTTTAAATTGATTAGGATTAGATATAAAAGATAATATTATTCTATTCCAATTGACATTCTGCACTTTTACAGTTGGTGCACGAAAATTACTTTCACAATATGTAATTCGCACAACTAACCAGCAAGTGCACTGGGTCGTCCAAGTAATACCTTACGTGAGTAAGGATCGAATCCCATGGAGATTGTTGGCTTGAAGCAAGGTATGGTTATCTATTAATCTTAATCAGGATACCAATAGGGTTCTTTAGTGTAAAAAGTGAAAGTGCATAAAATAAGTAATTGTTACGCAGTAATGGAGACTATATTGGAGTTTTGGAGATGCTTTGTCTTCTGAATCCTTGTAACATAATGCTTTCTCACTTTCAATCATGCAAAGCTCCTTCCATGGTAAGATGTATGTAGGGCGTCACCGTTGTCAATGGCTACTTCCCATCCTCTCAGTGAAAATGGTCCAAATGCTCTGTCACAGCACGGCTAATCATCTATCGGTTCTCAATCACGTCGGAATAGGATCCATTGATCCTTTTGCGTCTGTCACTATGCCCAACACTCGCGAGTTTGGAGCTCGTAACAGTCATCCAATCCCTGCATCCTACTTGGAATACCACAGACAAGGTTTAAACTTTCCGGATTCTCAAGGATGCTACCAATGGATTCTAGCTTATACCACGAGGATTCTGATTAAGGAATCTAAGAGATACTCATTCAATCTGAGGTAGAACGGAGGTGTTCGTCAGGCACACGTTCATAGGTTGAGAATGATGATGAGTGTCACGGATCATCACATCCATCACAGTAAAGTACGAATCAGCATCTTAGATAGAAACAAGCGTGTTTGAATGGAAAACAGAAATTATTGGATTAATTCATCGAGACGCTGCAGAGCTCCTCACCCCCAACAATGGAGTTTAGAGACTCATGCCGGTAAAATGTACAAAGTTCAGATCTAAAAATGTCATAAGATACAAAATAAGTCTCTAGAAGTCGTTTAAATACTAAACTAGTAACCTAGATTTATAGAAGATGAGTAAACTAAGATGGATAGTGCAGAAATCCACTTCTGGGGCCTACTTGGTTTGTGCTGGGGCTGAGACTTAAGCTTCTCATGTGCCTGGACTGTTTCTGGAGTTGAACGCCAGGTTGTAACCTGTTTCTGGCGCTGAACGCCAGACTGCAGCATGGAACTAGCGTTAAACGCCAGTTTACGTCATCTATTTTCGCGCAAAGTATGAACTATTATATATTGCTGGAAATCCCTGGATGTTTAATTTCCAACCCAATTGAGAGCATGCCAATTGGACTCCTGTAGCTCCAAAAACTCCATTCCGAGTGCAGGGCGGTCAGAATCCAACACCAACAGCAGTCCTTTTTCAGCCTAAATCAGATTTTTGCTCAGCTCCCTCAATTTCAACCAGAAAATAACTGAAATTACAGAAAAACACAAACTCATAGTAAAGTCCAGAAATATGAATTTTGCCTAAAAACTAATAAAATTATACTAAAAACTAACTAAAACATACTAAAATCTACATGAAATTACCCCCAAAAAAGCGTATAAAATATCCGCTCATCACAACACCAAACTTAAACTGTTGCTTGTCCCCAAGCAACTAGATAAATAAAATAGGATAAAAAGAAATTAAGAAGCAACAATATCTCAGAGTTTCAAGTGAAGCTCAGATTCTAATTAGATGAGCGGGACTAGTATCTTTTTGCTTCTGAACAGTTTTGGCATCTCACTTTATCCTTTGAAATTCAGAATGATTGGCATCCATAGGAACTCAGAATTCAGATAGTATTATTGATTCTCCTAGTGTAGTATGTTGATTCTTGAGCACAGTTACTTTATGAGTCTTGGCCGTGGCCCTAAGCACTTTGTTTTCCAATATTACCACCGGATACATAAATGCCACAGACACATAACCGGGTGAAGCTTTTCATATTGTGACTTAGCTTTACTAAAGTCTCCAATTAGAGGTGTCCAGAGTTCTTAAGCACACTCCTTTGCCTTGGATCACGACTTTAACCACTCAGTCTCAAGCTTTTCTCTTGGACTTGCATGCCACAAGCACATGGTTAGAGACAGCTTGATTTAGCCGCTTAGGCCTGGATTTATTTCCTTGGGCCCTCCTATCCATTGATGCTCAAAGACTTGGATCGTTTTCACCCTTGCCTTTTGGTTTAAAGGGCTATTGGGTTTTCTATCTTTTTCTATCTCTTTTGCTTTTTTTTTTCACTGCTTTTTCTTTCTTCAAGAATCAAATTCATGATTTTTCAGATCAGCATTAATATTTCTCTTGTTCATCGTTCTTTCAGGAGCCAATAATTTTAACATTCATGAAATTCAGTATCAAAAATATGCACTGTTCAAGCATTCATTCAGAAGACAAAAAGTATTGCCACCACATATAAATAATTAGAACTTTCCTTATTAAGAACTCAAAAAAAATTTAAATTGCCTCTTTATTCTAAAAAATTCACTATTTTATTCATGTTTGATGATGATGAGAAAAATAAATTATAACTTAATTGGAAATAAAATAGCATAGATATTAAGCTTGGATAAGCCAATTTAGCATCTTTTGAGTTCATGTTTACAATTATGTAAAGTTCACACGAAATCAGCTGATGAACTTCCACTTCTCTTCCCAACATAATGCAGTGGATCATCACTGCTCTTTTAATGGTTACTTCAGAGCGGTTGCTAGTGGGCAGTATAGAACGCCCAATAAAGTCCAGCCAACATCTGGCGACTGGTTTGAGATCTTCTCTCTTGAGTTGATTTGGGATGCCCTTGGTGCTGGTGGTCTACCTGGTTCCAGGGAGGCATATGTCCTCTAGAATCTTGTCCAGGCCTTTATTGGTTCTCATCATTCTCCTATTAAAGGAGTCTGGGTCATCTTTCAGCTGAGGTAGCTTAAAGATCTCCCTGATTTTGTCAGGGTGGATGTGAATAATCTTTCCTCTAACCAAGGTCCGATAGTCATAGAGGGCAGTTCAAGATATTCTCTGCCTGTGTGTTTGCCACAAATTAGCATAGAATTCCTAAACCATGTTTCTTCTCACTTTTGTTTCTGGATTAGCTAGGATTTCCCAGCTCCTGTTTCGAATTTGCTCTTGGATCTCCAGATATTCATCTTCTTTCATATCAAATTTAACTTCCGGGATCACTGACTTTAGACCCATTATTTTGTAGTAATGGTCTGAATGTTCTTTGGTTAAAAACTTCCCTTGATTCCAAATTGGTTTTGGAATATTCTTTTTCTTGCCTCTTGGAGTGGGTTGTTTTCCTTTAGGAGCCTTGATCTTAGTGGGTATGGTTTAGTGATCACGGATAAACACACCAAACTTAGAGGTTTGGTTGTCCTCAAGCAAAAGAAAAGAAAGGAGAGGGATAGAAGGAGAGCTAGTTTTCGAATTATGGAGGAGAGGAGAGAGGCCGAATATGGATTTAAAGGGAGGGGTGGGTTTTTGAAAATTTTGAAGAAAAATAAGATAGAAGATATGATTTGTAAAAGATAAATATGATAGGAAAAAGATATAATTGAAAATTGAAAAGATATAGAAGATATTTGAAAAAGATAAATTTGAATTTTAGAAAAAAGATTTGGGATTAATTTGAAAAGATAATTGAGTTTTGAAAAAGATTTGAAAAGAAGTTGGAGAGGATTTGAAAAGGATTTGTGTTTATGAATTAAGATACACTAGTGTAAAACCCGGACTACGCCCGGGCCAAATATTATTTCAATGTAAAAATTTATTGTTATTTATTTATTAATATTAATAATTATTATTTTTAATTTGAAAAATTTTTTAAAATAAAAATTTATTGTATAAAATATAATATTATTGCATTATTTATTTATAAAGGCTAAAATAATCTTATTATTTTTTGAGTTTATATTAATGAATTCCACTTAAATATAAAAGTTATTCTGTATATGTGTTTAAATAAATATTATTACTCTGTTACTGTTATAAATCCAAACAAATTAAAACTTTCATAAAAGTAGTTTATATTCTAATTATACATATAATAAATATTAACTATAAATAATAAACTCACAAAAGACAGTAAAATTTGAAATGTATTATAATTTAATTTAACTCTCCACCAAATCCATCACACAGTCACACACCAACACCAAGTTAAGGATAATAGGAAGACTTAATTTTTTATGTCCAATTCTAATATACTCACAATAATACCAATGTTATTGGAGCTAAAGAATTAGCAAGCAATAATGAAAATATACATTGAGACTTGGAATGAAGGTCTATGGGTCACCGTGAATTTATAATGTCAAGAAGATCAAACTTAAAAGCAGAACATATACAATATTAGTTACATCAAATAATTTAAAATCATAAAATTTAAACAAATAAATAAATCGATAAAACTTAGTAATCTAAAATATTAACGTAGGTAAAGTCTCATGCTCAATATAAGAAGAAGAAAATCCAAAATATTAATCTAAAGAAGACTTTAAAATTGTCAATTGAGAGTGAAAATACCACAAATCTTTTAAAGCTCATGTCAAGTGTATTTTTGAGGGACCAAATTCCTAATCTGATCTTTAAGTAACTTAGTAATACTCTTAAAATGAAGAGTGTACAAACACTAAACAGAGAAATTTTGATGACCCATTAAGCTTGAAAGCTTTTCAAAAAATAGAATCACCAAGACGTAATTGTTAGCAGAAAATTTCATTACGGAATAGTAACAATCCATAATCTACTTGTTAGTCCTCAATTTCATTTTGGTACTTCTAATAACGATGGGATCAAGATATTATCTTTGCATTCCATACAGCTTTCCACTCATGAAGATGAGCCTGAAAGAAAAACACAAATATTAGTCACAGAAGGTTATGTGAAAACTAATTTGAACCAAATGATTTATTAGCAGAAACTGAAATGAACTTAATTACTCAAAATTGAAAAATTCAAGCATTTGTTTGATTTTGTTCTCAATTTTGTTAGATAAATAGTGAAAATAAAAAACAAAAATAAGAATATATTTCAATCTTCCTTTCACATAAACCAATTCTCTATTTTTAAGGTAAAATCAATGATAGATTTGGTATTTTCTATTGTTATATCATGCTTTCACTTTTTCATATACTGTTCTTTTTTCAAATAATATCACTGAATAAGAACAAAATATAAAATCAATAATGGAAGATAGAAAATGAAACCAAATACTAATTCTACCCTAAAGTACTGAAAAATGAAAAAAAAAATGGGGAGGGGGGGGAGGGGGAGGAACCAAGTAGATCTCATTAGTTCACATGAATTACTTTTGAAGAGTACGTAGCATGTAAATTGAATATCGTTATATTAAGTTATTCTTAAGGTTCAATGTAATTCATATCTGCAAAAGTTTTTTGAAAGTGTTACCTTACTTAGCTTAACTGAAATGCTTATTGACACATCTTACCAAAAATTTGTTGCAAGATTTGCAATGTGCTGAAATTTCAAATAATACAAAAAAAAACTATATAAAAGAAACTATTATTACCTTGTGTCATTTCAATTAGTTAGAGAATATATATGAAGTGTTTTTATGAAATTAAGTTCTAGTGGGTTCAATTTGAAAATTTATACACCCTATATAAAAAATTACTGTTAGATATATATACTATATGATGGTACATACATGGACAAAAAATAAGATAACTGAGAATGCCAAAGAGCACTTGAAAACCAATAGTTAAATTAACATTAGCGAAAAGAAAGCAACTTTACCAAGGAGAAGCATAATGAATGGCATGAGTGATATTCTTATATGTTGATATGCAGTTCTTAGTTGCTGGACACAAAGCTAATGATGAAGGATTTTTATACTCTCCAAGATAATTGAGATTTTGTCCCACTGCACAAAAAGACCTACCTCAATTCTCAATTCTCACCAATCAAACATGCAATAATGAAAAATATGGAATCTTATTAAGATATTCCAAATCTGGAATAAAACAATGTTAAAAAAATAAACAACTTTCAATGGTGATATGAGAAACAAAGAAAAGAAGGGAACAGTGTAGGGAGTTACTTGAAATTGAAGATGGCATTAAAGGTTGCTATTTCACTATTTCTTAGTTAGAGAAATATATAAAATACTTCTACACCACAAATAAAGTTGGAACTGAAAGGATCATAACATTATATTCAAGTCAATAGAACTATTTTTGCTGAAAATTGCATCACATGAATCAAGTGTTTTCAGATCAGAATTATTGGGCTTCAATTACTTCCTAAAGGAAAATATAGTTTCCATTGCAACGTATATAAAAGACAGTCATTCATGCTGGCTGTAGTAGAGAAACGGGTCAAAATACCAGTTATAAAAAAAGGGCCTACTCAATTAACAATGCATTTGAATACACTGCACTACTCACAAAAAAGGCAAAACCACAATCTTTAAACTCGGTTTTAATAGATTTTATCAATGTATTATATCCTGAATGCATCTACAAATAGATCAAAGTGTTATTTGGAGGAAAAATCCTCAGACCCAAAGCTGTACGCCTGTAACAAATAGCTAAGAGTACCACAGAAAAAGAGCAGATTTCAATGTACTAACCTTTGATATCCCTTGAAGACGTTAGATATCTAGCAGTCCTTATTGCTCCCTTACGGATTATGGCTACCAATATTTCTGCCCTGGAAAAAATGAACCTGATTTGCTATTAAATAAAGAGAAAGTGAATGCTTCTTGGTTTATGATTCCTGGCAGTAACCTTTGTCTTTGGTGCGACCACCTGAAAATGCATATTATCGAACAACCATAAGCACAATGTATATATTAGTATATCTAAACACCTAAACTTTCAAGTTATGATCTGGTAGTTCATGTCTCCAAGACTAAATTCAATTTAATTTAGAATGATTCAACTTTAGAATGGTAGTAGTACTACTTAGCACAATCAATAAAACTCAAAACACTTTTAAAGAGCATAAAAGTTTGTCAAGTACAATAAATAAACACTTCCATGATGAAGCAAGATAAGCAAAAACAAATATTTATCTAAGACACTTCTATAAAATGAGGGATAAAAAATAGTGCTGTTAGATAATTTTGTGTATCAAATTTAAAAAAACCATTAAACATTTTATCTGTGATCCTAAGTGTTCTTTGTATAGAGTTATTGAATTGAACATTTTATCCTAAGCATTTTATCTGTATTTTAACTATTAGTAAAACAACATGGAAATTGAATTAAAGCCTTAAATATAAATGCTTGAACGAAAAATCAGCTAGCATATGGATAATTCTACTAAACACAAATAGAATAGCTGCAATGCATATTTATTTATTTATTTATCCCAACAATATAGTTTAAACAGAAACCATGAATCGAATAGACTGTAGAAACGCCTACTCAAGAAGACATGCTTAGTTATCATTTTTAGCTTATTTTTAAAACAAATAAAATAAAACAGCTAAAATGATTATGTTGTCACGACAACAATTCTAGCATTAAAAAGGATAAGGATATATGGTATAGTTAAATCCTACAAAAAGACAATAAAATTAGAAATGAAAATTTTCCAATGTCTAAAACAAAGATGTTGTCTTATATTGTTAAAACACCATGTTTTATTTTCAAGTTTACTGGGGCAAGCAAAAGCAATTAGAATCCTAAAAGATGCATTTTCCAGAATCGGTTTCTCCTCAGTTTGAAGTAAAAAAGCCAAATGAAAATATTTAGTTTAGAAGGGATGATTTTCTTTTGAAGCAATACAGTTATTATGAACTCATATGATGATTCTTCTTCACACAAACAAAAGCATACTGCATAAGTGCATATGAAAGAATTTATCTCCTTAGCAACTTGAGTACTTATTGTTAAGAGTATATATATATGTGTGTGTGTATACACTAAATCAATGCTTTGCCATCACATACATAAACAGTTAAATACTATTGGAATAAGTAAACTTTAAAATGTACTAAAAGCCTAAATACAATAATAAAAGAAGTAAGGAAACACCAAACATAATAAGATTGAGACTAACACTGAATTTACTACCCTGATTTTTTAGCACATATTTATCATTACGTTCTTTTTGGTGGTAATAGTAATAAATGTCTTGCTTTAAGTTTAAAGATAATATAAAATTCATTATGCATTTCAAATAAAAAACCTTAATTTTTTGAAATCCCAGAATAATAATAACACAAACACTGAATCACTGATCTATGGTTTAAAATTACATAAATTAAAAGAGAAACAAATGTAACAAAATTGAAAGTAATGTTCGTACCTGATGATTGTTAGGAGAAATAGATGGTGTATTTGTGGTGCTATCATCATTCTCACGCAAGGCCAAAAATCAAAAGCTTTGGTCCCAGAATCAATTGTATTAACTGTCATCTAAGGTAAAAACACACAATTAAAACAACATAGTAGGACACATACATAATAAAGGTAGGAGAAGAAAAGAGTCCAATTAATTTTCCTGTTTTCTTATATTGTTATCTTAAATAAAAATGTAACTTTCCAATGTTCAACAGCAAGCCAAAGCAGAATTATATAAACTTTCAAAAAATATATAAACATAGTTGAGAGGCTAATATTTAAGTCTATGAATATTTATGTCAAAGATGACTGTACAATAACTAAGTTTTCCAGCAAAAGATAAGAGAATTGAGATCTACTTCAACAGACACAACATGGATGCCATCTACTTCTAGTTCTTTTGTAAGGAAAAGTTTTAGAAAATTAAAAGGCAATAATAAACCCAGAGATGAAATCATTTTGGCAAGCACATAAAGAGCATTTCAGCCAATTTTTGGTTTTTGGCAGTCACACACTTTAGATCCTCTTCCAAATAATCAGTACTAGACTGAAAATAGCCATACAAATTGGATAATTCATTAGTTCTGGTTAAGAAACGTATACAAATAGCCACAACTTGTAGCTACAATGATGCAGTGGATACGGAAAGGGTATCAATTTCTAAAGTTTACATGTTTACTCACCGAATCTATTTTGAATTGAGTTTTACTATTTAAGTTTACCTAAGTTCCACAATTAGAAACCACAACTAAAGATCTATTTTGCATATTCCAATTATCGAAAATGAATTCTTCTAAGTTGTTGATATTGGATAAAAGTACTAAACTAACAACTTCCTTTGAAGGAGTCACGGACAATCCCAATCAGAAAAGATTGCTTTCAACCTGTTTTTCCTTATTTCAAAAACATACAAACACAAAGAATTAATCTTCATCTCAAGGCATTGTTCTTACCAAAGTAGTTCACACACAAATCAACAAGTGTTCAAGTAACTGCCTAAACCAAATGCCTCCATCTATGGACTAAGCATTTTCTCTTCTCTTCTTTCAGCATAAAAATCCAAGGGGTCGCTTTTGTTCTGCAACAACAGCCGCAGAAATTCCTAAACAAATTGTTCATACAAACAAAACAAAACAATTTAGAAAAAGACATCCCATTTGTTCATACAAACAATCATAGAAAAAGAAAAAATAAACTCAAACAAACAAAACAAAACAAAAATAATTTAGAGAAAACGGTGAGGGCAAACAAACCGAAACCACTTGTCCGACCTAGTCGAACAAATTGTAGAGGTTCTCATCGACCTCAGGGTCCAGATCCCCAATGTACAACGACGTCGTAACGAACTGTTTCAACGCATTTGCAGCACCCGCCGCCGCCATCGGTAAAGAAGCGGCCGTGATGCTGCGTCGTGGCCTCCACCATCGTCGTCACCTCAATCCTCTTCCTTTCTCTCTCGACGTAGCCTCCTTCTTTCTCAATCCATCACCGTCGTTGCCACCTTCTTCTCCTTCTTCGGTCGTGCTTCCTTTTGTCACTCTGTTGTTATCATCTTCTCTGCTTTGTTCTGCATTTCTCTGTCTCTCTCTCCTTTTTGTATTATCAGTAGTCACCGTTACTGCTTCCATCAGCAGCGAGCTCTTTGCTTCTTTTTCCTCGCTTGTGATATCTCCATATATTTTAAACCACCATTCCATTTGTGTACTCAATCAGAGAGAAAGAGAACGCAAGTATAAAAGAAGAGAAAGAGACAAAGAGAGAATCTAAAAAAGAATTGTTTTCAAATTTGGCGCTTAAAATTTGTTTTCAAATTTTGATATCAAAAACAGAAAGATTGTGCTCAACTTGATCATTCTTTTTACACAACGTATTGAAAACAATCTAGCAAGTAACCATTTACAGCATTAATTTTGAATTAATGTTAAAATAATAAGAATAACTGAAATGGTTTTTAAATTCTTGTTTTATCTATGCCATTTGTCAACTAAACAAAATTGACACTTGTCAAATATTTAGCTATAACACTTGTCCATCAACTAACTATCTACTGCATACTTATTATATATTAATAGATTTGATATCTTTTGAAAAAGGGATTTTAAAAATTAGGATTAAAATTTTTGGAATTGAAGGATGAGAGTTTGTAACATGTTTATGCAAGAAATTATGAATTGGAACATAAAAATTTGGAAAAATGTAAATTGAAAACGAATTTACCTCCTCCCCACAATCCTGGCGTTAAACGACCAAATGCTGCATGTTTTGGGCGTTTAACTCCCATTTGTAGCTTCTTCTGGGCGTTCAACGCCCAGCTGTTGCTTCTAGCTGGCGTTGAACGCCAGAAACTCCTTTGACACTGGGCATTTTTCTGAATGCCCAGGACGCTATAAATCTAGCGTTAAACGCCCAAAAAGTGCTTCTTTCTGGCGTTCAACGCCCAAAAGATGCTTCTTTCTGGCGTTTAACGCCTAGATGGCTATCCTTACTGGCGTTGAACGCCCAGTAGATGCTTCTTTTGGGCGTTCAACGCCCAAAACAGCACTTACTGGCTTTTTCGCACCAGTGAGCTTCCTTTTTTGCTGTTTTATCGAGTCCTTCTGTAACTCTGTAAACTCAAGCAATTGCTTTTTTACCTTGAATATAATTGACATAAACTTGTAAAAATTAATTAATTAACAGTTAAGCCTTGTTAATGGCTGGGTTGCCTCCCAGCAAGTGCTTCTTTATTGTCTTTAGCTGGACTATTACTGAGCCTTAAACAAGTCTCAATTTTGAGCATTCTTGCTCAAAATTGCTTTCAAGATAATGTTTCACTCTCTGTCCATTAACAATGAACTTTTTGTTAGAATTATTATCCTGAAGCTCCACGTATCCATATGGTGACACACTTGTAATCACATATGGACCTCTCCACCGGGATTTTGATTTTCCGGGGAATAATCTGAGCCTTGAATTAAACAGCAGAACTTTCTGCCCTGGCTCAAAGACTCTGGATGACAGCTTCTTGTCATGCCATCTTTTTGCTTTTTCTTTGTAAATTTTTGCATTTTCGAAAGCATTGAGTCTGAATTCCTCTAGCTCATTTAGCTGGAGCAATCGTTTTTCCCCAGCTAACTTGGCATCAAGGTTTAGGAATCTGGTTGCCCAGTAGGCCTTATGTTCCAGTTCCACTGGCAAGTGACAGGCTTTTCCATACACAAGCTAGTATGGAGAGGTTCCTATAGGAGTCTTGAATGCTGTTCTGTATTCCCACAAAGCATCATCCAAGCTTCTTGCCCAATCCCTTCTACGGTTAATCACAGTCCATTCCATGATTCTTTTAAGTTCTCTATTAGTGACTTCAGCTTGCCTATTTGTCTGTGGATGATATGGAGTGGCCACCCTGTGGCTAACTCCATATCAAACCAAAGCAGAGTAAAGCTACTTATTATAGAAGTGAGTGCCCCCATCACTGATTAGTACTCTTGGGATACTAAATCTGCTGAAGATGTGTTTCTAGAGAAATTTCAGCACGGTCTTAGTATAATTAGTGGGTGTTGCAATAGCTTCCACCCATTTGGATACATAATCCACTGCCACCAGAATATAAGTGTTTGAGTATGATGGTGGGAAAGGCCCCATGAAGTCAATACCCCATACATCAAACAGCTCAATCTCCAAGATCCCTTGTTGAGGCATGGCATAACTGTGAAGTAGATTGCCAGATCTTTGACAACTATCACAATTAAGTATGAACACTTGGGAGTCTTTATAGAGAGTAGTCCAGTAGAAGCCACATTGGAGGACTCTTGTGGCTGTTCACTCACTTCCAAAATGTCCTCCATACTATGATCCATGGCAGTGCCAGAAGATCTTCTGTGCTTCTCCTTTAGGCACACATCCACGGATTACTCCGTCTGCACATCTCTTGAAGAGATATGGTTCATCCCAAAGATTTCTTTGTTTGCTGCCTACTGTACTCTTTGGGTATGAATCTTACTGCCTTGTAGTTTGCAATGTCTGCAAACCATGGCACTTCCTAGACGGCAAAGAGTTGCTCATCCAAAAAGTTTTCAGAGATCTCAGTAAGGGGGAGGGACGCCCCTTCTACTAGTTCTATTCGGGACAGGTGATCTGCTACTTGGTTCCCTGTCCCTTTTCTGTCTCTTATTTCTATATCAAACTCTTGCAGAAGCAACACCCATCTGATGAGTCTGGGTTTTGAATCCTGCTTTGTGAGTACATATTTAAGAGCAGCATGGTCAGTGTACACAATCACTTTTGATCCTACTAAAGAGGATCTGAACTTGTCAATGGCGTAAACCACTGCAAGTAACTCTTTTTCTGTGGTTGTGTAGTTCTTCTGTGCGTCATTTAAAACACAACTGGCATAGTAAATGATGTGCAGAAGCTTGTCATGCCTTTGTCCCAACACTGCACCAATGGCATGGTCACTGACATCACACATTAGTTCAAATGGTAATGTCCAGTCTGGTGCAGAGATGACTGGTGCCGTGACCAGCTTAACTTTCAGAGTCTCAAACGCTTGCAGACACTCTTTATCAAAGATAAATGGCGTGTCAGCAGCTAGCAGATTACTCAGAGGTTTGGCAATTTTTGAAAAATCTTTTATAAACCTCCTATAGAATCATGCATGCCCATGCCCCAGAAAGCTTCTTATTGCCTTAACATTGGCTGGTGGTGGTAATTTTTCAATTACCTCTATCTTAGCTTGATCCACCTCTATTCCTTTGTTTGAAATTTTGTGCCCAATGACAATTTCTTCAGTCACCATAAAGTGACATTTTTCCCAGTTTAAAACCAGGTTAGTCTCTTGGCACCTCTTTAGAACAAGTGCTAGATGGTCAAGACAGGATCTGAATGAGTCTCCAAATACTGAAAAGTCATCCATGAAGACTTTCAGAAATTTTTCCACCATATCAGAGAAAATGGAGAGCATACACCTCTGAAAGGTTGCAGGTGCATTACACAGACCAAATGGCATCCTTCTGTATGCAAATACTCCAGATGGACATGTGAATGCTGTTTTCTCTTGATCTTTGGGATCTACTGCAATTTGATTATAACCTGAATATCCATCCAGGAAGCAGTAGTATTCATGTCTTGCTAGTCTTTCTAGCATTTGGTCTATGACTGGTAAAGGAAAATGATCCTTTCTAGTAGCTGTATTGAGCCTTCTGTAATCAATACACATACATCACCCTGTAACTATTCTTGTAAGAACCAGTTCATTTTTTTCATTATGAACCACTGTCATGCCACCCTTCTTAGGGACGACTTGGACATGGCTTACCTAGGGGCTATCAGAAATAGGATAAATAATCCCAGCCTCTAGTAATTTGGTGACTTCCTTCTACACCACCTCCTTCACGGCTGGATTCAGCCACCTTTGTGGTTGAACCACTGGCTTAGCATCACCCTCCAATAGGATCTTGTGCATGCATCTGGCTGGGCTAATGCCCTTAAGTTCACTGATGGACCACCCAAGAGCTGTCTTGTGTGTCCTTAGCACTTGAACTAGTGCTTCCTCTTCCTGTGGCTCTAAGGTAGAGCTTATGATTACAGAAAAGGTATCACCTTCTCCTAGAAAAGCATATTTCAGGGATGGTGGTAATGGTCTGAGCTCGGGTTTGGGAGGTTTCTTCTCTTCCTAAGGGATTTTCAAAGGTTCTATTATTCTCTCAGATTCCTCTAGATCAGGCTAAACATCCTTAAAGATATCCTCTAGCTCTGATTCGAGACTCTTAGTCATATTTACCACTTTTACCAGAGAGTCAATAATATCAATGCTCATGCAGTCGTTTGGGGTGTCTGGATGTTGCATAGCTTTGACAACATTCAACTTAAACTCGTCCTCATTGACTCTTAGGGTTACTTTCCCTTTTTGGACATCAATGAAGGTTCGTCCAGTTGCTAGGAATGGTCTTCCTAGAATGAGAGTTTCACTCTTGTGATCCTCCATTTCCAGCACCACAAAGTCAGTGGGAAAGGCAAATGGCCCAACCTTGACAATCATGTCTTCAGTCACGCCTGATGGGTGTTTAATGGAACCATCAGCAAGTTGGAGACATATCCGGGTTGGTTTGACTTCATGAGTCAACCCAAGCTTTTTGATAGTAGATGTAGGTATTAGGTTGATACTTGCCCCAAGATCACTTAGAGCTTGCTTGGTACAAGTACCCTCTAATGTGCATGGTATCATAAAGCTTCCGGGATCTTTAAGCTTCTCAGGTAAGCTTTTCAGAATGAATGCACTGCATTCTTCAGTGAGGTAAACTTTTTCAGTTTCCCTCTAATCCTTCTTATGACTTAAGATCTCTTTCATAAACTTAGCATAAGAGGGTATTTGCTTAAGTGCCTCTACAAACGGAATCTTTATTTCAAGAGTCTTGAGATAGTCTGCAAAGCGGGCAAATTACTTATCCTTTTCCGCTTGGCGGAGTTTCTGAGGATAAGGCATTTTGGCTTTGTATTCGCAACCTTAGTTGCTGTAGGTTTATTGCCTACAGATGTGGGTTGAGAAGCCTTTTTAGAGGGGTTGCTATCAGCACTTGTATGTGTCTGATCTCCCACTGGCATTTGAATGCCAGGGGTGGAGGCTGGAGTGGCGTTAGACGCCAACTCCTTACCTGTTTCTGGCATCTAAACGCCAGAACTGTGCTTCTTTTGGGCATTCAACGCCAATTCCTTGCCTGTTTCTGGCGTTGAACGTTAGGACTAAGCATGGCTTGGGCGTTCAATGCCAGCTTCCCACCCATTTTCTGGCGTTTGAGCGCCATAATTATTCCTCTCTGGGCTCTAACTGTCCTCAGAGGGATTTTGGGTAGCAGTCTGTTCATTTCGTAGCTTCCTTCAGCCTTGAAGTGAGGTATTTAATGTTTTCCCACTTCTTAATTATACTGCTTGGCACTCTTCTGTTATTTATTTTGATAACTGCTGTTCTGTTTGCTTCAACTGTATTTCCATATTCATATTTGCCATTCTTGTTTCTTGTAGTATCTCCTTGAATTCGGCTAGCTGTTTTGTTAGAAAATCCAGTTGCTGATTGAATTCAGTAACTTGTTCTGTAGGACTGAGTTCAGCAGTTACTGTTTTAACCTCTTCGTTGATGTAAGGTTCACTGCTTAGGTACAGATGCTGATTTCCGGCAACTGTATCAATAAGCTCTTGAGCTTCTTCTATTGTCTTTCTCATGTGTATAGATCCACCGGCTGAGTGGTCTAGAGAAATCTGAGTTCTTTTTGTAAGCCCATAGTAGAAGATGTCTAACTGCACCCATTCTGAAAACATTTCAGAGGGGCATTTTTTTAGCATCTCTCTATATCTCTCCAAGACATCATAAATGGATTCATTATTCATTATCTCCTTGTTAGCCTTGGATGCTCAGCCTTAGCTATGTCATCCGTTTTGGAGGGAAGTATTGATTCAAGAATTTTTCTGATAGCTGTTTCCATGTCTTTATGCTAGCCTTAGGTTGGTTATTTAACCACCTCTTATCTTGGTCTTTTACAGAAAATGGAAACAGTAATAATCTGTACACATCCTGATCTACTTTTTTATCATGTATTGTGTCAGCAATTTGCAAAAACTGTGCCAGAAACTCTGTAGGTTCTTCTTGTGGAAGACCGGAATACTGGCAACTTTGCTGCACCATGATAATGAGCTGAGGATTCAACTCAAAACTACTGACCCCGACGAAGGGTATACAGATACTACTCCCATATGAAGCAGTAGAGGGGTTAGCATATGACCCCAGAGTCCTTTTGGACTGTTCATTTCCACTTAGTTCCTTAATAGAGAAAGGGAGATGATGTGGATTTATTTTATTTATTTTATTATATAAGAAAAATAATTTTCGAAATAACAAAATAAAATAAAATAAAAACTAAAATAAAAAATAAAAATAAAATTAAAAAATATTTTAAAAATTTTCGAAAAAATGAGGAGAGAAAAATTGGTTAGGATATTTTTGAAAAATATGTAAAAAAATTTTTTAAATTCTAAAAAGGATAAGATTTTGAAAAATTTTGAATTTGAAATCTGAATTTTTTTAATTCAAAATAATTGCTTAAAAATAGTTAGAAAGGATAATTTTTTTATTTTTGAATTTTATCATGAAAGAGAAAAACACACAAAAGACACAAGACAAAAAATTTTTGGATCTAATGCTCCTTGTTTTCAAAAATTTTGGAGGGAAAACACCAAGGAACACCAAACTTAAAAATTTTAAGATCAAAGCACAAAGGAGACTCAAGAACACTTTGAAGACTCACAATAACAACAAGAACAAAAGAAAGAACACCAAACTTAAAATTTTTAGAAAACCACAATAAAATTTTGAAAATTAAAGAAAGATTAACAAGAAAACACCAAACTTAAAGTTTGGCACAGGATTTAATCAAAGAAAAATTATTTTTGAAAAAGTTTTAAAAAGAAGATACCCAATTGCCAAGAACATAAGCCAATGCTCTAGCCAATTGAGCTATAAATTTAACGTGTTTTAATATTGTATAAAAATTAATATTTTTGAAAACTGATATTTTGAAAAAGCACAAGGAAAACACGAAAACACACAGAACAGGAAAAACCAAAGATCAAACAAGAAAAATTGACAAGACCAATTTGAAGATCAAGAAAAAATAAAGAACATGCAATTCGAAAATTGAGAGACAAAGAAAAGCATGCAATTGACACCAAACTTAGAACATGACATTAAACTCATAAAAAAAAATTCAATTAAAGAAAAATAATATTTTTGAAATTTTTTTAAAAGGAATAGTAGAAGATGCAATCCTAGTGACTCTAAACTAAAAAGGCAAATTTTTCCTAATCTAAGTAACAAGAATCATCGTCAGTTGTTCAAACTCAAACAGTCCCCGACAACGGCGCCAAAAACTTGTTGCACGAAAATTTCTTTCACAATATGTAATTCCGCACAACTAACCAGCAAGTGCACTGGGTTGTCCAAGTAATACCTTACATGAGTAAGGGTCGAATCCCACGGAGATTGTTGGCTTGAAGCAAGCTATGGTTATCTTATTAATCTTAGTCAGGATACCAATAGGGTTCTTTAGTTTCAATTGTAAAAAGTGAAAGTGCATAAAATAAGTAATTGTTACGCAGTAATGGAGAATATGTTGGGGTTTTGGAGATGCTTTGTCTTCTGAATCCTTGTAACATAATGCTTTCTCACTTTCAAACATGCAAGGCTCCTTCCATGGCAAGCTGTATGTAGGGTCTCACCATTGTCAATGGCTACTTCCCATCCTCTCAGTGAAAATGGTCCAAATGCTCTATCACAGCACGGCTAATCATCTGTCGGTTTTCGATCATGTTGGAATAGGATCCATTGATCCTTTTGCGTCTGTCACTACACCCAACACTCGCGAGTTTAAAGCTCATCACAGTCATTCAATCCCTGAATCCTACTCAGAATACCACAGACAAGTTTTAGACTTTCTGGATTCTCAAGGATGCTGCCAATGGATTCTAGCTTATACCACGAAGATTCTGATTAAGGAATCTAAGAGATACTCATTCAATCTGATGTAGAACAGAGGTGTTTGTCAGGCACACGTTCATGGGTTGAGAATGATGATGAGTGTCACGGATCATCACATCCATCACAGTTAAGTACGAATCAGCATCTTAGATAGAAACAAGCATGTTTGAATAGAAAACATAAATTATTGCATTAATTCATCGAGACGCTGCAGAGCTCCTCACCCCCAACAATGGAGTTTAGAGACTCATGCCGGTAAAAGGTACACAGTTCAGATCTAAAAATGTCATGAGATACAAAATAAGTCTCTAAAAGTCGTTTAAATACTAAACTAGTAACCTAGGTTTACAGAAAATGAGTAAACTAAGATGGATAGTGTAGAAATCCACTTCTGGGGCCCACTTGGTGTGTGCTGGGGCTGAGACTTAAGCTTCTCACGTGCCTGGGCTGTTTCTGGAGTTGAACGCCAGGTTGTAACCTGTTTCTGGCACTGAACGCTAGACTGCAGCATGGAACTGGCGTTAAACGCCAGTTTACGTCATCTATCTTACCGCAAAGTATGAGCTATTATATATTGCTGGAAAGCCCTGGATGTCTACTTTCCAACCCAATTAAGAGCGCGCCAATTGGACTCCTGTAGCTCAAAAAAATCCATTTCGAGTGCAGAGAGGTCAGAATCCAACAACAACAGCAGTCCTTTTTCAGCCTAATTCAATTTTTTGCTCAGCTCCCTCAATTTCAGCCAGAAAATACCTGAAATTACAGAAAAATACACAAACTCATAGTAAAGTACAGAAATATAAATTTTGCCTAAAAACTAATAAAATTATACTAAAAACTAACTAAAACATACTAAAATCTACATGAAATTACCCCCAAAAAGCGTATAAAATATCCGCTCATCAACAGTTTACCTGAATCCTTATTCTCTCTTCGAGGCATGAGCAACTAAACCTCCGTTTTTAAGGTTAGGAGCTCTGTCTATTTGTATGGATTGATTCTATTGTTTTTGTATTTTAATTCATGTCTTGATTTATAATTCAAGAATTGTTTTCATTCTTTATTTTATAAATTTTGGTGGAACGGAAGTATGACACTTTTTCTAATTGTGTTCTTGTATATATTGAAAATGCTCTTTACTTGAACAACAGCTTGAAAACAATTTCTCCTAAATTCTAATTATCTGGGCTTAACAGGATACGTGACTTATAATCCTCTTATATTTGGATAATTAGGATTTTTGTGACATAATAACTAGAATTGAACTTCACCCTCTAATTGGAATTAATTGACCAAGGAATTGGCGGTTGATGAATTTTATAGGAGACTAGAAAGGTCTAAGGAATTAGGGTCTTGTCACATATAGTTTGCCATGAATTAAATCATACATGATTAAAATAAATTAATAAGAAAGGTCAATCCGGAAAATAGATAACTCTGAAACCTTAACTGCCTTCTTCATATTATTCTTCCAACTTATTTACCTGCCTATCTTTCTAATATTCTGAATTTATTGTTAATGCTTTTGAATCTTCAAAATCATTTTCTGTTTGTCTGACTAAGCTAATCACTCAATTATTGTTGCTTGATCCATCAATCCTCGTGGGATCGACCCTTACTCACCTGAGGCATTACTTGGTACGACCTAGTGCACTTGTCAGTTAGTTTGTGGTTAGAAATTCCGCACCAAGTTTTTGGCGCCGTTGCCGGAGATTGACTGTGATTGACAACAAGTAGTTGTTTGATTGCTTAGATTAGGCGTTTTAGTTTTAAATTTATTTAGACTTTGCTTTAGTATTTTTTGAAAAAAAATAGCACTAATATTTTTCTTAACTTCTAAAATTAAGTTTGTTGTTTCCTATTTCAGGTTACCTCACTGGAAATTCTCTGCACTCTGACGTAGAAAGTTCCATCTTTTCTTGTCTTTGTTTGTTTATGCACAGGAATAGAGACAAAGAACATCTCTTAGACTTTGAGTGAACCTGAAAGAATTTTCAGGCGGCATTTGCAACAAGCAAGACTCTACAAGGCTGCAGAATCCACTATGGACCCTAACAATGCTGCTAATGCCAATGTGGAAAATTCGAATGGGAATGAGCAACAAATGAGAGTACTTGGCTCTTACTGTGCTCCTACTGTAGATCTTTATAGAAAAAACATTGTGGTGCCTCCTGTAGCTGCGAACAACTTTGAGTTGAAGCCACAACTGGTTACCCTGGTGCAACAAACCTGCTAGTACCATGGTCTTCCCCATGAAGACCCAAATCAATTTATTTCTAGTTTTCTGCAGATTTGTGATACTGTGAAGCAAAATGGAGTGAACCCAGAGGTGTACAAACTCATGATCTTCCCATTTGCTCTGAGGGATAAAGCAAAGCTATGGCTAGATTCCTAACCCAAGGAGAGTCTGGATACTTGGGACAAGGTTGTTACTGAGTTTCTTACTAAATATTTCCCACCAAAGAAGCTGACTTAGCTTAGGATGGAGGTTCAGACCTTCAGGAAGATGGATGGTGAAACTCTTTATGAAGCTTGGGAGAGATACAAGCTACTCACTAGGCAATGTCCTCCGGACATGTTCTCCAAATGGACCCAACTAGATATCTATTATGAAGGTTTGGGTGAAATGTCCAAGATGTGCTTAGATAATTCTGCAGGTGGTTCACTGCACAAGAAGAAGACACCGGAGGAGACTATTGAGCTTATTGAATTGGTTGCTAGCAACCAATATTTATACTCATCTAAAAGGAATCCAGTGAACTCTGAGGCTCTTCAGAAGAAGGGTGTTTTGGAAGTAGAAGGTCTTAATGCTATTCTTACTCAAAACAAGCTTATGTCTCAGCAAATAAGTCTACTTACTCAACATATGGGTGGCATGGAAGTCCCAGCTATCAACACCCAAAATCTACCTCAAAACATGATAGGTAATTTTGTACAAAATGATAATTATGATTATGCTCAATCTTTTTCTGAATAGGTAAATTACATGGGGAGTAGTCCTAGAAACCCCAATAATGATCCATACTCTAAGACATACAATCTTGGGTGGATGGACAAACCTTAGAGATCTCAGAATTTCAACAATAATTCTCAGGGCGATTTTCAACAGAACAATCATAATAACCGCCAATTTCAGTCTCATCAACAACAACCACCTCAGTAGGCAAATTCTCAATCCCAACAAGATTCTAATTGGGAGATGATGAGGAGTATTATGCAGGAAACCAGAGCCTCCATTAGAAACTTTGAGTTGCAAATGGGTCAACTGAGCAAGAAAATACCTGAGAGGCCTACAAATACAATTCAAAACTTGGAAATTCAGATGGGTCAATTAGCCACAAAATTAATGAAATTGATAAGAGGATCATTAATAGCCTTCCTGGTAACACAATTCCAAATCCAAGAGAGGAATGTAAGGCTATCACCTTGATAAGTGGACAAGTGGCAAGTATGGAAGCACAAGTTAATAAGGAGCCAGCTGGAAAAAAAGCTGCAGAGGAGAAGAAGGAAGAAGTAGAGCACGTCCATCCAAAGCGTGTGGACAACTGGTGTGGTATTTTATTAACCCACACTTACTAACCGGAAAGTGCACCGGGTCGTACCAAGTAATACCTTACGTGAGTAAGGGTTGATCCCACGAGGATTGATGGATCAAGCAACAATGATTGATTGATTGGATTAGTTAGGCAAGCAGAAATTGGTTTTGAGATGTTTAAAAGGTTTAAGTTCGAATTCAAAATATCAAAAGTATAGACAATTAAATAAATTGGAAATAAAATATGGATAAACAGTTAAGGCTTCAGAGTTATCTATTTTTCCGGATTAAGTCTTCTTACTAACTATTTTAATTATGTAGGATTTAATTTATGGCAAACTATATGTGACTAGACCCTAATTCCTTAGACCTTCCTATTCTCCTCTAAAATTCATTAACTGCCAATTCCTTGGTCAATTAATTCCAATTAAAGGGTACATGATCAAATTCCAGTTTGCATGCCACAAAAATTCTAATTACCCAAAAATAAGGGGATTATATGTCACGTATCCCATTAAATCCAAATAATTAAAATTTTGGAGAATATGTTTTCAAGCTGTTGTTCAAGTAAAGAGATTTTCCAAGTTTTACAAGAACTCAAATAGAAAGATGGTCATACTTCCGTTCCACCCAAATTCATAAGATAAATAGCGAAAACAATTCTTAAATATAAATCCAAAACATAAATTAAAATAGAAAAAGTAATAAAATCAATCCATACAAATAGACAGAGCTCCTAACCTTAACAGTGGAGGTTTAGTTGCTCATGGAATGTAGAATATAAATTTATAGAGAATTCCCTAATGGAATCCCTCTAATGTCATGTCCCTAATAGAAGAGAAGTCTCCCCTTTTTATAACTAATCCTAATTAATTTAAAATCTAATTATCTAAAAATAAAAACAATATCTTTTCCTAAAAGAAAAAGATTTGAATTTAAATTCGAATTAATTAACAGATTTTCAGTTGATGGGTGGGGACCACTTGCTTTGTCCATTCTGCACCTTCTAATCTGTGTTTTATGGGCTGGAAAGTGGGTCAAAACAGCCCAGAAATCACCCCCAGCATTTTCTGTATTATTGCAGATCACGTATGTGACGCGTCTGCATCGTCCATGCGCTCGCGTCATTTATTAAGATTCCAGTCCACGTGTTCGCGTCCGGCACATGATCGCGTCATTGCGATTTCTCCATTCCACGCAGTCGCGTGAGCCATGCGTCTGCATCGGTCTTCGCTGGTCATCTCTTTGGTTTCTTCTTTTTCTCTGCGGAAACTTCATCAAATCCCTCCGAATGCTACCTAAAATAAATAAAATTGCACAAAAATCAAAATAGCATCCATAGTGGCTAAAATATAATTAATTCTTAATTAAACTCAACAAATTAGATGTAAATTCACTAGGAAAAGATAGACAAGGTGCTCACGCATCACAACACCAAACTTAAACTGTTGCTTATCCTCAAGCAACCAAGACTAATATAAGCTTATGATGTGAATTTGCATGAGAATGAGAGTTCGATTAAGCTCATGTCTCTTTTTATAGTGGGATTTATAACTGTAATCTTGAATAGGTTTGGCATCTCACTCTCCTTTGAATCAGAAGAATGTTAATGTCATTCGGAATTAGAATCCAGATAATATTATGAATTCTCTGATCTTTTATATTTCAGTTTAATCCTTGAACACAGCAACATTTACTTTAATTTATTTTTCTTTGGTGCTTTGCACCTTGAGCCTAGCCGTGACTTTAAATGTTTTGTCTCAAGAGTTACTTGACACAAAAACACCACAAGCACTTAACTGGGGAACTCCCTTTGAGTTATGATTTTTCTTTCAGTTACTCCCAGACACTGGTGCTCAAAGCCTTTGGCATACTCTGTTAAACACACTTGGTCTCGACTCTAAGTGTTCTGTCTCAAGGATTACTTGACACAGTCACACCACAAGCATATGACTAGGGAAACAACTCTTTGAGCTTTTAATCATGTCTGACCTCCCTAGTCATTGATGCTCAGAGCCTTGACCTTGCTTTTATTATTATTTTTTTTAATTTATATATTTTTTTCTTTTGCTGTTTCTTTTCCTTCAAGGATTAAATTTTTGTTTATTTCAGAGAAGTCATAATAATTCTCTAAATTCATGTTCCTTATACATCAACATCACTTGATTCAAATTCAAATATACACTGTTCATATCATGCATTCAAAAATCATAAAAAATACCACCACTTTTGATAAATGAGACTATTCTTAAAATTAGACTCAATTTCTCATGCAATACATCACTTCTTTTCTTCTTTTCTTTTTAGATTCAAGTTCAGTGAGTGGTACATGAAACATCTTTTCAGCATTAAAGAAATTAAAAAAAACTAGTCCTAGAATTATAACTAATAAAAGATCATGAAACAGACAAAGTAAAATAGCAGAAAACCGGAACATAACATAGAAAAAGAGGGGAGGAATAAAAATGAAAAGAACTCAACCACCTTAGTTATCCTAGCTGTCGCTTTATTCTTCAGATTGTGCTCCTCTGTGAAGATGATTCACCTCTGTTTTGTGCCAGAAAACCAATAAGCGCAGCGTCCAACAACACCAAACTTAAAGGTTTGCATGTCCTCAAGCAAATAAGAACTGAAAATAGAAGAGACAAATATTATGAGGAGAGAAAAATAAAAGGAGAAAAGAATAAGAGAGAATTAGGATTGAGAGAGAGAGAGAGAAAAAGAAAAATGGGCGGCGCAAGCGACGCGGACGCGTGGGGCATGCGTTTGCGTGATTGCGTTTTAGTTAGTTGACGCGATCGCATCGGTCACGCGGTCGCGTGACCCATGTTATGCTTCGGGCGCGAGTGCAGCCTCGCGCCTACACAACTCTTTGTTCAAATTTAAATATTTGCCAAACCTGGGGTGACGCGATTGCGTGGGGCATGCGATCGTGTGAATGGCTTCAGAAGGGAATGACGCAGACGCGTCGGCAACGCGTTCGCGTGATAGGGATTATGCGTCTAGCACCAAGCCAGCTCCACTCCAACACAATATTTGGTTGTGCACCCTTTTTACATCGAAAATCAGGGCACGCGGCCGCGTGGGTCACGCGGTCGCGTGGGAGGCTAATATTCCCACATGACGCGGACGCGTCGGCGATGCGGCCGCATGGGGCGATTTGTGCCACTAGCACTCCTATAGCCACTCTCCAGCGTGACTCTCTGTTCGTTTTTATTTTCTCCCCTCTCCTTGCGTGCGGATGCGTCACTGATGCGGTCGCGTCGCGTGGCATTTTTTTGTAGCTTGAGGTTTTCGGTTCCTGAGATAAAATAGCTGCATGATCAGAAAATTAGTAAGAACTCAATAAAAATAAAATAAATGCGAAAACTACTACTACGAAAAACAACTAAGAATGATAAGAAACGATCATACCACGGTGGGTTGTCTCCCACCAAGCACTTTTAGTTAAAGTCCTTAAGTTGGACATGTGGTGAGCTCCTTGTCATGGTGGCTTGTGCTTGTACTGATCCAGGAATCCCCACCAATGTTTGTAATTCCAATGACTACCGGGATCCCAAACCAGGCGTATAACGTCTTTGAGCAAATTGAAGCAAGTGACAAGGCCCCAAGAGAGTTTATTTTGGGGATGAATTCCAGTCCCAAATCTTGCTTTTACGTCCGTCTTCTTGTGGATCACCATTATTTCCACCTGGTGGCAAGCAATCTGAATTCTCACAGAGACATCCAAACAACCTTCTAGACCCATTCAATTTAGCTCTACACCAATCCTTGCACTTTAATTTGGAGCATGCAACCATATTGAACCTTGCTTGATAACTCTTACCATTAACCATCTTCCTCTTACTCTTAATGCCATAAAGAGCTCTAAGTTGACCATCCGTCTCTAGTAGCCCATATTCAAGTGGGAAGGTAAGGATTAAGGATAGGAATTTTACCCACTTGAATGTTGTATTGGATGGTAATGGCTTTGGGAGAGGTCTTGCAAGTTCCACTTCCTTGTGTTCTTCCTTGAATTCTTCTACCTCTTTACAAGCTTCCTCAATTTCAACCTCTTCCTCTTGGTAGCTTTCTTCTAATGCAATCTCTTCTTCATTACTTACCAAGGGCATTGGAGGTTGTGCATCTTCCTCTTCTTCTAATTGCTTGCTTATTTGGCTCATTTTCACTTCCAAGTTTCTTATTGAGGCTCTAGTTTCCTGCATAAAACTTGCTAAGATTGCTTCCAAATCATTGTTCTGTTGAGGCTGAGAAGACTGAAACTGGTGGTTATTAGAATTATTCTGTTGAAAAACACCCTGAGAACTATGATTAAAATTTTGTGGCCTCTGAGGTTGCTCTCCCCACTCAAAATTTTGGGGTTGGGTGTTGATAGTTGGGACTTGCATGCCACTCATCTGTTGAGTAAGTAGACTTAATTGCTGAGTCATAAGCTTGTTCTGGGCAAGAATAGCATTAAGAGTTTCTACTTCCAAAACACTCTTCTTCTGAGAAGTCTCAATATCTGATGGTGGCTCTTGACATGGGTAAAAAGATGATGGTTCTTGGTAGTTGGAACATAGAGCACTAAAGTTTCTTTGGTTTTGGCTTTGCCAACCAAAATTTTGATAGTTTCTCCATCCACTATAGTATGAATCACCACTTGGATGTAAGAAGTAACCCATGTGATCTCTTTCCATTATTTTTCCTTAGCACAAAACACCAAAAAGAATTAAACGCACCATGTGGTAAACAGGAAAGAAAAGAAGACAAAACAGAAACATCTTTTTTTTAGAGAAAAATTACTACGGGGACACCAAACTTAATTTAAAAAATTACCAAAAATATTAGTGCTATTCAGTAAGTTTTTTTTTTGAAAAATAATAAAACAATATTTAAATAAAAATTAAAACTAAAATGCCTAATCTAAGCAATATAACAACTAATAGTTGTTAATCACTATCAATCCCCGGCAACGGCGCCAAAAACTTGGTGCAGTATTTTATTAACCCACACTTACTAACCGACAAGTGCACCGGGTCGTACCAAGTAATACCTTACGTGAGTAAGGGTCGATCCCACAAGGATTGATGGATCAAGCAACAATGATTGATTGATTGGATTAGTTAGGCAAGCAGAAATTGGTTTTGAGATGTTTAAAAGGTTTAAGTTCGAATTCAAAATATCAAAAGTATAGACAATTAAATAAATTGGGAATAAAATATGGATAAATAGTTAAGGCTTCAGAGTTATCTATTTTTCTGGATTAACTTTTCTTACTAACTATTTTAATTATGTAGGATTTAATTTATGGCAAACTATATGTGACTAGACCCTAATTCCTTAGACCTTCCTAGTCTCCTCTAAAATTCATTAACTACTAATTCCTTGGTCAATTAATTCCAATTAAAGGGTACATGATCAAATTCCAGTTTGCATGCCACAAAAATTCTAATTACCCAAAAATAAGGGGTTATATGTCACGTATCCCATTAAATCCAAATAATTAAAATTTAGGAGAAATGTTTTCAAGCTGTTGTTCAATTAAAGAGCTTTTCCAGGTTTTACAAGAACTCAAATAGAAAGAGGGTCATACTTCCGTTCCACCCAAATTCATAAGATAAAAAGCGAAAATAATTCTTAAATATAAATCCAAAACATAAATTAAAATAGAAAAAGTAATAAAATCAATCCATACAAATAGACAGAGCTCCTAAGCTTAACAGTGGAGGTTTAGTTGCTCATGGAATGTAGAATGTAAATTTGTAGAGAATTCCCTAATGGAATCCCTCTAATGTCATGTCCCTAATAGAAGAGAAGTCTCCCCTTTTTATAACTAATCCTAATTAATTTAAAATCTAATTATCTAAAAATAAAAATAATATCTTTTCCTAAAAGATAAGATTTAAATTTAAATTCGAATTAATTAACAGATTTTTAGTTGATGGGTGGGGACCACTTGCTTTGTCTATTCTGCAGCTTCTAATCTGTGTTTTATGGGCTGGAAAGTGGGTCAAAATAGCCCAGAAATCACCCCCAGCGTTTTCTGTATTATTGCAGATGACGTACGTGACAAGTCCGCGTCGTCCACGAGCTCGCGTCATTTGTGCAGATTCCAGTTCACGCGTTCGCGTCAGGCACGCGATCGCGTCATTGCGATTTCTCCATTCCGCGCGGTCGCGTGAGCCATGCATCCGCGTCGGTCTTCGCTGGTCATCTCTTTGGTTTCTTCTTTTTCTTTGCAGAAACTTCATCAAATCCCTCCGAATGCTACCTAAAATAAATAAAATTGCACAAAACTCAAAATAGCATCCAAAGTGGCTAAAATATAATTAATTCTTAATTAAACTCAACAAATTAGATGCAAATTCACTAGGAAAAGATAGACAAGATGCTCGCGCATCAACAACCCATTCCCAAACTCTCTTGACACTTATCCTACATTGCCAAAGGCTCATGAGTCCAAGCCTAAAATGTCATATCCTCAGAGACTTCAAAAGGAGACCAAGGACAAGCAGTTTTCAAAGTTCTTGGAAGTCTTCAGAAAGTTTCAAATCAATATTCCTTTTGCTGAGGTTTTGGAGCAAATGTCTCTCTATGTCAAATTCATGAAGAAGTTGTTGTCAAAGAAGAAGCCTTTAAAAGGAGATGAGACAGTGGTCCTGACTAAGGAATGTAGTGCCATAATTCAAAATAATTTGCCAAGGAAGGTGCCAGATTCAGAGAGCTTTCAAATTCCATGCACCATTGGGAGCACAACCTTTGAGAAAGCGTTATGTGATCTGGGAGCAAGCATCAACTTAATGCCCTTGTCTGTGATGAAGAAGCTGCAAATCCAAGAGGCACAACCCACAAGGATAGCATTACAGATGGCAGACAAATCTATGAAGCCCACATACGGATTAGTGGAGAATATCTTGGTCAAAGTGGGTAAGCTCTTCCTCCCAGCAGATTTTGTGATTCTTGACACAGGGGAGGATGAGAATGCCTCTATAATTCTAGGAAGACAATTCCTAGCCACTGGAAGAGCTCTGATTGATGTAGAAGTGGGTGAATTAGTGCTTAGAGTGCACGATGAGCATATAGTCTTTCATGTCTTCAAAGATATACATTCAGTAAGTGAAGAAGAGAGGTGCATATAGAATGAGCTTCTTAATCCAAACCTTTAAGAACCCCCTGATGGCGGATAGTGGAATCTGCAACTCAAACCTCCTTTGGTGACAATCAATAAAATTCTCCTCTGATATTAAACCAAAGTTTGGTGTTGGGAATGCATCATCCACCAAGGAGGAAGTTTGCAAAAAGAAGAAAATACCCAGGGGATGGAGAAACAAGAAGATCCCCCACTGAAGGTTTCTCCCTATGAATGAAGGTGGTGTTGACTAGCAATCCAGTGTGGACTTATACAGTAAACATAATCCTCTCTCTGGAGCATATTGAACTACTCTATGGAGACACAGGAAAGAAGATCAAAGTAAGGGGTGAAGAGCTGAGCCCCTATGACCCTCCTCCTTAGAGGAGCTGACCGTCAAGCTAGTGATGGTAAAGAAGCACTTGTCGAGAGGCAACCCAATAATTTCGTATGCTTAGTTATTTTTCATAGTAGTATCTTTCTTATTTATTTGATTTTTGTTGAGTCTTCACTATTTTTCCATCATTTTACGTGTGTTCTAATCATGCAGCTATTTTAGAACAGAAACCGAACACTTCAAAAAAAAATTTACCCGAGAGATAGGTGGTGCACGAAATTGTGATCTCAATGGCGCCAACAACTTCGTACGCACAATTGTAATATCACTCTTTTTCACAACTTCGCACAACTAACCAGCAAGTGCACTGTGTCGTCCAAGTAATAAACCTTAAGTGAGTAAGGGTTGATCCCACGGAGTTTGTCAGCTTGAAGCAAGCTACAGTCACCTTGTAAATCTCAGTCATGTGGATTCAAATGGTTATGGAGTTTTAATAATTAAAAGATAAATAAAACATAAAATAAAGATAGAGATACTTATGTAAATCATTGGTGGGAAATTCAGATAAGTGTATGGAGATGCTTTATCCCTCTTGAATCTTTGCTTTCCTATTGCCTTCATCCAATCCTTCATACTCCTTTCCATGGCAAGTTGTATGTTGGGTGTCACCGTTGTCAATGGCTACTTCCCGTCCTCTCAGTGAAAATGGTCCTCTACGGTTTCCCGCATGGCTAATCAGCTGTTGGTTCTCGATCGTTTAGGAACAGGATTTACTATCATTTTGTGTCTGTCACCACGCCCTACAGTCCCGAGTTTAAAGCTCGTCACAGTCATCCCATCCCAGATCCTACTCGGAATACCACAGACAAAGTTTAGACTTTCCAGATTTCAAGAATACTGCCAATGGATTCTAGCTTAAACCACGAAGACTCTGATCTAGAGGAATTGAAGGCTCTGTTGTCAGGAGAGGCAATCAAATGGATGGACCAGGAATCCAAGAGATACACACTCTAGCTTTCGCAAGTAGAACAAAAGTGTTTGTTAGGCATGCGTTCATAAGTGAGAATAGTGATGAGTGTCACAGATCATCACATTCATCAGGTTGAAGTGTGAATGAATATCTTAGAATAAGAATAAGCATGAATTTAATAGAAAATAGTAAGAATTGCATTAATACTCGAGGAACAGCAGAGCTCTACACCCTTAATCTATGGTGTGTAGAAATTCCACCGTTGAAAATACATAAGTGATAAAGGTCCAGGAATGGCCGTGATGCCAGCCCCCAATGTCTAAGATCGCATAAACTTATCAAAGATAGATACCTCGATGAAAATACAATAGTAAAAAGTCCTATTTATACTATACTAGTCACTAGGGTTACAAAAATGAGTAAATGATGCAGAAATCCACTTCCAGGCCCACTTGGTGTGTGCTTGGGCTGAGAATTGAAGCTTTCACACGTAGAGGTCTTCTTTGGAGTTAAACGCCAGTTTGTAACTCGGGAAAACTATGGACTATTATATATTTATGGAAAGCCCTGGATGTCTACTTTCCAACGCAATTAAGAGCGTGCCATTTGGACTCTTGTAGCTCCAAAAATTCCATTTCGAGTGCAGGGAGGTCAGAATCCAACAGCATCTGCAGTCCTTCTTCAGCCTCTAAATCAGATTTTTGCTCAGGTTCCTCAATTTCAGCCAGAAAATACCTGAAATCATAGAAAAACACACAAAGTCATAGTAAAGTCCAGAAATGTGAATTTTTGTTAAAAACTAATAAAAATATACTAAAAACTCACTAGATCCTACTAAAACCTATCTAAAAACTATGCCAAAAAGCGTATAAATTATCCGCTCATCACAACACGAAACTTAAATTGTTGCTTGTCCCCAAGCAACTAAAAACAAAATAGGATAAAAAGAAGAGAATATACAATGAATCTCACAATATCAATGAAACTTAGTCCTAATTAGATGAGGGGGGCTAGTAGCTTTTTGCTTCTGAACAGTTTTGGCATCTCACTTTATCCTTTCAAATTTAGAATGATTGGCATCTATAGGAACTCAGAATTTTAGATAGTGTTGTTGATTCTCCTAGTTCAGTGTGTTGATTCTTGAACACAGCTTCTTTATGAGTCTTGGCCGTGGCCCTAAGCACTTTGTTTTCCAGTATTACCACTGGATACATAAATGCCACTGACACATAATTGGGTGAACCTTTTCAGATTGTGACTCAGCTTTGCTAAAGTTCCCAGTTAGAGGTGTCCAGAGTTCTTAAGCACACTCTTTTTGCTTTGGATCACGACTTTAACCACTCTGTCTCAAGCTTTTCACTTGGACCTTCATGACACAAGCACATGGTTAGGGACAACTTGATTTAGCCACTTAGACCTGGATTTTATTTCCTTGGGCCATCCTATCCATTAATGCTCAAAACATTGCATCCATTTTATCTCATTGAATCAATGCAATTTCATGACCCAAATGATATATATTATGGTACATTGCTTTGAAATGGGTTTGTGCTGATTTTTAGGTGAAAAGAGCAACAAAAGGGGAAGCAAATAGCAAATAAAGCTAGCCGTGTGAAGCTGGGCGTGCCATTTGAAGCTCTGGGCACGGCATGCCAAGCTTTTGAACCAACTCTCAACAATGGGCATGCCACTTGGAACTTTGGGCGTGGCACGCTAAGCTCTTGAAGCCAATCCTCATCAATGGGCGTGCCACTTGGATCTATGGGCGTGGCACGCCAAGTTTGTGAAGCCAAGTCTCAAAGAGGGCATGCCACTTGGTGCTATGAGCGTGGCATGCCAGGCTTAAGTTCCAGAGGAGTTATTTTGAGCCCTACGATGGGCGTGGCACGCCAAAGCATTGGCGTGGCACACCGGGGCATATGCCAGCCTGACCTCCTCTCCTTCAAATGAAGATATCTTGAGCTACACAACACTAAATGAAGTTATTGCAGTGTCATTAGAAAGTTGACATCTAGGGCTTTCCAACCATATATAACACTTTATAATGGACACTGGAATTGAGGAAGATATTGACCCTGAAAACAAAAGGAGAAAAACACGTCACTGCAGAGTTACCAGCTTGACCTCTTCACCTTCAAAGGAACATAACTTAAGTTGTGGAGGTCCAAATGTGGTGATCTTGGTGGCGTTGGAAGGCTGACATCAAGAGATTTTCAACGATATATAACATTCTAGGGTGGATGTTAAAATTGAAGGTAAAAAAGGCCATTATTTTAGTGTTGCAAAACCTGGGCGTGCCACTTGATATCGAAGGCGTGGCACGCCAACCCCTTTCATACAATGAGCGTGCCACTTGGAGTCTTGGGCATGGCACGCCAGTTCAAATGGCCAGAGAGGAGATTTTGGTGCATCATTGAAGGTGTGGCATGCCAGTTTCAAAACATATGGGGCGTGGCACGCCAGAAGTGGGCGTGGCACGCTTGGCTACCTAATAGACTGACCTAGTCACCTTCAAATGAGCATAACATGAGCTACAAATGTCCAAATGAGTTGATTCAAAAAGCATTAAAAACCTAACATCCAGAGATTTCCAAACATATATAATATTTTATAGTGGACATTCATTTTGAGGCCCAACCAACTCCATACTTTCAATGTTGTAAAGTGGGTCATATTCCAAAGGGCAAAATCAAGTGGGAGTGGCACTTGGAATCACACGCCAACTTCTTCCTGCAGCCCCCAACCTTCAACCAAGTCCACTCTAAAATCTCAAGCCACAATTGTCAACCAATCAAGGCCACAAGAAGCATCTAGAATAGTTTATTTTCATTTTATTGTAATTTGCTTTTAACTTCATTTAAGTTTGTAATTTAGGAGAGCCTATATAAAGGCCTTAGTTTCATAGAATTAGGGAGCTATCTATTAGGCTGGACACATTTAGAGCAGTGAGTCTTCGGACCCTCCTTTCCACCATTCTCTTCTCCTCTTCCATTTTCTTACTTGTAAATATTTTATTTATGAACTACTAACTCTTTCCATTGAGAAAGAGAGCTCTATTGTTTTTCAATGGATTGATTATTTTTATTCTTCTTCTTCTCTTCATCTCTCTTTGATTTACTAGAAGGGATTTCGTTCTTTATTCTAGTATTCAATTATCTTGGAAAAGAGATTGAATGTATTTGGGTTTTATGGGAACCTTTGAAGAGGAATCATAAAACCATGCTTGAAATCCTTTCTCACACTTGAGTAGGATCTGGATTTTGGTGTTTGGATATGGTGACATATAATCCTTCCTCTACTTGGACCTATGAGGATGTGTGGTATAATCAAGGAACAAGCTTCATCTCTTCTCATGAGCATTTAGACCAAGGAATTAGGGCTTAATCAATCATGATTGCCAAGAGGTCAATGAGTTGCATGATTGAAGATGAGATGAAATCAATTAATCCGGAATATGCAATATCTCTTGATCCCAATGTTTATTTTATCTTTCTTTCTTTTATTTACTTTTTGGTTATTTACATTTTCTGCACTTTACATTTTCAGCACTTTACTTTCTTGTACTTTACTTTCCTTGCCATTTACTTTCTTGCACTTTATTGCTTTCCTTTACTTTCATGTCATTTACTTTTCTTGTTGCTTATCACTCAAAATTGAATCGTCTAACTAGGATAATTAATCAACTATTGCTTGCTTAATCCAATTAATCTATGTGGATACAATCCCACTCCATTGTGGGTTATTACTTGATGACAATTTGGTGCGCTTGCCAAAGAACAAATTCATTATATATGGGTAGTGAATTTCGGTCATCAAGTGTTGTGGTGCCTTGCGGGGATTAATTGTGATTAACAAACTACCGGTTGGTGGATTTCCTAGATTAGACATTTTTTTCCTTTAGTTTTTTGTTTTTGTCATTTAATTTCTTTTAAATTTCTCTTACTAGTAAGGTGTTTGTGTTATTGCCTCACTAAGAATCCCTCATCTGTGACAATAGGGATTCTAATTTCTTTTGGTGATTATTGTTTGAGATAGAGCATTTTGCAAGTAAGAATGGAGTCTAACTCATCTTTTGATCAATCATATCATATGGGATATTGATGAGCAGATATTTTATACGCTTTTTGGGGGTAATTTCATGTAGATTCTAGTGTGTTTTAGTTAGTTTTTAGTAGATTTTTATTAGTTTTTAGGCAAAAATCATATTTCTGGACTTTACTATGAGCTTGTGTGGTTTTCTGTGATTTCAGGTATTTTCTGGCTGAAATTGAGGGAGCTAAGCAAAAATCTGATTTAGGCTGAAAAAGAACTGTTGATGCTGTTGGATTCTGACCTCCCTGCACTTGGAATGGATTTTTTGGAGCTACATGAGTCCAATTGGATTAATGCAGCGTCTCGATGAATTAATACAATTATTTATGTTTTCCATTCAAACATGCTTGTTCCTATCTAAGATTTTCATTCGCGTCTCACTATGAAGAAGGTGATGATCCGTGACACTCATCATCTTTCTCAACCCATGAACGCGTGCCTTGATGTGTGGAAAACGATCCAGCACAAAACTCACCAGCAAGTGTACCGGATCGCATCAAGTAATAAAAACTCACGGGAGTGAGGTCGATCCCACAGGGATTGAAGGATTGAGCAATTTTAGTTTAGTGGTTGATTTAGTCAAGCGAATCAAGTATTGGTTGAGTGGCTTATCTTTAACAGAAGCTAAATTGCTTGGAATGTAAAGGGAGAGGGAAGAATTGCAATAAACTAAAGAACATGAAAGTAAGAGATGCTGAATCTTAAAGGACAAGAAATTAAATGACTGAAACTTAAAGTGCAAGAAATGTAAATTGCAGTAACTTAAAGTGCAAGAAATATAAATTGCTTGAATGGAAAAGGGAGTTGAGGATTGAGAATTCAGAAATTCAGCAAAGGAAAGTAAATTGCAACAATTAAATAAGCAGAAATTGAATTAGAAACAACTATAATTCAAACAGAAATGGGAATTAACTTGAATCAGAGGTTCACAGAAGAATCAACAAGGAAAATGGGATCTCAGGACTCAAGAGACTAGATAGCAAAGTCTAGATCTCAATTGCCTTCCCAGATCTGACAGAATTTCCTCAATTCTTCACACCCAAAACTCAAAACAAGGAAATTAAAAGTGCTCAAGCAAGAACGAGGAAGAAGAGAGATCAATTCTCCTCCCCAATTCTCTGAAATCTCAGTGAAGTCTCCAAGAGAAAGTTCAAAAGCTCAAAATAAAAGTAAAGGTTTAAAGGAAAATTCAAAGTTCAAAAGTAAAAGTAAAAGAAAAGGTCCTAATTACATCAAACTAGCTCTTATTTATACACTTTCTATTCTTGGATCTTAGGATTTGGATGGGCTTTTGATTTGGTGAAGGAATGAATTTTATTGGATTTTTAATCCAATTTTAGCCCATGAAGGATTGCTTCCAGGAGGCTGCCCTGCCCTTGTGGAGGGCAGGGCAGGATTTGATGCGTGCGGCCTTGGTGCGAGTGTGGTGTGCGAGCTTGGTGCGCAGGATGCTGCCCTGGCCTCGCGGAGGGCAGGGCAGAAATTTCTGGTGCGCCATTTTGGTGCCTGTGCGTGCTGCTGGTGCTGCCGAGTGATGCCTTGGTGCGCCAGTTTGGTCCACTGGCCGTGCCACAACAAAATGCTGCCCTGCCCTCGCGGAGGGCAGGGCAGTGTTTCCAAATTGAAGTCCCGTGTTCGAGACTTGGCCGATGCACACGCTACTATTTTTCCTCGGCTTTCTTGGCACCATAATGAGGCCTAGTTCCTTACTTTCTCCTTGTGCCGTGTTCGACTCTTGTGGCAAGCATTGGTAGGCTTTTTCCTTTGATTTATTTTCCATGAAGGCCCGATACTGCCCTTGTGGAGGGCAGGGCAAGGTTTTGCTCTTCTTTGATCCAAGGCACAATTTTGTGCTCTGCCCTTGTCGTGGGCAGGGCAGAGTTACCTCTCAAGCCTTGTTTCCTTATGTTGCCCTCCTAGAGGGCAGTGTGCCCTTGTGGAGGGCAATACTTGCACTCCTCCTTTATGCGCCACGCCTTTTTCTCCTTGGGTCACGCTTTCTTAAGCCACGCTTTCTCTTTTCTTCTTTTCTTCACCTACAATCAACCAAAACAACCACTCAAAGTATCACTAAATTCACAAGGCTTATAAATCAATTAAAAATCAATTAAATTCAGCTTAAACCTTATGAGTTAACATTAATTTCATGGTGGTTGTTTGATCTAAAGAAGTTGTGCATTTTCATTCCAAATCACTTACTTAGGATGCAAGAAAGTGCATAAAGACTAATAAAACAAGTGAAATTAGCTTGAAAAATGGGTATATGATGACTTGTCATCACAACACCAAACTTAAATCTTGCTTGTCCCCAAGCAAGCATCAAAACTAAGAGAAATTGAAATGAATAAGAAAATAACACATATCCTTATTAGGCATATAGCAGAACTTGATTTATGGAGTCTTTATGCAGACAATGATAACTCAATTATTGTTGCTGTTACATAATATACATCTTTCCTCAAAGGCTTGCTAAACTTGTTGTTATAAGACTTACTTTTTAATTACTCCCTTGCTAACTTTTCTTTCTTATAATGCTTTAACAAGCTTATTATTCTTTTGGAGGTTTGGTGTCTAATGTTGCAGTAGTAGCCTTTGGCTTTAATTTTTTTCTTTTATCCAACATCTTTCCACCACAGACACATGGCTCACTATTTCTTCCTAGGATCATTGATGCCCAGCATCTCTTTGGATAACTAAATGTTCTGTATCTAAGTTGCTCTTTATTGTGGACTTTCAATTGGCCATCCCAAATCAGTTGATCTAAGTGACCGGGTTTTAAAATACCCCTTAGAATTTACTTATCCAAGCATATCTTAGTACAAGAACACCACAGGCATATGTCCTAGGGTCCAAGCTATTGGTGTCCAACTTTTATTCTTTGTTTTTCTTGCCACATTGGCTTTTTCTTCTTCCTTTTCTTTCTATTTTTGTTCCCAAGGGCTTTTTTCTTTATTGATAAGAATCTTTATAACAGCAAGCTAACTCACAATTGAATGAGAATGATATTATACAACAATTATTTCATGAGTTATGCATTTAATCAAACACAAATACCACCATTAACTTCCATTCTTACTTATGCAACATTGGATATTTCACTTTTCAATTCAAACAATTCTCTTTTACGACATGAAAGAGGAAATATGAAAGAACTTTGCCACCTTCTAATGGTCGTGGTTGCTGCTTGATTCTCCCTTTTTCTTCTTTTTCTTCCCTAGCTTGGAGTAGTCTCGGATTTCTTCACCAGGGCATCTTCTATCCCAAACAGAATCCAAGAGCCCTGAGAGTCCAACTTCTTCCAATCTGTTAAGTGTTAGCTCCGTATAATGATGAGACCTTGCTTTTTGCTTGGCGTCAAATTCAGGGCATTGCTCAAATGGCTTGATCTGAGGATTGAGTGTTGGCAAATTATGGGTCAAGTACTCTAACCTTGCTTGCATGTTTTCATCATTCTCCATTCTTTGCGCATATCTAACTTCTCCCAAGGTGTGATGAATATTCTTCCATTGATACAGGTTGTGACTGTATTCCCCTGCTTTAGCTTGACTAAAATACAGCTTATCATATGATTCTTTGAATTCTTTGTATTGCTCTTTTTGTCCTTCAAGAATCTGTGCTTGAAATTCTTGCTGCTGAGTCATCATTTGTTGCTGCCATCTCTCTTGTTTCTCCTCCATTTGACGTTGCCAAGCTTCTCGTTCCTCTTTATCTTTCAAATATTGCTCCCTAAATTCTGGATGGGGCTCTAGATATTGCTCTTGGCACCCCTGATTTTGGCCTTGTTGAGCCTGCATGAGTTGTTGAGATAGTTCTTCAATTGATCTTTGTAACTGGCTCATGTCTATGGCATCATGAGCTTGATTTCGTCCTTCCTCTCTTTGTGATCTCCTTTGTTTGGGAGCTGCCACCCCTTCTTGATCATCTTCTTCATTCATTCCTTCCATACTTTTCTTGGTGATTCCTTTCCCTTTTTTCACCTTTTCTGTGTCCTCATCTTCAAAGATCACTCCCGCTTTGTTGCATAGCCTAAGGATGGTGCTTGGATGTCCAAGACCACTTGATTTACTTGTGCTGTTAGCCATCTATTGAATACTGTCGGCTATGAGTTGTGCGAGGTTGATTTCACCTCCATGTAGGATGCAATATGTCAAGAGTGCTCGTTTGATTGTGACCCAAGAGGCGTTTCCAGTAGGGAGAATAGACCTCCTTACTATCTCATACCATCCTTTGGCCACAGAAGTAAGGTTTATTCTCTTCAAGTGGCTTGGAACTCCTTTTGAGTCTCTTTCCCAGTCTGTATTTTCAACACATAGCCCTTGCAAGATCTCATCAGGATTGTTTTCCATCTGCAATCTGGTCTCATAACTAGGCTCTGCATAAGTTATGTTCTCAACTTTAGAGCTCTAGTGATGGCTGCTGGACCGAAGTTCACTTCAACTCCTCTGACATAACTTGTGTAAGGAGCACTATCTTTGTTTTCTTTCACAGCATTTGCATAGAACTCCCTGATCATGACTGCACTGATGTCAAC
>NC_029772.3:66112233-66113966 GCF_000817695.3 Arachis duranensis | reverse complement strand
CATGGAATTGGGATCTAAATTTGCTTGCATCAAATGATGGAGGTTCGGCTACCATAGGTTCCTTTCCCGGCCTTCTTTTTGAACTTGAGGAGGCCATCGGATTTGAGGTGAGATGGAGGGAAAAGTGAGAATAGAAGAAAGATGTGTTGTGTTTGGGATGATTCTCGGTTCTATTGTGTGAGATAAGGGAATTTGTTTTAGTTTTGGGAGTAGAGGGGATTATGGCTTTCATGTGAAGGTAGCTTGAACGAGTGTGTAAACTATTTAGTGCTAATGGCTATTTATAAGCAGATTCTCCAAGCTTTCCAACAAAACCACAATGAATGAGGAATGAGTTCGTTGGTACTCATGAAGGGTTGAGATTGAATTGATCATACCAAAGGTTCATGGATTGAACGGTCTGCATGCCTTGTTGAGGCTTTGACGAGGATTCTCTTCTCATTAGTTGCATGTATTTAAGTGTTCGATGATGCATGCATGCAGATTCTGCTTCCCAAGGAGCGCATTTCTCTAGGCACATGTGACCATCCTCTTTTAGCCTATCCTAGCCGTGGCCCCTCCTTGCTTTTGTCGCCATCTCTTCCTCCTAAATAAATCAAACAGCTAGCCTTAGAATATTAATATAAACGTTGGCAATTGACTTGTAAAAAAAAAATTGTTTTGTTCTGTTTAATTATCATTTGAATTTTTTTTTGTGATCAATTGTGTCCCTTAATTAAAGATGCTAAAAGTTGGTGAACACCAAACTTATCTCTTATTGAGGGGACGGCTTAGCAATGCAAACCATTCTTCACAATTGATGTATTTTATATTAAAAAAATGATGCATGATCCCTTTCTGTATGGTTTTGATTCCATGAATAGAAAACTAATCTGTAGAACAATATTACATATGTAGACACCAAACTTAGTGTTTGGTCATATGCTTCATCAAAATGACATTTCATATGTTCTAAGAATAGCCCCCTTTCTTTTGGAAAGCAAAAGTTGAGTGTGCCTTAAGGGACACCAAACTTAGAAGTCTGACTTATGCTCTAAAACAGTGTATGCATTTATCAAATATGAAAGTTCAAAATCATACTCAGGGGAATCATATCTTATTAGATGAAAGAAAAGACAGAAATCTTAAATCATGGGTTGCCTCCCATGAAGCGCTCTTTTATTGTCACTAGCTTGACATTGAACTCCCTTTAGGGTGGTTGATGCTGGTGATGTCTCAACTTGTCACCTCGCACTGTAAGCTTTCTCTGTGTGCCTGGTGGACGAAATTGTGATCACTATTCTTTGATTTGCATTTATTATAGAATTGTGGAACTTAGGATTTTTGGCACGAGTGGACACAACTCCGTTCAACTAACCAGCAAGTGTACTGGGTCGTCCAAGTAATAAACCTTACGTGAGTAAGGGTCGATCCCACAGAGATTGTTGGTATGAAGCAAGCTATGGTCAGCTTGTAAATCTCAGTTAGGCAGATTAAAGGGGAATTGTGATTATTGGAATAAATAATAAATAAAAAGGAATAATAAAAGGGATAGAATGCTTATGCAGATTCATTGGTGGGAATTTCAGATAAGTAGATGGAGATGCTGTAGAGCCCAAGGACGCCTGCTCTCCTATTGCTTCTACTCAGTCCTTCTTACTCCTTTCCATGGCAAGCTTTGTATAGGGGTTCACCATCAACTGTGGCTACTTTCATCCTCTCGGGAAAATGATCCTATGCGGCTGTCACTCGCA
>NC_029772.3:66104209-66111951 GCF_000817695.3 Arachis duranensis | reverse complement strand
GTGATGCTCTCCTCATGCATCCTGAGGGTTAGCTCTCCCTGCTCTATATCTATGATGGCTCTAGCAGTGGCCAAAAATGGTCGACCAGGTATTATGGAGTCATTCTCATTCTCTGCTGATTCTAGGATCACAAAGTCTGCTGGAAAGATGAACTTGTCAACCTTAACTAAAAGGTTTTCAATCAACCCTGTAGGATATACCACTGATTGGTCTACTAATTCCAAGGACATCTGTATTGGTGTTACCTCTCCTATGCCAAGCTTTTTCACTAAAGAAGATGGAATTAGATTTATACTTGCTCCTAAGTCACACATCCCCTTGTTGATGAATAGGCTTCCAATAGTGCACGGTAGGAAGAAGCCTCCAGGATCTTCAAGCTTGGGAGGAAGTCCTTTTCTGATTAATGCACTGCATTCTTCACTGAGCATTACAGTCTCCTTCTCACTCCAACTTCTTTTCTTATTGATGAGCTCCTTCAAAAACTTGGCATATAGAGGCATTTGCTCCAATGCCTCAGCTAAAGGTATGTTGATTTCCAACTTCTTGAAAGTCTCAAGAAATTTGTGGAAATGTTGATCCTTTGTCTCTTTGTGGAATCTTTGGGGATAAGGCAATGGAGTTGTCAAGCTTTTCTCCCCTTGAAGTTGTCTTGGAATCGGTTCTTCCATGATCTGCTTTCCCTTTTTCAAATTTTGTGGTCTATTTTCTTTCTCTTGGGGTTGTTTCTGAGAGTACTTGTTTGCTGTTGCATCTTCATCATTGGTTTCCTCTTTTTCAACTTGCTTCTTGTCACTTTCCTTGGGCTTCTTGGTGGCTTCTTCATCTTTCAGCAGTGTTTTTCCACTCCTCAACTGTATTGCCTTGCATTCCTCTTTTGGATTAGGAATGGTGTCACTTGGTAGTGAGTTTGATGGTTTTTCAATAGAAATTTGTTTGGAGATTTGCCCAATCTGCCTCTCTAGGTTCTTCATGGAAGCTTCTTGGTTCTTTGTTGTCAATTCTTGGTTCTTCATCATCTTTTCTATGAGCATCTCTAGATTAGTGATCCTCTGAGAGTCTTGTGAGATTGGTTGGTTTTGGGGTGTTGATGGATGGCGATAGGTGTTTTGATTTGTTGGGTGGTTATTGGGTGGATAATGGTTAGAGTTGGGTGCATGTATTGGACTTGCTCTTGCTGTTGCTCCTCTTGAATTTCTTCATTTTGCCCCCAAGTAGTTGATGGTTGGCTTGTGGCACTTACTGACGTAACTTGCAAGCTATCAATCCTTTTTGGCCATTTGCTCAAATTATTGTTGGATTTGCTGCTGCATTATCTTGTTCTGAGCTAGAATTGAGTCCACTCCTTCCAACTCCATTACTCCTCTCCTTTGTGATGGTTGGCGTTGCCTTTGGTGAGCAAAGAAATATTGGTTGTTAGCCACCATATCAATGAGATTTTGAGCTTCCTCTGTAGTTTTCATGAGTTGTAATGAGCCTCCAGCTGAATGATCAAGTGCTTCTTGAGCCTTAAGAGTGAGTCCATCATAGAAGTTTTGAGCCTTAAGAGTGAGTCCCTCATAGAAGTTCTGCAGCTTGTCCCACTCAGTGAACATCTCTGGTGGACATTTCCTCAATAGTGCCTTATATCTTTCTCATGCTTCATATAAATTTTCAGCTTCCATTTGAGTGAATGTCTGCACCTCAGTCTTCAATCTTATGATCCTTTGAGGGGGATAAAATTTGGCAAGGAACTTGCTTACCAAGTCATCCCACGTGTTGATGCTCTCCTTTGGAAATGTCTCTAGCCATTGAGTGGCTTTGTCTCTGAGAGAAAATGGAAAGAGCAGCAACTTGTAGCTGTCAGGAGGCACACCATTGGTCTTCACAGTATCACAAATCCTCAAGAAGGTGGATAAGTGTTGATTTGGGTCCTCCAATGGTCCTCCTCCAAAAGAATAGTGGTTTTGAACCAAAGTGATGAGTTGTGGCTTTAGTTCAAAATTGTTTGCATTGACATTAGGAGTAAGAATGCTACTTCCACAGTGTCTAGCATTTGCAAATGTGTATGAAGCCAGGACCCTTCTTTGTTGTGGGTTATTGTTGGCCCCTCCTCCTGGTTGATTGAGATTTGATGGATCTCCTTCCATCTCTTGGAATTCCTCTTCAGATTCTTCCTCTCCAATAACGTTCTTTCCTCTTTCAGCTCTTCTTATTCTTCGAAGAGTTCTTTGGTCAATTTCAGAGAGGACAGGGGAAGATCTTCCTGTACCTGACATACAAACACACAACAATAAACACACAGATCCAGAAAACCAATGAAACTTCAATCTATAGCTAGAATGAAGTTTTAGTTAGTTTAAGCAAAAATTCAAACAGTTAGTGTGTTAGTCAAAATTAAAACAACAGAAAAGAAAAAGTGCTTGATCTAGATCTCCACTTCACTTAATCATTGTCAATCTATTTCAATCCCCGGCAACGACACCAAAAACTTGATGTGTGGAAAATAATCCAACACAAAACTCACCGGCAAGTGTACCGGATCGCATCAAGTAATAAAAACTCATGGGAGCAAGGTCGATCCCACAGGGATTGAAGGATTGAGCAATTTTAGTTTAGTGATTGATTTAGTCAAGCGAATCAAGTATTGGTTGAGTGGTTTATCTTTAACTGAAGCTAAATTGCTTGGAATGTAAAGGGAGAGGGGAGAATTGCAATAAACTAAAGAACAGGAAAGTAAGAGATGCTGAATCTTAAAGGACAAGAAATTAAATGACTGAAACTTAAAGTGCAAGAAATGTAAATTGCAGTAACTTAAAGTGCAAGAAATATAAATTGCTTGAGTGGACAAGGGAGTTGAGGATTGGGAATTCAGAATTTCAGCAAAGGAAAGTAAATTGCAACAATTAAATAAGCAGAAATTGAATTAGAAACAACTAGAATTCAAACAGAAATGGGAATTAACTTGAATCAGAGGTTCACAGAAGAACCAACAAGGAAAATGGGATCTCAGGACTCAAGAGACTAGATAGCAAAGTCTAGATCTCAATTGCCTTCCCAGATCCAAGTTCACAAAGCAATTAACCAGAAATTGAAGAAGAAGCAGTAAAGGAATTGTGATTAAACTCAATTATGCAGAAGAGAAATTAAAGAGATTTTGAATGGAGATTAAGACAGAATTTCCTCAATTCTTCACACCTAAAACTTAAACAAGAAAAATAAAAGTGCTCAAGCAAGAACGAGGAAGAAGAGAGATCAATTCTCCTCCCCAATTCTCTGAAATCTCAGTGAAGTCTCCAAGAGAAAGTTCAAAAGCTCAAAATAAAAGTAAAGGTTCAAAGGAAAATTCAAAGTTCAAAAGTAAAAGTAAAAGAAAAGGTCCTAATTACATCAAACTAGCTCCTATTTATACACTTTCTATTCTTGGATCTTAGGATTTGGATGGGCTTTTGATTTGGTGAAGGAATGAATTTTACTGGGGTTTTAATTTGAATTTTCGGCCCATGAAAAGTTGCTCCCAGGAGGCTGCCCTGCCCTTGTGGAGGGCAGGGCAGGATTTGATGCGTGCGGCCTTGGTGCGAGCGTGGTGTGCGAGCTTGGTGCGCAGGATGCTGCCCTGCCCTCGCGGAGGGCAGGGCAGAAATTTCTGGTGCGCCATTTTGGTGCCTGTGCGTGCTGCTGGTGCTGCCGAGTGATGCCTTGGTGCGCCAGTTTGGTCCGCTAGCCGTGCCACAACAAAATGCTGCCCTACCCTCGCGGAGGGCAGGGCAGTGTTTCCAAATTGAAGAGGGCAGTGTGCCCTTGTGGAGGGCAATACTTGCACTCCTCCTTTATGCGCCACGCCTTTTTCTCCTTGGGTCACGCTTTCTCTTTTCTTCTTTTCTTCACCTACAATCAACCAAAACAACCACTCAAAGTATCACTAAACTCACAAGGCTTATAAATCAATTAAAATTCAATTAAATTTAGCTTAAACCTCATGAGTTAGCATCAATTTAATGGTAGTTGCTTGATCTAAAGAAGTTATGCATTTTCACTCCAAATCACTTACTTAGGATGCAAGAAAGTGCATAAAGATTAATAAAACAAGTGAAATTAGCTTGAAAAATGGGTATATGATGACTTGTCTTCACGCCTGACAACCACCTCCGTTCTACATCAGATTGAATGAGTATCTCTTAGATTTCTTAATCAGAATCTTCGTGGTATAATCTAGAATTGATAGCGGCATTCATGAGAATCCGGAAAGTCTAAACCTTGTCTATGGTATTCCGAGTAGGATTCAAGGATTGAATGGCTGTGACAAGCTTCAAACTCGCAATTTTTGGGCGTGATGACAAACGCAAAAGAATCAATGGATTCTATTCCGACATGATCGAGAACTAATAGATGATTAGCCATGGTGTGACAGAGCATTTGGACCATTTTCACTGAGAGAATAGGAAGTAGCCATTGACAACGGTGACGCCCTACATACAGCTTGCCATGGAAGGAACTTTGCACTTTTGAAAGTGAGGAAGCGTTATGTTACACGAATTCAGAAGACAAAGAATCTCCAAAACTCCAACATATTCTCCATTATTGAGTAACAATTACTTATTTTATGCACTTTCACTTTTTACGATTGAGGCTAAAGAACCCTATTGGTATCCTAACTAAGAATAATAAGATAACCATAGCTTGCTTCAAGGCAACAATCTCCGTGGGATTCGACCCTTACTCACGTAAGGTATTACTTGGATGACCTAGTGCACTTGCTGGTTAGTTGTGCGGATTGCAAAAGTGTGATTGCAATTTCGTGCACCAAGTTTTTGGCGCCGTTGCCGGGGATTGTTCGAGTTTGGATAACTGAAGGTTTATTTTGTTGCTTAGATTAGGAATAATTTATTTTTGATGCTATAAAGTCATTAAATCTGAGTCCTTTATTTTCTTTTCAAAAATATTATTTTTTTCCTTATTAATTTTTAATTTTTATGTGAGTTTAGTTTTATATTTTAAGTTTGGTGTCAATTGCATAATTTATATTTTCCTTTAAATTTTTGAATTGCATGTTCTTTATTTTTTCCTTGATCTTCAAATTGTTCTTGTCAAATTGTTCTTGTTTGATCTTTAGTTTTTCCTATTTTTGTGTGTTTTTCGTGTTTTCCTTGTGCTTTTTCAAAATTTTAGTTTTCAAAAATATATTTTTTATATACAATATTAAAACACATTACATTTATAGCTCAGTTGGCTAGAGCATTGACTTATGTTCTTGGCAATTGGGTATCTTCTTTTTAAAATCTTTTTCAAAAATAATTTTTCTTTGACTGAATCTTGTGCCAAACTTTAAGTTTGGTATTTTCTTGTTAATTTTCTTTAATTTTCAAAAATTTATTTTGGTTTTCTAAAAATTTTAAGTTTGGTGTTCTTTCTTTTGTTCTTGTTGTTCTTGTGAATCTTTATGGTGTTCTTCAGTCTTCCTTTTGTTTTGATCTTAAAATTTTTAAGTTTGGTGTTCCTTGATGTTCTCCCTACAAAATTTTCGAAAACAAGGAGCATTAGATCTAAAAATTTTTTAAGTCTTGTGTCTTCTGTGTGTTTTTCTCTTTCATCATAAAATTCAAAATTCAAAAAATTATCTTTTCTAACTAATATTAAGCCATCTTTTCGAATTTTTTAAAAAAAAAATGTAAAATATTTTTAAATTTTTTATTTTATTTTTATTTTTATTTTTATTTATTTTTATTTTCATTGTCGTCTTTATTTTATCTTATTTTATTATTATTATTTCGAAATTTTTATATAAAATAAAATAAATAAAATAAATTCACATCAGCTCCCTTTCTCCATTATGGACTTAAGTGGAATTCAACAGTCCAGAATGACTCTGGGGTCCTATGCTAACCCCACTACTGCTTCATATGGGAGTAGTATCTGTATTCCCTCCATTGGAGTTAGTAGTTTTAAGTTGAATCCTCAGCTCATTATCATGGTGCAGGAAAGTTGTCAGTATTCCGGTCTTCCACAAGAAGAACCTACAGATTTTCTGGCACAATTTTTACAAATTACTGACACAATACATGATAAAGAAGTAGATCAGGATTTCTATAGATTATTACTATTTCCATTTGCTGTAAAGGACCAAGCTAAGAGGTGGTTAAATAACCAACCTAAGGACAGCATAAAGACATGGAAATAGCTGTCAAAAAAATTCCTGAATCACTATTTTCCTCCAAAACGGATGATACAACAAGGCTGAGCATCCAAGGCTTCAAACAAGGAGATAATGAATCCCTTTATGATGCCTGGGAGAGATACAGAGAGATGCTAAGAAAAATGCCCCTCTGAAATGTTTTCAGAGTGGGTGTAGTTAGACATTTTCTACTATGGGCTTACAGAAAGAGCGCAGATTTCTCTAGACCACTCAGCTGGTGGATCTATACACAAGAGAAAGACAATAGAATAAGCTCAAGAGCTTATGGATACAGTTGCTAGAAATCAGCATCTGTACCTAAGTAGTGAATCTTCCATCAACGAAGAGGCTAGGACAGTAACTGCTGAACTCAGTCCTGCAGATCAAGCTGCTGAATTCAATCAACAATTAGATTTTCTAACAAAACAGTTAGCCGAATTCAAGGAGATACTACAAGAAACAAGAATGGCTAATATGAATATGGAAGTACAGTTGAAGCAAACAGAATAGCAGTTATCAAAACAAATAACAGAAGAATGCCAAGCAGTTCAATTAAGAAGTGGGAAAATATTAAATACTTCACTTCAAGGTAGCAGGAAGCCAAGAAATGAGCAAACCACCCAAAATCCATCTGAGGACAATAAGAGCCCAGAGAAGAATAATCCTGGCGCTCAAACGCCAGAAAATGGGTGGAAAGATGGCGTTGAACACCCAAACTATGCTCAGTCATGGCGTTCAACGCCAGAAACAAGCAAGGAATTGGCATTGAACGCCCAAAGGAAGCACAGTTCTGGCGTTCAAACGCCAAAACCAGGCAAGGAGTTAGCGTCTAACACCACTCCAGCTTCCACCCCTAGCCTTCAAACGCCAGTGGGAGATTAGATACATACAACTGCTGATAGCAACCCCTCTAAAAAGGCTTCTTAATCCACATCTGTAGGCAATAAACCTATAGCAACTAAGGTTGAGGAATACAAAACTAAAATGCCTTATCCTCAAAAACTCCACAGAGCGGAACAGGATAAGCAATTTGCTCGCTTTGCAGACTACCTCAGGAATCTTGAAATAAAGATTCCGTTTGCAGAGGCACTTGAGCAAATACCTTCTTATCCTAAGTTCATGAAAGATATCTTAAGTCATAAGAAGGATTGGAGGGAAACTGAAAAAGTTTACCTCACTGAAGAATGTAGTGCAGTCATTCTGAAAAGCTTACCTGAGAAGCTTAAAGATCCCGAAAGCTTTATGATACCATGCACATTAGAAGGTACTTGTACCAAGCAAGCTCTATGTGATCTTGGGGCAAGTATCAACCTAATACCTGCATCTACTATCAAAAAGCTTGGGTTGACTGATGAAGTCAAACCAACCCGGATATGTCTCCAACTTGCTGATGGCTCCATTAAATACCCATCAGGCGTAATTGAAGACATGATTGTAAAGGTTGGGCCATTCTAGAAAGACCTTTCCTAGCAACTGGACGAACCCTCATTGACATCCAAAAAGGGGAAGTGACCCTGAGAGTCAATGAGGACGAGTTTAAGTCGAATGTTATCAAAGCTATGCAGCATCCAGACACCCCAAATGACTGCATGAG
>NC_029772.3:66100646-66101541 GCF_000817695.3 Arachis duranensis | reverse complement strand
CCCCAGAAATGTTTAGTGAGTGGGATATACTCCAAAACTTCTGTGAAGGGTTGACCCAGAAAGCTCAGGAAGCATTAGATCATTCAGCAGGAGGCTCATTGCAGCTAATGAAGACAGTAGAGGAAGCCTAAAACCTCATAGAGATGGTGGCAAACAATCAATATTTCTTTTCTCATCAAAGACAACACCAACCAGCCCAGAGAAGGGATGTGCTGGAGCTTGAAGGTGTTGACGTTCTCTTGGCACAAAACAAACAGATGCATCAACAGCTTCAGCAACAAATAGAAATGATGGCCAAGAAAATTGATGGACTACAAGGTGTTGCAGTAAACACACAACGCCAATCTCAAACCTCACATGGGTGGAATCAATCTGAAGAAAGTTTTGGGACATTCAATTTTGAGCAACAAAGCCCTGAGCAGGTGCAATGCATGAACAACACTTCAAGTTCATTTCAACACAATTTTCATGGTGATGCACACAAGACACCTTGGAAGACTCATTCTAATTCAAGGTGGGGTGAGCATCAGAATCAAGGACAAAGGGACTTCAACTCTGGCAGCCTCAGCAACACAAGCAACCATAACCATTCATCCAATAATACTAACCAATTCAAAAATTCACAAAACACATATCACCAACCCCATAATAACTCATAAAACCACCAGAATAACTATTCCACATCCACATCCTACCCACAAAGTACCCCCACAATTAATTCAAACAACTTCCAACAACAACCATCTCATTTCACACAACCACAACCAAATCCAGACTCTCAAAGAATCTCAAGTCTAGAGAAAATGATGGAGAAACTCATGAAAAATCAAGACATGGCAAGACATGATCAGGAAGCTGCAAGGAAAGATCAGACCCTGGCATTCAAAAATCAAGA
>NC_029772.3:66087902-66100519 GCF_000817695.3 Arachis duranensis | reverse complement strand
CACAACAGAGAAGTTCCACAAGAAGAGACAGAGGGAAAAAGTAAAGAGGATCAAGAAACCAAAAATGCACAAATTTCAAAGGGATATAAGAACACCCTTGAATCACAACTACAAGAGAAGAGGGAAGGAGTGAATCCTTGTGTCCCTAAACTTCCATACCCTCAGAGGTTTAAAAAAGAAAATGAGAATAAGCAATACTCAAAATTCCTGGACATATTCAAAACACTCAGCATTAATATTCCTTTCTTGGAAGCACTTGAACAGATGCCACTATATGCCAAATTCATGAAGGAGGTGCTGACAAAGAAAAGATCCCTGAAGGAAGGACAGATTGTTGAGATGACAAAGGAATATAGTGCTATCCTCCAAAGAGAGTTGCCAGAGAAGAAAGATGATCCTGGGACTTTTTACATACCTTGCACCATAGGAAACATAACAATTGAGAAGTCATTCTGTGACCTCGGTGTAAGCATAAACTTGATGCCTTTGTCTCTAATGAGGAAACTTCAAATTTCTGAGCTGAAGTCCACACAAATAGTTCTCCAAATGGCAGACAAATCCATTAAGCAAGCACTGGGAGTTGTGGAGAATGTGTTGGTAAAAGTGGGAAAATTCTTTCTCCCTGCTGACTTTGTTATCTCAGATATAGAAGAGGACCCTGACACTCCCATCATCCTGGGAAGGCCTTTCCTAGCTACGGGCAGAGCATTGATAGATGTGGAAAAAGGGGAATTGTTACTGAGAGTGCATGATGAACATCTAGCATTCCATGTTTTTAAAACCTTGCGTGAACCCATTCAAGAAGAAGATTTTATGCAGGATAAGGCCAGAGATCAAAGTTTGAAGGAGGCAGTCAATGAGTTAACTCCAAGACTTCTAAATCCATGCTTGAAAGCAGTAGAGATGGTGCAACAAACCAAAGAAGTCAAGGAGGAACTAGATCCAAAACCCCCAGATGAGAAATTCAACATCCTAGATAAAGAACCACCAAGGCAGGGAGTATCTCTTGAGAAAGAAAAAAAGAAGAGGCCAAGAGGATGGAGAAATAAGAATATCCCTACTGAAGGCTTTTCACCAGGGGATAAAGTGGTGTTAAACACCCAACCAATGAAGGTGTCTCCACAATCATCTGAATACTACACTGTGAACCGGGTCCTTTCACTTGAACACCTAGAGATCATCAAAGAGGAGACTGGAAGGAAGTTCACAGTAAGAGGAGAAAAACTGAGGCACTATGATTTTCAGCCTCCATGAAGTAAAAATGAATGATGTCAATCTAGTGACAATAAAGAAGCGCTTGTTGGGAGGCAACCCAACTTGAGGTAGTTTTCTTTTCATAGCTTTTTCAATAAAAATGTTGAATAATTGGTATGCATTACAAGGAGCTAAGTTTGGTGTTGCACACCAAAACAATTCAAGGGAGAATGAAAGATTCTAAGTTTGGTGTTCCACCAAAAATCTCATTTAAAAGCACATTCTCACCTCTTGCATAATGCTAGCTCCAAGCAATCAAACAAATTATCCAACTACTTAACTGCTTTCTAGCTTTAATTCCATAACCTTTAGCAAGGACACAAGGTTTCACATATGGTTAACTTGTTGCATTAGAGGCAGTGGCAAGCAATTAAGTTTGGTGTTCCCATACCAAAATAAATCCAAGAGCCACACTCAATTTATGCATACTAACCATGCAATTAAGGGCTTGAGAAGCAAGCAACTTTTGAGAATTATGCAGGAAATTAGTCAACCATTGAAGATATTGTGCATTTTAACTGAAAGAGAACACAGCAGAAGGAAGAATCAAAGGGCTGCAATTCAAAGGTTGTATCTAAACTTAATCCTTGCTATTGAGAAGTGTTTTGAATCTGGAAACCATTGTATGTCCTGTTAAAGTGTTTATCTAGTTGCAAGTGAAATTGTTTGATAAGAATGCTGATCTGCATAATGCTTGTTGTTCATCACTCAGCTTAAATTTTGTTTTATTTCCCATATGCTTGAATAAAAGAGATTTGTTTGAATTAGAAAGTAAATATCCAATGTTGCATAAGTTAGAATGGAAGTTAATGGTGGTGTATGTGTTTGATCAAATGTATAACTCATGAAATAATTGCTGCATAGTGTCATTTTTATTGAAGTGTGAGCTAGCTTGCTGTTATAAAGGTTCCTATCAGTAAAGAAAAAAATCCCTTGAGAACAAAAATAAAACAGAAAGAAAAGGAAAAAGAAAAAGCCAATGTGGCAAGAAAAACAAAGAATAAAGGCTGGACACCAATAGTTTGGACCCTAGGACACATGCCTGTGGTGTTCTTGTACTAGGATATGCTTGGACAAATAAATTCTAAGGGGTATTTCAAAACCCGGTCACTTAGATCAACTGATTTGGGATGGCCAATTGAAAGTCCATAATAAAGAGCAACCTAGATACAGAACATTTAGTTATCCAAAGAGATGCTGGGCATCAATGATCCTAGGAGGAAATAGTGAGCCATGTGTCTGTGGTGGAAAGATGTTGAGTAAAAATAAAGCCAAAGGCTACTACTACAACATTTGACACCAAGCCTTCAAAGAATAATAAGCTTGTTAAGCAAAATGAGAAAAGAAAAGTTAGCAAGGGTATGTTTTCTCTTCTTGTTCATTTCATTTTCTCTTAGTTTTGATGCTTGCTTGGGGACAAGCAAGATTTAAGTTTGGTGTTATGATGACAAGTCATCATATACCCATTTTTCAAGCTAATTTCACTTGTTTCACTAGTCTTTATGCACTTTCTTGCATCCTAAGTAAGTAAATTGGAATGAAAATGCATGACTTCTTTAAATCAAACAACCACCATTAAATTTATGCTAAATCATGAGGTTTGAACTAAAATTAATTGATTTTTAATGAATTATAAACCTTATGAGTTTAGAGATACTTTGATTGGTTGTTTTGGTTTCTTGTAGGTGAAGAAAGGAAGAAAAGAAGAAAAACGTGGCTTAAGAAGTGTGGCCAAGAGAGGAGAAGTGTGGCCAAGAGAGGAGAAGTGTGGTGCAACATAGAAGGAGGAAGCAAACACTGCCCTCCACAAGAGCACATTGCCCTCCAGGAGAGCAGCATAATGAACCAAGCCTTAAAAGCATTACTGCCCAGCCCACTATAAGAGCGGAGCACAATTCTATGCCAAGGACCAAAGGAAGCAAAAACTCTGCCCTGCCCTCCTCAAGATCAATATCGGGCTTTCATGAAAAATAATTCCAAGGAAATTGCTTCCTAGTGTTCCCTATGGGTTTCGAACCCAAGAACAAGGAGGAAAGGAGTAGCGCTCAAATACAAGGAAAACAAGCAAAACTTAGCTTGTTTTCAATCTCCAAGAATCGAACACAGCACCATGAGGAAGCAAGGAACTAGGTGTTACTTTGGTGCCAAGAAAACCAAGGAAAAAAGAGCAGCGTATGCCTCCACCGAGTTTCGAACTTGGGACTTCACCCATTGGCAGCATTGCCCTGCCATCCACAAGGGCAGGGCAGCATTTCTTGGTGCATGGCCAGCGCACAAATTGGCATGGGCATGAGCACTTGGCGCGCAACATGGACGCACGGGCAGCAAGGAAAGGCGCACCAGGGCAACACTGCCGTGCCTTCCACAAGGGCAGGGCAGCATCTTAAACGCCCATCACACGCAGCACAAGCACGCACGAGGCTTCATCACACAAATTCCTGCTCTGCCCTATACAAGGGCAGGGTAGCCTCTTGGAAGCTACTTTCTCATGGGCTGAAAATTGGATTAAAAATCCAATTGAATTCATTTCTTCATCAAATCAAAAGCCCATCCAAATTCCAAAATCCAAGAATAGAAAGTGTATAAATAGGAGATAGTTTGATGTAATTAGGGACCTTCTTTTTGATTTTGGGATTTTTACATCTTTAGACTTCATTTTCTTTGAGAGCTTGGAACTGAGATCTTAGAGAATTGGGAAGGAGAATTGATCTCTCTTCTTCCTTGTTCTTGCTTGAGCACTTTTTACTTTTCTTGTTTAAGTCTTGGGTGTGAAGAATTGAGGAATTTCTGTTCAAGATCTCTTTGATTTTCCTACTGCATAATTGAGTTGAATTCAATTTCCTTTACTGCTTCAATCTTCAATTTTTCTTTAATTGCTTTGTGAACGTGGGTCTGGGAAGGCAATTGAGATCTAGACTTTGCTATCTAGTCTCTGGAGTCCTGAGATCCAATTTTCCTTTTGGTTCTTCTGTTGAACCACTGCTGTAATTTAATTTCTATTTTCTGTTTGATATCTAGTTGAATTCAAATCATTTCTTACTTTGATAATTGTTGCAATTTAATTTTCCTTGCTTAAATTCTGAATTCCCAGTCCTCAAATCCCTTTTCCATTCAAGCAATTTATATTTCTTGCACTTTAAGTTACTGCAATTTACATTTCTTGCACTTTAAGTTTCAGTCATTTAATTTCTTGTTCTTTAAGATTCAGCACCTTTACTTTCAATTCTCTTTAATTTCTACAATTCCTCCCTCTCCCTTTACATTCTCTGCTATTTAATTACTGTTGGATACAAAATCACTCAACCAATACTTGATTCGCTTGACTAAATCAACCACTGAACTAAAATTGCTCAATCCTTCAATCCCTGTGGGATCGACCTCACTCCCGTGAGTTTTATTACTTGATGCGACCCGGTACACTTGCCGGTGAGTTTTGTGTTGGATCGTTTTCCACACTTCAGAAACCACCTAAACCCGAGCTCAAACCATTACCACCATCCCTGAAATATGCATTTCTGGGAGAAGGTGATACCTTCCCTGTAATCATAAGCTCTACCTTAGAGCTTGATGAGCGGAAAATTTATACGCTTTTTAGCATTGTGTTTAGGTAGTTTTTAGTAGGATATAGCTACTTTTAGGGATGTTTTCTTTAATTTTTATGCTAAATTCACATTTCTAGACTTTACTATGAGTTTGTATGTTTTTCTGTGATTTCAGGTAATTTTTGGCTGAAATTGAGGGACCTGAGCAAAACTCTGATAAAAGGCTGACAAAGGACTGCTGATGCTATTGGATTCTGACCTTCCTACACTCGAAATGAATTTTCTGAAGCTACAGAACTCTAAATGGCACGCTCTCAACGGCGTTGGAAAATAGACATCCAGAGCTTTCCAGCAATATATAATAGTCCATACTTTATTTGTGATTAGAGGACGTAAACTGGCGCTCAACGCCAGTTCCATGCTGCATTCTGGAGTCAAACGCCAGAAACACGTCACGAACCAGAGTTGAACGCCAAAAACACATTACAACTTGGCGTTCAACTCCAAAAGAAGCCTCTGCACATGTAAAGCTCAAGCTCAGCCCAAGCACACACCAAGTGGGCCCCAGAAGTGGATTTCTGCATCAATTACTTACTTCTGTAAACCCTAGTAGCTAGTCTAGAATAAATAGGACTTTTTACTATTGTATTCAGTCTCTTTGATTATTAGGTCTTTTGACCATTCGGTCTTTTGATCACGTTTGGGGGCTGGCCATTCGGCCATGCCTGGACCTTCATCACTTATGTATTTTTAACGGTGGAGTTTCTACACACCATAGATTAAGGGTGTGGAGCTCTGCTGTACCTCAAGTTTCAATGCAATTACTACTATTTTCTATTCAATTCAGTTTATTCCTGTTCTAAGATATTCGTTGCACTTCACCATGACGAATGTGATGATCCGTGGCACTCGTCATCATTCTCACCTATGAACACGTGACTGACAACCACTTCTGTTCTACCTTAGACCGGGCGCATATCTCTTGGTTTCCTTAATCAGAATCTTCGTGGTATAAGCTAGATTGATGGCGGCATTCATGAGAATCCAGAAAGTCTAAACTTTGTCTGTGGTATTCCGAGTAGAATTCAGGGATTGAATGACTGTGACGAGCTTCAAACTCGTGATTGTTGGGCGTGATGACAAACGCAAAAGAATCAAGGGATTCTATTCCAACATGATCGAGAACCAACAGATGATTAGCCGTGCCGTGACAGAGCATTTGGACCTTTTTCACTGAGAGGATGGGATGTAGCCATTGACAACGGTGATGCCCTACATACCGCTTGCCACGGAAAGGAATAAGAAGGATTGAAGGAAGGCAGTAGGAAAGCAAAGATCCAACAGGGACAAGCATCTCCATGCACTTATCTGAAATTCTCACCATTGGATTACATGAGTATCTCTATCTTTATTTTCTGCTTTATTTATTAATCGAAAACTCCATAACATTTATTATCCGCCTAACTGAGATTTACAAGATGATTATAGCTTGCTTCATACCAACAATCTCCGTGGGATCGACCCTTACTCACGAAAGGTATTACTTGGACGACCCAGTGCACTTGCTGGTTAGTTGTGCGGAGTTGTGACTAAGAGTGATTCATGTCTGAGAGCGCTACCAAGTTTTTGGCGCCATTGTTGATGATCACAATTTCGTGCACTAGAGCCACAGGAAGATGAAGCACTAATTTAAGTGCTAAGGACACACAAGACAGCTCTTGGGTGGTCCATCAGTGATCTTAAGGGCATTAGCCCAGCCAGATGCATGCACAAAATCTTATTGGAGGGTGACGCTAAGCCAGTGGTTCAACCACAGAGGCAGCTGAATCCAGCCATGAAGGAAGTAGTACAGTAGGAGGTCACTAAATTACTAGAGGCTGTGATTATTTATCCTATTTCTGATAGGCCCTGGGTAAGCCCTGTCCAAGTCGTCCCCAAGAAGGATGGTATGACAGTGGTCCTTAATGAAAAAAAATTAACTGGTTCCTACAAGAACAGTTACAGGGTGACGTATGTGTATTGATTACAGAAGGCTCAATATAGCTAGCAGGTCATGAATACTACTGCCTCCTGGATGGATATTCAGGTTATAATCAAATTGTAGTAGACCCCCAAGATCAAGAGAAAACAGCATTCACATGTCCATCTGGTGTATTTGCATACAGAAGGATGCCATTTGGCCTGTGTAATGCACCTGCAACCTTTCAGAGGTGTATGCTCTCCATTTTCTCTGATATGGTGGAAAAATTTCTGGAAGTCTTCATGGATGATTTTTCAATATTTGGAGACTCATTCAGCTCCTGTCTTGACCATCTATCACTTGTTCTAAAGAGGTTCCAAGAGACTAACCTGGTTTTAAACTGGGAGAAATGTCACTTTATGGTGACTGAAGGAATTGTCCTTGGGCACAAAATTTCAAACAAGGGAATAGAAGTGGATCAAGTTAAGGTAGAGGTAATTGAAAATTTACCACCACCTGCCAATGTTAAGGCAATCAGAAGCTTTCTGGGGCATGCATAATTTTATAGGAGGTTTATAAAGGATTTTTCAAAAATCAACAAACCTCTGAGTAATCTGCTAGCTGTTGACACACCATTTATCTTTGATAAAGAATGTCTGCAGGCATTTGAAACTCTGAAAGCTAAGCTGGTCACAGCACCAGTCATATCTGTACTAGACTGGACATTACCATTCGAACTAATGTGTGATGCCAGTGACCATGCCATTGGTGCAGTGTTGGGACAAAGGCATGACAAGCTTCTGCACGTCATTTATTATTCCAATCGTTTTCTAAATGACGCACAGAAGAACTACAAAACCACAGAAAAATAGTTACTTGCAGTGGTTTACGCCATTGACAAGTTCAGATCTTATTTAGTAGGATCAAAAGTGATTGTGTACACTGACCATGCTGCTCTTAAATATCTACTCACAAAGCAGGATTCAAAACCTAGACTCATAAGATGGGTGTTGCTTCTACAAGAGTTTGATATAGAAATAAGAGACAGAAAAGGGACAGAGAATCAAGTAGCAGATCACCTGTCCCGAATAGAACCAGTAGAAGGGGCGTCCCTCCCTCTTACTGAGATCTCTGAAAATTTTCCGGATGAGCAATTCTTTGCCATCCAGGAGGTGCCATGGTTTGCAGACATTGCATACTACAAGGCAGTAAGGCTGGGTTTGGTAAAGCTTTTTCAGGAGGTGCTTGTGCTTTTAAAAAGCACAAGCACGTCATTTTGCGTTTGGTAAATTAAAAAGCTCAAGTGCTTGTGCTTGCGGCTTTTAAAAGTTAGGGGTGCTTTTGAAAGCACCTAAGCAGGAGTTTTTCAAAGCTGGCTTGTGCTTATCAAATTTTATTTATTTTCCCGCACATATTTCCCGCTATTATATTGCCATTGAAATCCTCATATATTTCTAACTTCTCATTCTAACCTTCACAAATTCTAACACAGTCTTCATATATTTTTTATTTTTCAACCTAATCTTCACAAATTTCAACACAAATACATCTCTATCACATATTAGGTATGAACTTCTATCTATTTATATTATTTTTTTGCGTTAATTTTGTATTTTTTCAGTAGATCTATTATGTTTGTTTGTTTTTTTCTGTTCTTTGAAACGGGAAGAGGTTGATGAAAACCAATCATAAAATTTTTTTTGCATGAGCATTAGTCCAAATTATAATAACAACATGTATATACATATGTAAATATAGATATATAATCATAAGAGTAGTTTATTTGAGATATGTGTCCCATTTTTTATGATCTGTAAAGGTGAGCCAATATACATAGGTGGGTAATGGACGTACCCAGTACTAACATTGGATTACATACAAATTTTATTATTGACTAATGATAAATCTATTTATATTTATGTTTATTATGAATTTTTTATTTTAACATTATTTTATTTTAAAATATTATATAAAATTTTAAAGAATATGAAAAAAAAATTATTTTTTTGTTATAAACAGGTTTATTATAATTTTTTCAACTTTTAAAAGCTGTTTTACCAAACACAATTATGGTGCTTGTACTTATTAAAAGCCATTTTTAATTTGATTTTACCAAACGTAAGTGTTGCAGCTTTTAAAAAGCTGTCTTTTAAAAGACAGCTTTCATAAGCTACTTTTAAAAAGCAAAAGCTTTACCAAACTAAGCCTAAGATTCATACCCAAATAGTACCGTAAGCAGCAAACAAAGAAATTGATCACGGATGCAAAGTACTATCTTTGGGATGAACCATATCTCTTCAAGAGATGTGCAGGTGGAGTAATCCGTAGATGTGTGCCTAAAGAAGAAGCACAGAAGATCCTCTGGCACTGCCATGGTTCACAGTATGGAGGACATTTTGGAAGTGAGCGAACAGCCACAAGAGTCCTCCAATGTGGCTTCTACTGGCCTACTCTCTATAAAGACTCCTGAGTGTTTGTACTTAATTGTGATAGTTGCCAAAGATCTGGCAATTTGCCTCAAAGTTATACCATGCCTCAACAAGGGATCTTGGAGATTGAGTTGTTTGATGTATGGGGTATTGACTTCATGGGGCCTTTCCCATCATCATACTCAAACACTTATATTCTGGTGGCAGTGGATTATGTATCCAAATGGGTGGAAGCTATTGCAACACCCACTAATGATACTAAGACAGTGTTGAAATTCCTCCCGAAATACATCTTCAGCATATTTGGTATCCCTAGAGTACTAATCAGTGATGGGGGCACTCATTTCTGCAATAAATAGCTTTACTATGCTTTGGCTCGATATGGAGTTAGCCACAGGGTGGCCACTCCATATCATCCATAGACAAATGGGCAAGCTGAAGTCTCTAATAGAGAACTTAAAAGAATCCTGGAATGGACTGTGATTAACCGCAGAAGGGATTGGGCAAGAAGCTTGGATGATGCTCTGTGGGCATACAGAACAGCGTTCAAGACTCCTATAGGAACTTCTCCATACCAGCTTGTGTATGGAAAAGCCTGTCACTTGCCAGTGGAACTGGAGCATAAGGCCTATTGGGCAACCAGATTCCTAAACCTTGATGCCAAGTTAGGTTGAGAAAAGCGATTGCTCCAGTTAAATGAGCTAGAGGAATTTAGACTCAATGCTTTCGAAAATGCAAAAATTTACAAAGAGAAAACAAAAAGATGGCATGATCAGAAGTTGTCATCCAGAGTCTTTGAGCTAGGGTAGAAAGTTTAGCTGTTTAATTCTTCAGATTATTCCCCGGGAAATTAAAATCCCGGTGGAGAGGACCATATGTGATCACAAGTGTGTCACCATATGGATACGTAGAGCTTCAGGATAATGATTCTAACAAAAAGTTCATTGTTAATGGACAGAAAGTCAAACATTATCTTGAAAGCAATTTTGAGCAAGAATGCTCAAAACTGAGACTTGATCAAAGCTCAGTAATAGTCCAGCTAAATACAATAAAGAAGTGCTTGCTGGGAGGCAACCCAGTCATGAGTTTATTTTATTTGTAATTTTAAATTAGATAATACATTTCAGTGAATGATACAGAGTTATAGAAGGCTTCAGAGGATAAAACAGTAAAAAGAAGCTCACTGGTATGAAAAAGCCAATAAGAGCTATTTTGGGCGTTGAACGCCCAAAAGAAGCATCTACTGGGCGTTCAACGCCAGTAGAGATAGCCATCTGGGCGTTAAACGCCAGAAAGAAGCATCTTCTGGGCGTTAAATGCTAGAAAGAAGCACCTTCTGGGCATTAAACGCCAGAAAGAAGCACCTTCTGAGCGTTTAACGCCGGATGTACAGTGTCCTGGGCGTTCAGAAAAATGCCCAGTGACAAAGGAGTTTCTAGTGTTCAACACCAGCTAGAAGCAACAGCTAGGCGTTGAACGCCTAGGAAAAGCTACAGATGGGCGTTAAATGCCCAAAACATGCAGCGTTTGGGCGTTTAACGTTAGGATTGTGGGAAGGAGGTAATTTCATTTTCAATTCAATTTTTTTTCCAATTTTCATGTTTCAATTCATGATTTCTTGCATAAACATGTTACAAATTCTCACCTTTCAACTTCAATTTCAAAAAATTTTTAATCCTAAACATATTTCTTGAATTTTCTTTAATTTCTTTTGAAATCTTTTTCAAAACTCATCTATCTTTTTGAATTCTTATCAAATCTTTTTAATTTCTTCTCATATCTTTTTTAACTCATCATATCCTTTGAATTTCGAAATTGCCTCTCCTTCTATTCCTCTCCTTTCCTTTCTTTTGCTTGAGGACAAGCAAACCTCTAAGTTTGGTGTGATTAGCCATGATCACTGAGTTAAAACTCATCAAGATCATGGCACCAAAGGGAACAGGAAGAGCAAAGATGTGGCTTGAAGGAACTGAAGCGTCAAAAACTATCTCTTGAAGGACCAAGCACCCCACAGACTAGAGGAACATTGACGTTAGGATTTTTGCCAGTACAGAATGTCATAAAAACAGTCGCGTTGTAAACCGACAAAAATCCCTTCGTACAAACGTTTTGGGTGTCACAATTAACAAACCCCTTTAAAAATTGTTAACCGAGTATTCAAACCTCGGGTCGTCTTCTCAAGGAACTGCGAGGAAGTATGTTCTTATTATTGGTTATAAAGGTTGTAATCGGGGTTTAGAAGGTGAGAAGCAAGTAATTTAAATAATGAGTGAATTAAATGGCAATTAAAAATAAATAATAACTGTAAAACAACTTTTGGCAAGATAAGGGAATTTAGAGGTCTAACTTAGTTATCTCTCTCAACTATAATAAAAGTTGAATCTAAACTCCACTTGGTCAACCTTTGCCAGGGCAAAGGAAAGTCAAGGGACTAATTAAATTGACCTTTAAATCCTAATTATTTCCTAAGAAAAGGTTGGGATTATTTAGGTACAGCTCAATTAGCAAGATAACGATTATTAATTACATTGAGTTTAATAACTGTTGAGTTACTAAATTCTTAATCAGAACCAAAAGGGAAAAAAAAAAAAAGTAAAATTGCTGGAATAAAATATCTTCAATTCGTAAACAATGATAATCATAAATTAACAAGAGCAATAATAAACTGAAAATGCCTCAATACCATTAATTCAAATAATTATCTGTAACATGGAATAATTCATAAATTAAATTATTAAAAGTAAATAATCAATTCAAATGCTGGAATAAATAATTATAGAACTAAAATAGAAGAACATTAAAACCTGGATCCAGAGTTACTCTTAAAACAAGAAGAAATCCTAAATCCTAAAAAGAGAGAGAGAGAATCTCTCTCTAGACTAAATCTAAATCATGGAAAAGTAGAATTATGCGAGCCCCCTTGAATGGATGCATTCCCCCACTTCATAACCTCTGGTCTATGCCTTCTGGACTTGGATTTGGGCCAAAAAGGGCTTTAGAACTCGCTGGGGCGTGTTCTGTAATTTTCTGGTGCGTGGCCTCTGTCACGCGTCCGCATGGGTCACGCGGTCGCGTCATTCGGAGCTTTTCGTTGCCACGCGGTCGCGTCAGTCATGCGACCGCGTCATGTGCGTTTTGCTAGAGGCGCGCGGTCACGTCAGTCATGCGGCCGCGTCGCTGCTGATTCGTGCTTAGCACGCGATCGCGTCTTCCATGCGATCGCGTGGATACCAGTTTCCTTAAAGCTCCGTTTTGCTTTCTCCTTTCCCTTTGGTATGTTTCCTTTTTCATCCTTTAAGTCATTCTGGTTTAGAAACTCTGAAACTACTCAACACACTAATCATGGCATCGAATGGAAATAAAGGTAATTAAAATAATTAATTTTCAAAGCTTAGGAAACATGTTTTTCACAATATGACATAATAAGGAAGG
>NC_029772.3:66009277-66087643 GCF_000817695.3 Arachis duranensis | reverse complement strand
TTGATTCTTGAAGCAAGAAAAAGCAGTGAAGTAGAGGCAAAGCTTGCGAACAAAAAAATTTGCGAAAAATAAAAGAAAGAAGAAATAAAAAGGCATGAGCAAAAAGCCAATAACCCTTTAAACCAAAAGGCAAGGGTAAAAAGGATCCAAGGCTTTGAGCATTAATGGATAAGAGGGACCAAGGAAATAAATCCAGGCCTAAGCGGCTAAATTAAGCTGTCCCTAATCATGTGCTTGTGGCATGTAGGTCCAAGTGAAAAACTTGAGACTGAGTGGTTAAAGTCGTGATCCAAGGCAAAAGAGTGTGCTTAAGAACTCTGGACACCTCTAATTGGGGACTTTAGCAAAGCTAAGTCACAATCTGAAAAGGTTCACCCAATTATGTGTCTGTGGCATTTATGTATCCGGTGGTAATACTGGAAAACAAAGTGCTTAGGGCCACGGCCAAGACTCATAAAGTGGTTGTGTTCAAGAATCCATATACTAAAATAAGAGAATCAATAATACTATCTGAATTCTGAGTTCCTATGGATGCCAATCATTCTGAATTTCAAAGAATGAAGTGAGATGCCAAAACTATTTGGAAGCAAAAAGCTACTACCCCCGCTCATCTAATTAGAATCTGAGCTTCACTTAAAACTCTGAGATATTATTAAATCTTGATTTCTTTTTATCCTTTTTTATTTATCTAGTTGCTTGGGGACAAGCAACAGTTTAAGTTTGGTGTTGTGATGAGCGGATATTTTATAAGCTTTTTGGGGGTAATTTCATGTAGATTCTAGTGTGTTTTAGTTAGTTTTTAGTAGATTTTTATTAGTTTTTAGGCAAAAATCATATTTCTGGACTTTACTATGAGTTTGTGCTTTTCTATGATTTCAGGTATTTTCTGGTTGAAATTGAGGAAGCTAAGCAAAAATCTGATTCAGGCTGAAAAAGAACTGTTGATGCTGTTGGATTTTGACCTCCCTGCACTCGGAATGGATTTTTTGGAGCTACAGAGTCCAATTGGCGCTCTTGATTGGGTTGGAAAGTAAGCATCCAGGGCTTTCCAGCAATATATAATAGTTCATACTTTGCACGACGATAGACGACGTAAACTGGCATTCAACGCCAGTTCCATGTTGTAGTCTGGCGTTCAGCGCCAGAAAGAGGTTACAAGTTAGAGTTCAGCGCCAGAAACAGGTTACAACTTGGCGTTCAACTCCAGAAACAGCCCAAGCACGTGAGAAGCTTAAGTCTCAGCCCCAGCACACACCAAGTGGGCCCCAGAAGTGGATTTCTGCACCAATTATCTTAGTTTACTCATTTTCTATAAACCTAGGTTACTAGTTTAGTATTTAAACAACTTTTAGAGACTTATTTTGGATATCATGACATTTTTAGATCTGAATTTTTATACTCTTTGACGGCATGAGTCTCTAAACTCCATTGTTGGGGGTGAGGAGCTCTGCAGCATCTCGATGAATTAATGCAATTATTTCTGTTTTCCATTCAAACATGCTTGTTCCTGTCTAAGATGTTCATTCGCGCTTCACTATGAAGAAGGTGATGATCCGTGACACTCATCATCTTCCTCAACCCATGAACATGTGCCTGACAACCACCTCCATTCTACATCAGATTGAATGAGTATCTCTTAGATTTCTCAATCAGAATCTTCGTGGTATAAGCTAGAATTGATTGCGGCATTCATGAGAATCCGGAAAGTCTAAACCTTGTCTATGGTATTCCGAGTAGGATTCAAGCTTGCGATTGTTGTGTGTGATGACAAACGCAAAAGAATCAATGGATTCTATTCCGACATGATCGAGAACTAACAGATGATTAGCCGTGCTGTAACAGAGCATTTGGACCATTTTCACTAAGAGGATGAAAAGTAGCCATTGACAATGGTGACGCCCTACATACAGCTTGCCATGGAAGGAACTTTGCACTTTTGAAAGTGAGGAAGCATTATGTTACACGAATTCAGAAGACAAAGCATCTCCAAAACTCCATCATATTCTCCATTATTGAGTAACAATTACTTATTTTATGCACTTTCACTTTTTACAATTGAGGCTAAAGAACCCTATTGGTATCCTGACTAAGAATAATAAGATAACCATAGCTTGCTTCAAGCCAACAATCTCCATGAGATTCGACCCTTACTCACGTAAGATATTACTTGGACGACCCAGTGCACTTGCTGGTTAGTTGTGCGTATTGCAAAAGTGTGATTGCAATTTCGTGCACTAGATATTGCCCACCACCACAAAATTATTCAAGTCATTATCCTAATGGTGGCTGGAAATATTACCAAGAAATGATAAATTATGAGCAAACCACCCAATTGGGATATGCTCCAGGACCACAAAATGATCAATCAAATTTTAAGGGAAACTTTCCACCACCACAGAATGACTCACGTTATTATGCTCACGGTGGGTGGGAGTATTAAGAACATAAAATGGGGTACTTCCCAGAGCCACAAATTGGTCCATATTTTGATCACTACTCATCAACTTATGGCTAGGGAAGGGAATTTAATGTTGCATACCCCATTCATCAAGAACCGTCGCCTAGTAATTGTCCAACCTATGCACCTCCACAAACTCATCAAAAACCTTCTCTGGCATTTGTATTAGAATAACTTTCCCAGACCCAAGCCTCAATTATCCATCTCATTGAGTCTTTAAGGGATAATTTCTTAAGGGAAAAGAACATAGAAAGGATTAGAGATATAGAAATCTCAAGAAGAAATCAAGAAGAGCACGTGAGACAAATGGCACAATAATTTGTTGATGAACCAACCAATGTCTTCCCTTGGCAAGGGGAAGAATATCATGCCATTAGCTCAAGGAGTTGAGAAGTGCTTAATGAGGGTGAAAATGAGGAATTGGTAGAGCAAGAGAAAGAGATCCTTGTACCAAGTGAGCCACCATTCTAATAAGTTCTTAATGAAGAGGACACTCTAACCATCCCACAACACCCAAGTGTTGAAAATAAAGAAGTGAATGCATTCAACAAAAGCACCAAAGAGAGGATGGTAACCAAGAAAAGAAGGATAATATCCATAAAGAATAGGTCAACCAAAAGCCATCCCACCCCTACCCCCAACAAGCAAGTTTACTCAAGCTAACAACAAAATAAAGCTTGCTAGGAGGCACTCAAAATAGGGGACGTTAACTGGCCCATCTTTCCTCTTGAGGTCATTTTTACTAATCAATTAGAAGAAGAGGAAGAAATTTGAGAATAACATGTCAAGCTAATGACATTAAAAGAGCGCTTGTTGGGAGGCAACCCAACCGTAGGTAACATTTTCTTTCTTTACTTTGTTTGTTTTCAATAATTTGGCATATGATTGCATTCTAAGTTTGGTGTTGCTATGCAACAATTTGATTTTCAATCTTCACTGGGTACTTGCTTCATTCTAAAATGAAAATGTCATGCTAAGTTTGGTTTTGTCACTTACCTTTCATGCAAAGTACCATGCATACACCACTTATTAATGCAATCACATTGTCTCTGTTTTTACTTCTTGTGCGCTTATTGTATCCGTATCTTTGCTTGCTTAAGCACATGCATTACTCACATTTCATTGTGTAAGACACTCACAACCCATCATAAACCCCATCACCACTATTTTATTTGTTGCTTGAGGACAAGCAATCATTCTAAGTTTGGTGTGGGAAGGGAAAGAATAGGAGGAAAGTGACAACAACAATGAAGATGAACTACAAGGTGGTAAAGTTCCTTTTCCTCTTACTTATTTCCAGCACTTTAAATTGCATGATTGTCTTCTATTTTCCTTGTATGCATGTGTGATTACTTGTTGTGAATAAGCTAGCTTGATTCCTAATTATAACATGTGCTATGACATTATGACTACCATCTTGAGTTTTGTGAGTCAAAGTAATTAACAATCATGATCGTAAATAAACAAGGTAATTAAAGAAGAAGCTAGCATGAGCATATAAGTATTGGGAAGTTAGCATGAATATTGTTGCTCAATTACATTTGAATTTGTTTAATTGAAGTTTTCATCTAGGACATTTTATAAAATTTTTGAAATCATGAAAATCTTGAAGAAGCAAAATACAAATAAGGCAAGAAAAAGAAAAGGGAAAGAATGAGAAAGCTGAAGGCTCTAAGTACCAATGACAATTCATTTGTTAAGTACCTGTGGTGTTTATGTATCAAGCAAAAAGCTTGAAAACCAAATATTTAGAGTCAAGGCTAAGCTCAAGTGCAAAGCATTCCCTCAAAGCTAAAGGCTCTGAGCATCAATGATTAGAGTGGTAATACTTGAAAATAATGCATTTAGAGTCGTAGCTTTCAACACATGGTGCAAAGCACCCAAAAAGTAAGTGGTGCACGAAATTGTGATCTCAATGGCGCCAACAACTTGGTACGCACAATTGTAATCTCAACTCTTTTTCACAACTTCGCACAACTAACAAGCAAGTGCACTGGGTCGTCCAAGTAATAAACCTTACGGGAGTAAGGGTTGATCCCACGGAGATTGTCGGCTTGAAGCAAGCTATGGTCACCTTGTAAATCTCAGTCAGGCGGATTCAAATGGTTATGGAGTTTTAATAATTAAAATATAAATAAAACGTAAAAGAAAGATAGAGATAATTATGTAGTTCATTGGTGGGAATTTCAGATAAGTGTATGGAGATGCCTCATCCCTTCTGAATTTTTACTTTCCTACTGCCTTCATCCAATCTTTCATACTCCTTTCTATGGCAAGCTGTATATTGGGTGTCACCGTTGTCAATGGCTACTTCCCGTCCTCTTAGTGAAAATGGTCTTCTACGGTTTCCCGCATGGCTAATCAGCTGTTGGTTCTTAATCGTGTAGGAATAGGATTTACTATCCTTTTGCGTTTGTCACCATGCCTTACAGTCACGAGTTTGAAGCTCATCACAGTCATCCCATCCCAGATCCTACTCGGAATACCACAGACAAGGTTTAGACTTTTTGGATCTCAAGAATGCTGCCAATGGATTCTAGTTTATACCACGAAGACTCTGATCTCACAAAATGGAAGGCTCTGTTGTCAGGAGAGGCAACCATGCGTCGTGGACCAGGAATCCAAGAGATACACACTCTAGCTTTCGCAGGTAGAACGGAAGTGTTTGTCAGGCACGCATTCATGAGTGAGAATGGTGATGAGTGTAACGGATCATCACATTCATCAGGTTGAAGTGCGAATGAATATCTTAGAATAAGAATAAGCATGAATTGAATAGAAAACAGTAGTACTTTGCATTAATACTCGAGGAACAGCAAAGCTCCACACCTTAATCTATGGTGTGTAGAAACTTCCCCATTGAAAATACATAAGAACAAGGTCTAGGCATGGCCGAATGGCCAGCCTCCCCAATCATGATACTATGGATCATGATGGCCCGATCCACAGTTACTTCAGATCGGTTGCTAGTAGGAATAATGGAGCGTTGAATGAACTCCAACTATCCTCTAGCCACAGGCTTAAGGTCCGGTCTTCTCAATTGAACCGGATTGCCTCTTGAGTTTTTTTTCCATTGAGCTTCTTCCACACATATGTCCATGAAGACTTGGTCCAACCTTTGATCAAAGTTGACCCTTCTAGTGTAGGGGCATGCATTTTCTTGCATAATTGGCAAGTGGAACGCCAACCTTACATTTTCTGGACTGAAATCTAAGTATTTCCCCCAAACCATTGTAAGCCAATTCTTTGGATTCGGGTTCACACTTTGACCATGGTTCCCAGTGATCCATGCATTGGCATAGAACTCTTGAACCATTAAGATTCCGACTTGTTGAATGGGGTTGGTAAGAACTTCCCAACCTCTTCTTCGGATCTCATGTCGGATCTTCGGATACTCATTTTTCTTGAGCATGAAAGGGACCTCAGGGATCAGCTTCTTCTTGGCCACAACTTCATAGAAGTGGTCTTGATGGACCTTTGAGATAAATCTCTCCATCTCCCATGACTCGGAGGTGAAAGCTTTTGCTTTCCCTTTTCCCTTTCTAGAGGTTTCTCCGGCCTTAGGTGCCATAAATGGTTATGGAGAAACAAAAAGCAATGCTTTTACTACACCAAACTTAAAAGGTTTGCTCGTCCTCGAGCAAAAAAAGAAAGAAAGAAGGGGAAGAAGAAGAAAAATAGAGGAGATGGAGGGAGAAGTGAATTCGGCCAAGAGGGGGGAAAGGTGTTTGTGTTGTGTGAATATGAAGGAGTAGTAAGGGGTTTATATAGGGGTGAGGGGAGGGTTGGGTTACGGTCATTAGGGTTGTGTTTGGGAGGGAAAAGTGTTTGAATTTGAAAGTGAGGTAGGTGGGGTTTTTGGGGAAGAGGTATGGAAGTGATTGGTGAACAGAATATAGGGAAGATGATTTGATTTGATTGGTGAGTGAGAGATGAAGAAAGGTAGGGTAGGTGGGGATCCTGTGGAGTCCACAGATCCTGAGGGGTCAAGGATTTATCATCCCTGCTCCTATTAGGCGTGTAAACACCCTTACAATGCAATCCTGGCGTTTAACGCTAGATTGCTGCTTGTTTCTGGCGTTATACGGCAGCTTTTATTCCTTCCTGGTGTTAAACGCCAGGCTGCAACCTGTTTCTGGCGTTTAACGCCAGATTGTAGCCTGTTTCTTGTGCTTAATGCCAATCTGGTGTTTGTTTCTAGCGTTTAACACCCAGAATGGTGCCAGAATGGGTGTTAAATGCCCATTCTGCTACCCTTACTGGCGTTTAAACGCCAGTAAGTCTCTCCTCCAGGGTGTGCTATTCTTAATGCTATTTTTATTTTTCTTAGATTTTTGCAGTTGTTTTTGTGACTCTACATGATCATCAACCTACAAAAAAGAAAATAACATGAAATAACATAGATAAATAAAAATTGGGTTGCCTCCCAATACGTTCTTCTTTAATGTCAGTAGCTTGACAGTGGGCTCTCATGGAGTCTCACAGATATTCAGAGCATTATTGGGGCCTCCCAACACCAAACTTAGAGTTTGGATGTGGGGGTTCAACACCAAACTTAGAGTTTGGTTGTGGCTCCCAAAACCAAACTTAGAATTTGACTGTGGGGGCTTTGTTTGACTCTGCATTGAGAGAAGCTTTTCTTGCTTCCTCTCCATGGTTACAGAGGGAGATCCTTGAGTTTTAAACACAAGGTAGTCCTCATTCAATTGAAAGATCAACTCTCCTCTGTCCACATCAATCACAGCTTTTGCTGTGGCTAGGAAGGGTCTTCCAAGGATGATGGATTCATCACCATCCTTCCCAGTGTCTAGGATTATGAAATTAGCAGAGATGTAAAGGCCTTTGACCCTTACTAGCATGTCCTCTACCTGTCCATAAGCCTTTTTCATGAATTTGTCTGCCATCTCTAATGAGAATTTGGCAGCCTGTAGCTTAAAGATTCCCAGTTTCTCCATTACAGAGAGTGGCACTAAGTTTATGCCTGACCCCAGGTCACACAGAGCCTTCTCAATGCTCATGGTGCCTGTGGTACAGGGAATCAGGAATTTACCAAGATCCTGTTTCTTTTAAGGTAATGTCTGCCTAACCAAGTCATTCAATTCATTGGTGAGCAAGGAGGGTTCATCCACCCAAGTCTCATTAACAAATAACTTGGCATTCATCTTCATGATTGCTCCAAGGTACTTAGCAACTTGCTCTTCAGTAATATCTTCCTCCTCCTCAGAGAAAGAATATTCATCAGAGCTCATGAATGGCAGAAGTAGCTTCAATGGAATCTCTATAGTCTCTAGATGAGGCTCAGATTCCTTAGGTTCCTCAATTGGGAACTCCTTTTTGTCCAGAGGATGTCCCATGAGGTCTTCCTCACTGGGATTCACATCCTTCTCCTCCTCCTCTGTGCATTCGGCCACACCAAGTAAGGTTATGGCCTTGCACTCTCTTTTTGGGTTCTCTTCTGTATTGCTTGGGAGAGTACTAGGAGGAGTTTCAGTAACTTTTTTACTCAGCTGGCCCACTTGTGCCTCCAAATTTCTAATAGAGGACCTTATTTCATTCATGAAACTTAGAGTGGCCTTAGATAGATCAGAGACTATGTTTGCTAAGCTAGAGGTACTCTGCTCAGAATTTTTTGTCTGTTGCTGAGAGGATGATGGAAAAGGTTTGCTATTGCTAAACCTGTTTCTTCCACCATTATTAAAGCCTTGTTGGGGCTTTTGTTGATCCTTCCATGAGAAATTTGGATGATTTCTCCATGAGGGATTATAGGTTTTTCCATAGGCTTTACCCATGTAATTCACCTCTGCCATTGCAGGGTTTTCAGGATCATAAGCTTCTTCTTTAGAAGATGCTTCTTTAGTACTGTTGGATGCATTTTGCAATCCATTCAGAATCTGAGAAATTAAATTGACTTATTGAGTCAACTTTTTGTTCTGAGCCAATATGGCATTCAGAGTATCAATTTCAAGAACTCTCTTCCTCTGAGGCGTCCCATTACTCACAGAATTCCTTTTAGAAGTGTACATGAACTGGTTATTTGCAACCATGTCAATGAGTTCCTGAGCTTCTGCAGGCGTCTTCTTTAGGTGAATAGATCCACCTGCAGAATGGTCCAATAATATCTTAGACAATTCAGACAGACTATCATAAAATATATCCAGCATGGTCCATTCTGAAAGCATGTCAGAAGGACACTTTTTGGTCAGTTGCTTGTATCTTTCCCAAGCTTCATAGAGGGATTAAACATCTTTCTGTCTGAAGGTTTGAACATCCACTCTAAGCTTGCTCAGCTTTTGAAAAGGAAAGAACTTGGCCAAGAAGGCCGTGACCAGCTTATCCCAAGAGTTCAGGCTATCTTTAGGTTAAGAGTCCAACCATATTCTAGCTCTATCTCTTACAGTAAAAGGAAAAAGCATAAGCCTGTAGACATCGGGATCAACCCCATTGGTCTTAACAGTATCACAGATCTGCAAGAATTCAGTTAAGAACTGAAAAGGATCTTCTGATGGAAGTCCATGAAACTTGCAATTCTGTTGCATCAGAGAAACTAATTGAGGCTTTAGCTCAAAATTGTTTGCTCCAATGGTAGGGATTGAGATGCTTCTTCCATGTAAGTTAGAATTTCGTGCAGTAAAGTCACCAAGCATCTTCCTTTTATTGTTGTTGGGTTCGGCCATGTCTCTTTCTTTTTCGAGATTTTCTGTAAGGTTTTCTCTGGATTATTATGCTTTAGCTTCTCTTAGCTTCTTCTTCAGAGTCCTTTCAGGTTCAGGATCTGCTTCAACAAGAATGTCCTTGTCCTTACTCCTGCTCATATGAAAAAGAAGAGAGCAGAAAAGAAGAGGAATTCTCTATGTCACAGTATAGAGATTCCTTTATGTGAGTAGAAGAAGAAAAGAATAGAAGAATGAGGAGAAAAATTCGAACACAGAGGAGAAGAGAGGGTTTGAATTTTTAGATGAAGAGAAGTGTTAGTAAATGAATAAATAAATAGAAGGAGATGAGAGAGAGGAGTTTTCAAAAATTGTTTTTGAAAAAATGGTTAGCGATTCGAAAATTAGAGATAGAAAAGTAGTTAGGTGGTTTTGAAAAAGATAAGAAACAAACAAAAAGTCAACTGGTTAGTTGAAAAAGATTTGAAAATCAATTTTGAAAAGATAATAAGTTAGAAAAGATTTTGAAATTTATTTTGAAAAAGATATGATTTGAAAAAGATATGATTGAAAAGATATGGTTGAAAAAGATTTGATTGAAATTTATTTTGAAAAAGATTTGAAAAAGAAATTTAGAAAGATTTTATTTTTAAAATTAAAATTGATTACTTGACAAACAAGGAACTAAAAGATATGATTCTAGAATTTAAAGATTGAGCCTTTCTTAAAAAGAAAATAACAAACTTCAAATTTTTGAATCAATCACATTAATTGTTAGTAAAGTTTTCGAAATTTTGAAATGAAATTAAGAAAAATATTTTGAAATCATTTTTTTTAAAAAAATTGAAAATATAAAAGAAAAATGAAAAAGATTTGATTTTTGAAAAAGTTTTGAAAAGATAAGATTTTTAAATTTGAAATCTTGACTTGACTAACAAGAAACAACTTATTTTAAAAATTTTTGACTAAGTCAACCCAAAGATCTCGAAATTTATGGAAGAATAAGGAAAGGATATTTTTTTGAATTTTTAATGATGAGAGAGAAAAACACAAAAATGACTCAAAACATGAAAATTTTGGATTAAAACAAATGATGCATGCAAGAATACTATGAATGTCAAGATGAACACCAAGAACACTTTAAAGATCATGATGAATATCAAGAACTTATTTTTGAAAAATTTTAACAAAAGAAACACATGCAAGACACCAAATTTAGAAACACATGCAAGACACAAAATAAGAAAATACGAAGATCAAACAAGAAGACTTGTCAAGAACAACTTGAAGATCATCAAGAATGCAATGCATGGATTTTCGAAAAATGCACAAATTTTTAAAACATGCAATTGACACCAAACTTAAAATTTGACTCAAGACTCAAACAAAAAAAAACAAAAAAAAATTATTTTTTATTTTATAATTTTTTTGTATTTTTTTCGAAAATTATTTTGGAAAAACGAAAAGAAGAAAAATTTTGAAAGATTTTTAAAAACTTTTTGAAAACAAAATAAAGGTTGAAATAAAAAGAAAATTACCTAATCTGAGCAACAAGATGAACCGTCAGTTGTCCAAACTCGAACAATCCCCGGCAACAGCGCCAAAAACTTGGTGCACAAAATTGTGATCTCAATGGCACCAACAACTTGGTACGCACAATTATAATCTCAATTCTTTTTCACAACTTCGCACAACTAACCAGCAAGTGCACTGGGTCGACCAAGTAGTAAACCTTACGTGAGTAACGGTCGATCCCACTGAGATTGTCGGCTTGAAGCAAGCTATGGTCACCTTGTAAATCTCAGTCAGGCGGATTCAAATGGTTCTGGAGTTTTAATAATTAAAATATAAATAAAACGTAAAATAAAGATAGAGATACTTATGTAATTCATTGGTGGGAATTTCAGATAAGTGTATGGAGATGCCTCATCCCTTCTGAATCTCTGCTTTCCTACTGCCTTCATCCAATCCTTTATACTCCTTTCAATGGCAAGCTGTATATTGGGTGTCACCGTTGTCAATGGCTACTTCCCGTCCTCTTAGTGAAAATGGTCCTCTACGGTTTCCCGCATGGCTAATCAGTTGTTGGTTCTCAATCGTGTAGGAATAGGATTTATTATCTTTTTGCGTCTATCACCACGCCCTACAGTCATGAGTTTGAAGCTCGTCACAGTCATCCCATCCCAGATCCTTCTCGGAATACCACAGACAAGGTTTAGACTTTCTGGATCTCAGGAATGCTACCAATGGATTCTAGCTTATACCACGAAGACTATGATCTCACGGAATGGAAGGCTCTGTTGTCAGGAGAGGCAACCATGCGTCGTGGACCAGGAATCCAAGAGATACACACTCTAGCTTTCACAGGTAGAACAGAAGTGTTTGTCAGGCACGCGTTCATGAGTGAGAATGGTGATGAGTGTCACAGATCATCACATTCTCAGTAGTATTTTGCATTAATACTCGAGGAACAGTAGAGCTCCACACCTTAATCTATGGTATGTAGAAACTCCACCTTTGAAAATACATAAGAACAAGGTCTAGGCATGGCCGAATGGCCAGCCTCCCCAAATAGGATGTGAATACAAAAAATAGGGAAAAAGACCCCTTGTACAATAGTAAAAAGTTCTGTTTATACTAAACTAGTTACTAGGGTTACATAAATGATTAAATGATGCAGAAATCTACTTCCGGGCCCACTTGGTATGTGCTTGGGCTAAGCATTAAAGCTTTCAGGTGTAGAGGTCTACTTTGGAGTTAAACGCTAGTTTGTAACTTGTTTCTGGCGTTTGACTCTCCTTTGCAACTTATTTCTAGTCTTTAACGCCAGAATAGGGCAGAAAGGTAGCGTTAAATGCTAGTTTGCGTCATCTAAACTCGGGCAAAGTATGGACTATTATATATTGCTGGAAATCCCTGGATGTCTACTTATCAATGCAATTAAGAGCGTGCCATTTGGACTCCTGTAGCTCCAAAAATTCCATTTTTAGTGAAGGGAAGTCAGAATCCAACAGTATCAGCAGTCCTTTGTCAGCCTCTGAATCAGATTTTTGCTCTGATCCTTCAATTTCAGCCAGAAAATACCTGAAATCATAGAAAAACACACAAACTCATAGTAAAGTCCAGAAATGTGAATTTTGCTTAAAAACAAATAAAAATATACTAAAAACTAACTAAATCATACTAAAAACTATGTAAAAACAATGCCAAAAAGCGTATAAATTATCCGCTCATCAGTAAGTTCTTTTTTGAGGGCACATGGCGCACACGCACCGATACTCGCACGTGACTCACTTAAGGGCAAAATGCTGGGAGTGATTTCTAAGCAGCCCAGGCCCAATTCCAACCTATTTCTGAGTGTATTTCATGCAGAATTGGAGCCCAAGCAAAGGGGGAGCAATTGTTTGAAGTGTTAGCATCATGTAGTTTAGTTTCTAGAGAGAGAAGCTCCCTCTTCTCTCTAGAATTAGGCTTCTTAGGCCAAATTTCATCTTAGATCTAGGTTCAATTCTTGTTTTCATCTTATTTCCTTTACAATTTCTTACATCTACTCCTTTATTGTTCTTAGTTCTCTTGTCAGTTTTACTTTCATCTCTCTTTTATGTTTATGAATGCTCTTGTCGGATTTGATTTACTTTTAGTGCAATTTAATGTTTGATGTTCTTTTATTATTGATTTGAGTTGTGATCTCATTTTCCTTGCAATTGGTAGTTGTTAGATTTTATCTTTCCTTGCAATTTACCATGCTTTCCTTGTATGCCTTCCAAGTGTTTGACAAAGTGCTTGGAAGGATGTTAGAGTAGATTTTGAGCCTTCTTGGCTTGGAAAGAGTAATTAGACAATCTTGAGTCACGAAAACCCCAAATAATGTTGGTGATCTAGAATTATTAGTTAATATGATTTTGATTGACTCTAATCTTTTGCTAATTCTATTAGTGAGTTGATTAGCACATTTGGAATGAGGTTAACTAGTCTTGTTTGACTTTCTCTCATGGAAGATAATGTGATACCTTCTTCCAATGTTGGAGATGATGAAATAAGATAAATTCTTGTTTATTATTATGATATGATTGATTAATTGATAAACCCATATTTCGTGAGTTTTTTTGTACTTAATTTGAGTGATTTATGTAATCCTTCACCTACTTATTCACATTAATTGCATGGTTTTACTTTCCCTTCATTATTATGTCGTATTGTGAAAAACTTGTTTCCTAAGCTTTAAAAATTAATTATTTTAATTACCTTTATTTCCATTCGATGCCGTGATTAGTATGTTGAGTAGTTTCAGATTTTCTAAGGCAGAATGACTTAGAGGATGGAAAAGGAAACATACAAAAATGGAGCTTTAAGGAAACTGGTGTTCACGCGATCGCATGGACGACGCGATCCGCATAATGGCCTCCCACGCGACCGCATGCCACACGCGGCCGTATCGTTTTCCAAAAATGGCCATCCACACGATCGCGTCACCCACGCGATCGCGTCACCCCAATTTTGGCAAATAAATTAATTTGAACAGAGAGTTGTGCTAGCGCGAGGCTACACTCGTGCCAGAAGCATAACATGGGTCACGCGACCGCGTGACCGACGCGACCGCGTGACCATACTTAAAGCGCATCCACGCGAACGCGTGCCCCACGCTGCCGCGTCACTTGCGCCGCACAACATATCCCAATTTGCCAAATATCTTATATTTTCTTCCTCAATCCTAATTTTTCCTCCCTTCTTTCTTCCTTACTTCTTCTTCCCTTCTTTCCCTTCTCATTCTTCTTATTTTTCTTTTTCTTTTATTTTTATTTATTTGCATATTTCATTCATTACATTTTAATTTTGCGCACATTTTTTATTTTTCCATTGGTGTTAAAAAATTTTCTTATTCAACTGTTGCTTCTTTTCTTTAATTTATTTTGGTAACTTGTTTTATACTGTGGGATAATATTAATTGTATGCCAATGCCAACCTTTTATGATACTTGCACTCTATTTGCATTGACATGAGCTTGTATTGATACTTCCACTGCCCACACTCCTCCCCTATGTTACAATTTTTATACCACTGGTATGCTATGGCTTCTATTGTTTTCACACGTACATGCTGAAGCTTCCATGTAAATGAGACCATTATCGTTTGGCATTACCCAACCCATATTTCATTTATTTTCTATCTTTATTTTTGGGTTACTCTTCTTTCCTTTTTTTTCTTTTAGGATGGCCACCAGGAAGGGAACGGAAAGAAGTTTACATGGGGAGACAAACAAGTCCATCTGAAAAATCTTGAAGAATAGCATCAGTTGGAACAACCCGTCCACCTGCACATCTCAGCATGCACCGAGGACGGTGCAATTTTTAAGTGTGGGGAGGTCGATACCGATCTCCATGGGTTAGTACTTTCTTGTCTCAAACACCAATGTTTAAATTTTCTTTGTAGATTAGTTGTTGCATTTGCATATTTGTTTGATCTTTGCATATTTTACCACTTGGTTAAAGTAATATTTTCTTTTTCAAGAAACCTTTTGGAGCATTTCACTAATTTAAATAAAATTTAATGTTACACTTGCCTAAAGAAATATTATTTTGGAACATGGTTTAAAGCTTGAACACACAAAACCAATGAGATTTTGAGCCTATTTGATTGGTTGCATTTTATCAACCAATATTTTATTTTTGGTGTGTGTTTTTCTCTCTAAAATTGTGATCTTTGTCTTGCTTGATTCTATATTTCCATTGTTTAATATATGCATACACTTATATGATTGAGCCCTTGCTTCACTGAGCTTACATACCCATATGGCCTTAACCTTTTCATTATCTATTGCAAACCAATTTTGAGCCTATTTTACCCATTTGTTCTTTATTTTAGCACATCATTAACTCTAAGCGAAAAACAATAATGTCCTTAATTTGAATCCTTGGTTAGCTTAGACTAGTGAGAATGCTTGTGAATTAAGTGTGGGGCAGAGTGGGTTTGGAAACATCTGGTTTGAGAATTGAGTATGTTAGAATTTTCTGAAAATATGAAAAAATGTTTAGGACATGTTCATGCATTCAATAAATTAATCATATGCATAAAAAAAATAAGAAAAAGGGGACAAAATGGCCCAAAGTAAGTAGTGAAGGCAATGCATATGTACTGTACCTAAAATTAGAATGCCTGAATATGTGGAAAACATGGTTAATGGATGGCTAGATGTTGTATTATGATTACATAGATTGTTTAAGTTAGGTGGGAAAGTTTCAGTTAATTAAGGATTCAAATTTTAGTCCACTTAGCCAAATACAATCCTACCTTGACCCTACCCGCATTACAACCCTTAAAAGACCTCTTGATTTGTGTATTGGTGCATTAAATTTTTGTTGATTGTTAGATGAAGAGCAAGCTATAGAAAGCAATATTAGTAGAGAATTGAGAGAATTGACCCTAGACACTTGAAAGTTAGAATGATATACACTACCAAGGGTTCAGTGCTCAATTCTATGTTCCCTGCTTCCATGAGCTATCTTCTTCTTGCAAGTTATTTGTATTGTATTTTGTGATTTGAATTAGTGAAATCCAGTTCATATTTGTCTTGAAGAACTTATTTATTTTTAACCAAGTAGGTAGAAACAATTTGCATTTAGTTGCATTTAATTTAGGTTGCATTGCATTCCATCACTTTGACCTTAATTATTTACCTTGGATTTAGCATGAGGACATGCTAGTGTTTAAGTGTGGGGAGGTTGATAAACCCATATTTCGTGAGTTCTTTTCTGCTTAATTTGAGTGATTTATATAATCCTTCACCTACTTATTCACATTAATTGCATGGTTTTACTTTCCCTTCCTTATTATGTCGTATTGTGAAAAACTTGTTTCCTAAGCTTTAAAAATTAATTATTTTAATTACCTTTATTTCCATTCGATGCCGTGATTAGTATGTTGAGTAGTTTCAGATTTTCTAAGGCAGAATGACTTAGAGGATGGAAAAGGAAACATACAAAAATGGAGCTTTAAGGAAACTGGTGTTCACGCGATCGCATGGACGACGCGATCGCGTGCCAGAAGCGAAGATTCAGCGACGCGGCCGCATGACTGACGCGACCGCATGCCTTAAACAGAACGCACATGACGCGGTCGCATGACTGACGCGACCGCGTGGCAAGGAAAAGCTCCAAATGACACGACCGCGTGACCCACGCGGACGCGTGACAGAGGCCACGCACCAGAAAATTACAGAACACGCCCCAGCGAGTTCTAAATCCCTTTTTGGCCAAATCCAAGTCCAGAAAGCATAGACCAGAGGTTATAAAGTGGGGGAATGCATCCATTCATAATCAAGCCTCTCATAATTTACTTTTCATGTTTTAGATGTAGTTTTGGAGAGAGAGGTTCTCTCCTCTCTCTCTCTCTCTTAGGATTTAGGACTTCTCTTTCTAGAGTGACTCTCGATCCAGGTTTAATATTCCTTTTTACTATTTAATTTCTCTTTTATATTTTGATTACTCTGAAGCCTTTATTATGTTTGATTGATGTTGCCCAATTGGCTGTTGATGACATTTTTATTTAATGATAGTTGAGGTATTTTCAGTTTATAATTATTCTCTTTGAATTAAATTGCCATTGCTTCTCATCCAAGGATATTTTTATTATTCCAGCAATTTTACTTTTTTTCCCTTTTGGTTCTGATTAAGAATTTAGTAACTCAACAGTTATTAAACTCAACGTAATTAATAATCGTTATCTTGCTAATTGAGCTGAACCTAAGTAATCCCAACCTTTTCTTAGGAAATAATTAGGATTCATAGGTCAATTTAATTAGTCCCTTGACTTTCCTTTGCCCTGGTAAAGGTTGACCAAGTGGAGTTTAGATTCAACTTTTATTATAGTTGAGAGAGATAACTAAGTTGGACCTCTAAATTCCCTTATCTTGCCAAAAGTTGTTTTACAGTTGTTATTTATTTTTAATTGCCATTTACTTTACTTGTCATTTAAATCACTTGCTTCTCACCTTCTAAACCCCGAATTCACAACCTTTATAGCCAATAATAAGAACATACTTCTTTGCAGTTCCTTGAGAAGACGACCCAATGTTTGAATACTCGGTTAACAATTTTTAAAGGGGTTTGTTACTTGTGACACCCAAAACGTTTGTACGAAGGGATTTTTGTCAGTTTAGAGACTATATCTACAACGCGACTGTTTTTATGACATTCTTTACTGGAAAAAATCCTAACGTCATTAATCTCGTTTGACTTTCTCCCTATGTGTTGGAGTTGACTAAATAAGATGAATTAATCATTGTATGACTAGGATAGAAAGCCTATATTCTCAATCTTTGCCGTGAATGTCTCTTTTTATTACTTGCTTTCTTTAATTGCTTGCTTTCTTTTTATTAATTCTCTTCCCCACCTCCATCCACTCTTCCCCCAAAACCCCACCCACCTCACCATTCAAATTCAAATCCTTTCTCTCCCAAACCCAACCCCTAATACACGAACCCTGCCCTCTATTTTCACTCCTATATAAACCCCTCATCCATTCTTCAAATTCACACATCACAATCACCTCTTCTCCCCCTTGGCCGAACCACTTACAACTCTCCATCTCCTCCATTTCTTTTTCTTCTTCGTCCTTCTTTCTTCTTTTTCTTGAGGACGAGCAAACCTTTTAAGTTTGGTGTGGAAAAAGCATTGCCTTTTGTGTTTCTATAACCATTTATGGCACCTAAGGCCGGAGAAACCTCTAGAAAGAGGAAAGGAAAGGCAAAAGCTTCCACCTCCGAGTCATGAGAGATGGAGAGATTCATCTCAGAGGTCCATCAAGACCACTTCTATGAAGTTGTGGCCAAGAAGAAGGTGATCCCTGAGGTCCCTTTCATGCTCAAAAGGAATGAGTATCCGGAGCTCCGACATGAGATTTGAAAAAGAGGTTGGGAAGTTCTCACCAACCTCATTCAACAAGTCAGAATCATAATGGTTTAAGAGTTCTATGCTAATGCATGGATCACTAAAAACCATGATCAAAGTGTGAACCCGAACCCAAAGAATTGGCTTACAATGGTTCGGGGGAAATACTTAGATTTCAGTCCGGAAAATGTAAGGTTGGCATTCAACTTGCCAATGATGCAAGGAGATGCACGCCCCTACACTAGAAGGGTCAACTTTGATCAAAGGTTGTGCCAAGTCCTCATGGACATATGTTTGGAAGGAGCTCAGCGAAAAAGCGACTCCAAAGGCAAGCCGGTTCAATTGAGAAGGCATGACCTTAAACCCGTGGGTAGAAGATGGTTGGAATTCATCCAACGCTCCATCATTCCTACTAGCAACCGATCCGAAGTGACTGTAGATTGGGCTATCATGATCCATAGCATCATGATTGGAGAGGAAGTAGAAATTCATGAGGTCATATCTCTAGAACTCTACAAAGTGGCTGACAAAACCTCGAGCTTGGCAAGGTTAGCCTTTCCTCATCTCATCTGTCACCAATGCAATTTAGCTGGAGTTTTCATAGGAGAAGACATCCTCATTGAAGAGGACAAGCCCATCACTAAAAAGAGGATGGAGCAAATAAGAGAGCCCACTCATGGACCTCAACAAGAGCATGAGGAAGTCCCTCATCAAGAAATACCTCAGATGCCTCAAGGGATGCCTTTTCCTCCACACAACTATCGGGAGCAACTCAACACCTCTTTAGGAGATTTGAGTTCCAATATGGAGCAACTAAGAATGGAGCACCAAGAGCACTCCATTATTCTCCATGAAATTAGAGAGGACCAAATAGCCATGAGGGAACAGCAACAAAGGCAAGGAAGAGACATAGAGGAGCTCAAGCATTCCATTGGATCTTCAAGAGAAAGAACTAGCCGCCATCACTAAGGTGGACCCGTTCTTTGATTTCCTTGTCCTTATCTTTCTATTTTTCGATTTTTATGCTTTATGTGTTATCTATATTTGTGTCTTCATTACATGATCATTAGTGTCTAGTATCTATGTCTTAAGGCTATGAATGTCCTAGGAACACTTCACCTTTCGTAAATGAAAAATGTGCAATACTTGAATTTTGAAATTTATCTTGAAATTAGTTTGATTATTTTAATGTGGTGGCAATACTTTTTATTTTCTGAATGAAAGCTTGTACAGTGCATAATTTTGGATAGTGAAGTTTATGAATGCTAAAATTGTTGGCTCTTAAAAGAATGATGAAAAAAAGACAAATGTTATTGATAATCTGAAAAATCATAAAATTGATTCTTGAAGCAAGAAAAAACAGTGAATAACAAAGCTTGCGAAAAAAATGGCGAAAAAGAAAAAGAAAGAAAAAGAAAAAGCAAGCAGAAAAAACCAATAGCCCTTTAAACCAAAAGGCAAGGGTAAAAGGGATCCAAGGCTTTGAGCATTAATGGATAGGAGGGCCCAAAGGAATAAAATCCTGGCCTAAGCGGTGATGCACGAAAACTTGTCTCTCAACAAATTTCCCTTCGGCAAGTATACCGAATTGTCGTCAAGTAAAAACTCACAATAGAGTGAGGTCGAATCCCACAGGGATTTATTGGTCAAGCAACTTTAGTTGGAAAAATGTGCTAGTTGAGCTAAAGAGAAATTCAATTGAAAATTGCAGAAAATTAAATGGCGGGAAAGAAAATTGCAGAAAGTAAATTGCAGAATCTTAAATGGGGATTTGGGGAGATGAGCATAAAGATAAATGCAGAAAGTAAAGAGAATGGGTAAGATCAGAAATGGGGGATTCATTGGGCTTAGGAGATGTTGCATTCTCTGGATCAAGTTCACTCTCATCTCTTCCTCAATTAATGAATTCATTGATCTCCTTGGCAATCTTAGGTGATTGGATCCTAATTCCTTGGCAACCCAATCTCTCTAAGCTTGAACAATTTCCCAATTCCTTGATATAATTGCTCATGGGAAGAGATGAAGTATGGGCACTGATTATACCACATGTATTTCCAAATCAAAGTGTTGGGAGGATTACATGTCACTATATCCGTCCAAACCCCAATTTGGTCCAACATGAGAAAGCATTTCTAGCATGATCTCCTCATCCCTTTTCCAAGGCTCAGAGGAGATCCAATTATGGAGAGTTTCTTTTATAAAACAACTAACCAATTGAATTAAGATCGAAAGCTTTCTAGTAAATCAAGAGAAAAGAAAGAGGAAGAAGAATGAAAACTATAATAGATCCATCAAATTACAACAGAGCTCCCTAACCCAATGAAAGGGTGTTTAGTTGTTCATAGCTCTGGAAATGGAAGATGATAAAGAATAATACATTCTACCATAACTTAAAAGTGCAGAAAAGTAAATATACAAGGTGTAGTTCTCCAAATTGCCAAGCTCCTCTCTAGTTCAAAACTACTCCTATATATACTACTCTTCTTGATCTTCTAGTCAGTTCTTCAGGTCTTGGATATGGGCCGTTGATCTTGAGTTGAAGCAGTTAAAATCTTCAGTGGGCTTAGCTTTGCTTGCAGAAAAAGTGTGATTTAGGCATGGGTGGATGTTAGTTAGGACGTTAGGGGTGTTAACGTTAAGTGAAAATGTGGGTTCGAGAACATTAGTGACGATCACCTTTTTCACTAACGTTCATGCCAAAATGATCCACGTTAACTTCAACGTTAGTGGCACTAATGTGACCACTAATGTTGCCTCTTGGTCCTTGATAAACCACTATTTTATAGTTTATATTGTGTTTAATTGTGTGGTTTTGTCTCGATCCTTACCCACTTATTCATCAATTTAGCATGCATTTAGATTTCCTTCCTGAATTTATTACATGTTTGAAAATTGCTTCTTAGAGACTTTAATTATTTAATTTTAATTCTCCTTTATTCCATTCGATGCCGTAATCTGTGTGTCAAGCGTTTCAGGCTTTATAGGGCATGAATGAGACGGAGATTGGAGAGGAAGCTAGCAAAAATGGAAGGAACACAAGAGTTTGAGGAGATAACCAGCGAAAAGTGACGCGGTCGCATGGCTCACGCGACCGCGCAAAGGAGCGCAAATCGCAGTGACGCGGCCGCATGGCTTGCGCGGCCGCGCGGATTGGAAAGAACAAGCAACGCAGTAGCGTGGACGACACGAACGCGTGAAGAGGAAAAGCGCCAGCGACGCGTTCGCATGGACGATGCGATCGCGTGACATGCGCGATCTGCATAAACTGCAGAATCTGAAACCAGCGATTTTGGACCCTATTTCGGCCCAGTTTTTGGCCCGGAACAGCAGACTAGAGTCAGAGAATATGCAGAAACAACAGAGACACATTCATTGAGTAGTTTTAGATCTAGTTTTTTCACTCTCTTAGGTTTTTTTCTCTCTAGTTTTAAGAATTTTAATTTTCAATTGATCTTAGCATTGGAATATTGAGAAGAGTTATTTTCCTTATCAAGACTTCATCACTCTAGTTTGTTCTCTTAACTTGGTTTTATTCTTCCATGTTCTTTGTTATGTTCAATTTTGTCATTCAGATATTTTTATGATCAATTAATGTAAGGATTATTTCTTTTTAATTTAAATTTCATTCCAATAATCATGTCTTCTTTTAATTCCCTTTCATGTGCCATGGATTCTTTGTTTACAATGCGTGAGTAGTTTCATTACTTGATGGGGAGTTGATTAAAAGGAACTCTTGAGTTGGAAGGATTGAAAGAAAAATTTGTAATTGGGTTAAATGTTGGATTGCTATCCTGTCACCAACGCCAATCCCTTTGAACTAAGTGGGTTGCAAATTGTGAACAGATCTGGCATTTCCACTTGTTTGACTTTCTCTTACCTAGTAAGGGATAACCAAGCAGAACAACTATTAATTATAAATTAATCTTACAATCACACCATCAATGATAGAGATTCTAACCAATCAATTCCCAGTCAAGGCCTCTTATTTTTATTATTTAAAATTCCTCAATTTAAATCCCAATTTACTAAGCTCAACTCTTTTTGGAATATCTGATTAATAAAACAGCACATTTTTCTGCAACTCGTTTTTTTTTTAAGAAAGATAAAGACATGTAATTGAAAGAGCACGAAAGCACTAATAAGGAGAAGAGTTATTTAAAAAAGAAAAACTAAAAGTGAAGAAAAGAATGATCATACCACGGTGGGTTGTCTCCCACCAAGCACTTTGCTTTAACGTCCGTAAGTTGGATGCTCCACTAGCTCAATCTGTTGCTATGTAGGGATCTTCCAGGCGGAAGATCTCAAGCTCCTTGCTCTTCTGCACCTTCTCACCATGGTATAGCTTCAGACGGTGTCCATTAACCTTAATAAGTTCAGAACTTGAAGGATGGCTTAGGTGATAAACTCCGTACGATTCAGCCTTCTCTATTCTGTATGGACCTTCCCATTTTGATCTCAACTTGCCGGGCATGAGCCTCAGTCGAGATTTGTAAAGGAGAACAAAATCTCCAGGTTGGAACTCTCTCTTCTTGATGTTTTGATCATGCACAGCTTTCATCTTTTCCTTGTATATTCTGAAGTTCTCGTAAGCTTCTAGGCGAAGGTTCTCCAGTTCATGCAATTGCAACTTTCTTTCAGCTCTAGCAGTCTCAATCCCCATGTTGCACTCTTTAACTGCCCAGAAGGCTCTGTGTTCAATTTCAACTGGGAGATGACAAGCTTTTCCATAAACTAAGCGGAAGGGACTCATCCCAATGGGTGTCTTGTATGCTGTTCCATATGCCCACAGTGCATCTTGTAGTCTGGTGCTCCAGTCTTTTCTGTGAGGCTTTACTATCTTTTGCAAGATACGTTTAATTTCTCTGTTTGACACCTCGGCTTGCCCATTAGTTTGGGGATGGTAAGCTGTTGCAACTTTATGGATTATCCCATGCTTCTTCATCAATCCTGTTAGTCTCCTGTTACAAAAATGGGTGCCTTGATCGCTCACGATTGCTTGTGGTGATCCAAAGTGACAAATAATGTGGTTTCTAACAAAGGAAACAACAGTGTTAGCATCATCAGTATGGGTAGGAATTGCTTCCACCCATTTAGAAATATAATCTATAGCTAACAGTATATAAAGGTGGCCATTAGAATTTGGAAATGGACGCATGAAATCAATGCCCCAAACATCAAAAATTTCACAAAAAAGCATATATTGTTGAGGCATCTCATCCCTCTTGGATATGTTACCAAATTTTTGGCATGGGTGACAGATTTACAAGACTCAGCAGCATCTCTAAAAAGAGTAGGCCACCAGAATCCACAGTCTAAGATTTTTCTAGCTATTCGTTGAGGGCCAAAATGTCCTCCACTCTCAGATGAGTGACAAGCCTCTAAAATGGACTGGAATTCTGATTGAGGTACACAACGTCTAATTATCTGGTCAGTGCCACATCTCCATAAATATGGGTCATCCCATATATAATATTTAGACTCGCTTTTCAGCTTGTCTCTTTGATGTTTAGAAAAATGTGGAGGAAATGTGCGGCTAACTAAATAATTAGCAATAAAGTGTGGCTAACTAGATAATTAGCCACAGGCGCATACCAAGGGACTACTTCAGATACTGCTTGTAAGTTGTCAAATGGGAAATTATCATCTATAAGAGTGGAGGCATCCTTAATGTGCTCAAGAAAACTCAAGTGGTCTGTCACTAGATTCTGGTTACCACTCCTATCCTTGATTTCTAAATCAAACTCTTGTAACAGCAGTATCCAATGTATAAGTCTTGGTTTGGATTCCTTTTTAGTCAATAGATACCTTAGAGCTGCATGGTTCGAATACACTACTACTCTAGTACCAAGTAAATAAGCCCAGAATTTATCCAGAGAAAAAACAATAGCAAGTAGCTCTTTCTCAGTAGTGGTATAATTGGAAACCAGAAAAAATTGATCCAACTTATGGACGTTAAAGCAAAGTGCTTGGTGGGAGACAACCCACCGCGGTATGATCGTTCTTTTCTTCACTTTTAGTTTTTCTTCTTTAAATAACTATTCTCCTTATTAGTGCTTTCGTGCTATTTCAATTACATGTCTTTATCTTTCTTAAAAAAAAAAAATTCGCCGTGCGACGCGATCGCACAAGCGAGGCATCCGCGTGGCAGAGGGAGTGAAGAAAAATAAAAATGAACAGAAAGTTTCGCAGGAGCAGCGCTGGAGTTGTGCCAAAGGCACAATTTACTCCACGCGACCGCGTCGCATGGAAATCATGGCCTCCCACGCGGCCGCGTGCCCTGCATTTTCGACGTAAAAGGGTGCACACTGCTATGTTGTGCGAGAGTGGTGATGGATTGGTGCTGGACGCACAATCCTTGTCACGTGACCGCGTCGCCGACGCGGCTGCGTCAATTAATTTCTGATGCACACTCACGCGATCGCATGACCCACGCGATCGCGTCACCTTAATTTGGCAATTGAATTATATTGAACAGAGAGTTGTGCTGGAGCGAGGCTGCACTCGCGCCAGCAGCACAACGTAGGTCACGCGACCGTGTGACATACGCGATCGCATCCCCCTTCCTGACTCGCATCCACGCGAACGCGTGCCTTCCGCGGCCGTGTCGCATGCGCCACACAGCTCCACCCAATAAGCCAAATTATCTTATCTTTCTCTCCTCCAAACCCTACTTTTTCTTTTCCCCCCTTCTTTCTTCTTTTCCCCTTTCCCCTTCTACCTCACCTTTCACTCTCTATCTCTCTCACCACCATTAACAAGGTTTTACCTTCTTCTTCCTTCTTCTCTTTTCTATCATTCTTATTATAGTATGTATATATATTATTATTTTCTTTTTCTTTTCTTTTTCTTTTCACAACTTTATTTTTCCTTCTCTTCTTTTACATGGTGTTAGAAACCTTTTGAGTCATCATTCCCCATTATATGCTTGTTGATTATTGCAAATTGTTTGACAATTATTTTTCTCCTATTTAAGGGATTGCTTGCATGTTCAATTCAATACTTTTTATATCTTGTTTACCATGCATGCCATGTATTTGTGAAAAAGCCCATATAGCACTATGCACTTTTCTATATTACTTTACTCTACTCTGCAATGCTTGCTTTTCACAAATTCCTTTTCATATTTTATTATTTAAATTTAATTGTCAATACAAACGTGATAGTTAGTTTGTTATAAATGGTAACCTAACTTGGACATTGAATGTTTGATATATGCTACTCATGCCTTTGCCTGCATGCCAATAAACCTCTTGCATTCCATTGTCCTACATGCACTTGCTATATTTCCATTGATGAGCTTTTCACATGTAATCCGGACCATGTGTTCATGCCATTTATCTTTATTGTGTATTGACTATCACTTACAATACCCTCTTCCTTGCTCTATCTCTATGAATTTAATTTTCTTTCTCTTCCCTTCTTTCAGGATGGCCACCAAGAAAGGACAAGAGAAAGCTACTTCCAAACCATCAGCAAGAAGAGGAACTAAAAGAGAATTACTGGTAGAGCCTTCTTCAACCACAGTCAAGCCCTCAACAAAAAGAGTTAAGAGGATAATAAAGGTTGACGACAAAGAGAAAGCCTTTCCAGCAAAGGACACTGCGCGATTTCCCAATCGCTACTGTGAGCAGATGTTCCCTATCCTAGCAGAAAGGAACTATAACAATGAATACCTTCTCATCCTCCCGCCCAATATTGCCACCTTTGTTGAGCCACAAATTGAGCGAAGACAATGGGGTTTCCTATGGAGACAGCCAAGGCAGGTCAATCTTTCTTGGGTAGTTGAGTTCTACTCCAACTTCTATATACCAACCCTGTAGTCTGTTTATGTCCGGCAGAAGCAAGTCCTCATTACAGAAGAGGCCATTCAGCAAGTTCTGAGTCTTTCCCCTATTCCAGAAGGAATGGACGCTTTTCAAGAAGCCAACCTTCAGCGCCAGAGATACCAATTTGACAGGGACTCCGTTCTCAGAGTCATTGCTTTACCTGGCAGCCGTTGGATCTACGGATACCACCGCAACCGCCCTAAGGGAATTTTGGCTTCCGCACTTACCTTGGAGGCTCGCGTATGGGCACAGATCATGTCCCATTACGTCTTTCCAAGCACTCATGAGTCCTCCTTCACTGCGGACATGGCTGTTCTACTATGGTGCATCCTTACAGAGCAACCTCTGAATCTCTCAAGACACATCCGGCATGCTATGGAGCATGTACAAATCGCGGGCAACTTACCTTTCCCCGCCTTGGTCTCAAATCTTGTCACCGCAGCCGGAGTCTCCTGTAGAGCAGGGGACACCAAAGTCATGCTTCCACGGGATGATTAATATGTCCCTAATGGGAAATACCTAAGACTTTCAGCAGCCACTACAAGCCAGCCTACTGAAACGGTTGAAGATATTCCTTCTTCAACACCACAAGCATCTACCACTGAGAAAGTGCTCCAGCAGATACTTGAAAAGTTGGATCAGCATGAACAAAAAGCAAAGATGAGAGAGCGCCGTAACGAGCGCCGATTCAAACACCTGAAGGAGCTACTCAAGGGACGCTTCAGAGACTCAGACACCCCGGACTCCACTTTTTTTACCAGCACTGGGAGCCATACTGGTCCCGACTGTGGAGATACTGCCACCAGCCCTCCCCTGTTCCTGACAGATGGCACCGAGGACGGTGCAAAGCCTTAAGTGTGGGGAGGTCGGTCAGTACCTGACTTCCGGAGGTGAATTCTCTTCTCTGACACCAATAATTAGGATAGTTGAGTTAGATTTTTTCTTTCTTTTATAGAATAGAATAAATTGCATAGGTTAGGATAGTTGCATGCATGTTCTACTTGATTGAAAAGACAATAAGTTTCTTTTAAAAAATCTATCTTTGGAACAAAATTTCACTAATTTTTTTTTTCAAATTTTTTATGATAAATCTGCTTGAGTCAAAGCAAATAAAGTGCATCAAAGCTCTGTTTCAAGGCATGAAATCATGCATTATCCATTTTATCATTAAATTCTTGCATAATTCTCATGAAACCATCTAAAGTTCACAATGTTTGCTTGAATCAATGTGTAAGTGTATTTTTATCCAAAACTTGCTTATTTGCTAAGAAAATGCATGAAACTACCCTAAAACAGTAAAGAAAAGGTCAGTAAAACTGGCCAAGATGCCCTGGCATCACAACACCAAACTTAAAGCTTGCTTGTCCCTAAGCAAGTATTGAAACATAGGAAAGATGAATGAAAGAACAAGATAAACAATTCATTATTATAGAAGTCAAGTTCTTGGTCTATGGGGTTTCATCCATAGCAACTTAGGTTCATTCCTTCACTGGTTTTCAGGTCCTTATCATGCTCTCGAATACTTGCTTGATTGCATCCTTTGAGACTTCTTATTTATTGATCCACCCTTCTTTTCCAGTGTTTATTGCATTCTTTGTAGGCTAAGTGCTCTGTAAGAGGGCGACTCTTTAAGATAAGCTTTCAGCCAACACTCCCGAACCAGTTGGTTCAAGGTGCTAGGTGTTAAGACACCCCTAAGGACTTACTCCCTCAAGTCTATTTCCCCCATACATGCACACCACAGGCACATGGTTTGTTATTATTCTTTCTTGAGACCTTGGTGTCCAGCACCTCTTTGGGTTACTAAGGGCTCTGTAGCAAAGGTTGCTCTTGATAGTGGACTTTCAGCTGATAATCCCGGGTTAGTTAACCCAAGTTACCAAGTGATAATGCACCCCCGAGAGCTTATTCATCCAAGCATCTCCCTTGCACAGGAACACCACAGACACATACCTCAAGATTCAAACCCTTGGTGCCTAGCCTTATTTCCTATTGTTTTTCTTTCCTTTTCAAACTCTTGTTGTTCTTTCTCTTTTCTTATTAGGATCTTGTTGTTTGGCTAGTCTCAAAGGATGTGTTTCAAGCATGTGATTTAGAGCATATAGTTGCTTATATACCTTGTTGGTGAACCAACTTAGCTAATTAATTACCATACTATAAACGTGAGAACTCACTTCACAAGATAAACCCCACTCTTGTTTTTCATAACATTTTCTTTTTAATTGACTTAAAAGGACAAGTATACATGTAAGCAGGATGAAAAATGAAAGCCAAGGACTTAGACCAACATACTTAGACCTAAACAATGAAATTTTAAAGGCAGGATTGAAAGTTCCTAAGCTAATATAGAAGCATGTTCTATTTCATACATGATTTTCCTTATTTAAAACTTGAAAAAGATAGAACGAATAGGGAACTCCACCACCTTTTTCTCATCGACATACTTATGTCCCTTTGTTTCCTTTGTCTTGGGATCCTTCTTGAGTGCTCGAATCCCCATTTCCCTTGCATTTCCCGATTAGCTTTTTCCAGAAACCAGCATCTTCCATCATCTTCTTCAATGCTTCCTTCTGTTGTTTCACCTTCCCCTCCTCTTGTTCTGTTAGATCCTTGCGAACTGTATCATATCTTGGGATGTCAGAGTGCAAATTATGCATATGCCCAGCCACATAAGTCAACTTGGCCTAAGTGTTTATGCTAAACTCTTCCCTGTGTATTTGCCGTGCTTCATTAAGCACGTTGAACTCGTTGAATGCCTTCATCTGAGCCAACTGACATTGGTTGAGTTCTTGAAGGTGTTTATCTTGACACTCTTGCCTTTCAGTTACTTGATTGATGGCTTGGGTGAGCTAGGAATAATGCTCCTGTTGCTGCTTGATGAACGAATTTTTGATGGTATAGAATTTCATAAATGAATTCTCGTTGCAAGTATAGTTTCTAAACCAATCAATAATCCTTTCATACAAAAAATTGTTTGTCACTAGTACAAACCCCTAAAATTTATAAACCGAAGTATAAAGTGTCTTGTTATTGGTTGTGACTTATTTTAGGATTTTTGAGATTTTAGACAAGAAATATAAATGGCAAAGAAAATAAACTAACAACTACAAAGCTCTTGGCAAGATATGAGAACTAGAAATCCTATCCTAGATATCTTCCTCAATTGTGATAACAAATTGTCCATTACTCCCACTTAGTTAACCGCTAACCGTGGAAGAAAGTCAAGTGGATGAATCAATTTGATTCCTCAAGTCCTAATCAACTCCTAAAGGAAAGACCAACTTTAGAGGCATTCAAATCAATTAGCAACTTCTAATTATCAATCAACAAGGGAAAAAGACAACTCAAGAGTCACTAATTACTCAACCAAGGCCACGAGGAACAAAACCTACACTAAAACTCAACCAAGCATTTCATCAAACACTTGGAAGGTACAAAAGAAAAGCAAAGTAAATTGATAACAAGAATAGAATCTAACAACAATTATTGAAAAGAATTAACAACAACAATCAAAAGAAACAAATTTATTATGAATTACCTTGATTGAATTGAAAGAGAGTAGAAGAAACAAAAGTAGATCTACAACAAAATATATAAACAACATAAAGGAAATTACAACAAAAGAATAGAAGAAGAATGAATGTAACAACAAGGAATTGAAAGGTAGAAGTAGAAGAAAGCATGAATCTAAATCTAGATCTAAGAACTAAACCTAATCCTAATCCTAGAGAGAATTGAGAGCTTCTCTCTCTAGAAACTACTTCTAACTACTTCTAAAACTAAACTATGACTAATGATGATAAGTCTGTTGATTCCCCTTCAATCCTTGGCTTAAATAGCATCAGAAATGAGTTGGATTGGGCCCACAAGGCTTGTGAATTCGCTAGCCACGAGTTTGCATGAAGTGAATCACGTGCACCAACGGCGCGTACATGTACTGTGCACATACGCGCCTCTATACGCGATGCAACAATGACAAATCTTATATCGTTTTGAAGCCCGAGATGTTAGCTTTCCAACACAACTAGAACCACATCATTTGGACCTCTGTAGCTCAAGTTATGGTCGATTAAGTGAGAAGAGGTCGGCTTGACAGCTTTTGCGATTCCTACATTTCTTCATGAATTCTCCATTTTTACATGCTTTTCCTTCATTCCCTTGATCCAATCTTTGCCTCCTAAATCTGAAATCACTTAACAAACATATCAAGGCATCTAATGGAATCAAGGTGAATTAAATTTAGCTATTTTAAGACCTAAAAAGCATGTTTTCACTCTTAAGAACAATTAAAGGAGAAGTTATAAAACCATGCTATTTCAATGGATAAATGTGGGTAAAAGGTTATAAAATCTCCTAAATCAAGCATAAGATAAACCCGAGAAATGGGGTTTATCAACCTCCCCACACTTAAACCAATCATGTCCTCATTCTAAAACCAAGAATGAAGTAAGGGTATGGCATTTATTCAATGGAAACTAAACTATATGTAACCTATCTAAATGCAACTATCTAAATGAATGCAATTGCTTGGTCAAAATAAATCAATTCCCAAGAAGCATATATGCACAAGGGCTAAGAAGTAGCAAGTCTAATCCACAGTTGGATTGAGTTATTAAATATTTTTACAAACTTGCATGAAGGGATGATATTTATAGATGGAAACATGTAATTGAGCATCGAACCCTCACCAGATGTGTTTGCACTCTATTCGCTCGGTGTTTGGGGTTGATTCACTCAATTCTCCCCTAATCATGCTTTCTAAGATTTATTTTTCATCTAACAATCAATATTTATTTCATGCATGCATACAAGTATCATGAGGTCTTTTCTTTAGGTTGTAATAGGGTCAGGGTCAAGGTAGGATGCATATATGGTTAAATGAGCTTGAAATTTGAATCTTTGATAAGCTTAGACTTCTTACCTAACCTATGACATCCTAATTAAGTTCTAACCTAACTACCCATTCTTCTCACTTTTTCACATACTCGTGTATCCCTTTTCATTTCTCAACACTTATGCATTGATCCTTATTGAGCTTTGCTTGGGGCATTTTGTCCCCTTTTTATTATTTTCTTTTTCTTTGTTTCTTTTTTTTCTATTTTTTTCTTTTCCATATAGTTTTTTTCTTTTTTTTCTTTTTTTTACTTTTTTTCTCATCTTTTTTTTTTCTATATACAAGAGCATCAATGCATAAGGTTTTACATTTGATCAATACATGAGTATGTACCCAATTCTCAATATTTTCAATAACAATACAAAACTACCCTTTTATTCCCCCAATGTCCCAAGATTCCCACACTTGAATGATACTCATACACACTAGCCTAATCTAATCAAAGATTCAAATTAAGGACATTTATTGTTTTCCGCTTTAGGCTTGTAATGTGCTAAATTAAAGAACAAAGTGGTTTAATCGTAGGCTCAAATTGGCTAACAATGGAAGATAAAAGGTAAGGCTTTTTCGGCAAGTGAGCTAATGAAATAATGGCCTCAATCATATAAGTGCATGAATACACAAAATAATGGAAATAAAAAATCAAACAAATTAAAGATTACAATCATAGGAAGAGAATAATGCACACAAGAAGAAAAAATAAGTGGTTATAAGATGTAACCACACCAATAGGCTCAAAACTCTCTTGCTTGTGTTCTTAGCTCAAAACATGCTCCACAAAATATAGAATTCAACCAAGTTTAATGAAAAGTTTTCACTCAAATCAATTGGTGTACCCTATAGATAATTTTCTTGAAAAAATTTCATTATTTTGACTAAACTTATTGTGTATGTGTATGCAAAAAATAAGAAAATGAAACAAAAATCCTAAGAGACCTAAAAAAATATAAAATGCGAAAGTGTTGGGATTAGAAATTCGTCACCCAAAATTGCCGATCGGTCGGACGACCTCCCCACACTTAAAAGTTTGCACCGTCCTCGGTGCATTCATAGATGAGCAAGGGGGTACGGCGACTCTCCGGATTGCTGCGTGTTCTTAGTCTTGCTTCCGTTATTGCTTGTGGTGCATTCGTCATGAAAAACAAAAATATAACACCATAAGATGAGAAAATGTAAAAGCAAGGAAGCACACATTGTTGGAGTGAGGTAGATCACTAGAATGAGTGAGTGAATTAGTGTGACATTAATGACAAATAAGTGTGTGAATTCTAAATTAGGCGCCTTTTAGAATACACATTAGCATAAAAGGGCGATGTTACAAAAGAAGCATGCACTTCACTTATCCTAGTGTGCTTGAGATGCTTTAAGTAAACTTGTAAGGTAAAACAAGCATTAAAGAAGCGTGAAAGCATTCAAGTCAAAAGCATGTGGATGCATATGATCATAACACAAGGCATTAAGGTAAATGCACAACATCATCCATCAAGAGGTTGCCTAATCACAGAATAAGGCTCAAATCACATGGTGGCCAAATCATGTAATTCAAGAAGAGTTACAAGCTCGAAAGCAATTCTCATCACTTGGTGTTTTTAAAAGGTAAGCATGAAAAACTCAAAACCAAGTAGCAAAATATAACCTCAATCATAGAATCTAACAAAGATTATCTAAAAAAATTCATGCTAAAATAGCATTTAGGCAATAAGGGCAGCAATGTATAGTAAACAAAGTCAATAATCCAACACTTATAATGAAAAGAGAGAAAATAAAATGAAAACTAAACTAAAACTAACTAATTAACTAACTAAAATAAATGGTTATCAATGGTGTTTGGAAGTGTTGGATGAGGGGTAGGAGAAGGGAAGAAGAAAGGAGAAGGAAAGAAATGGAAAGAGGAGAAGAAAAAAATGGAGTCAAGAAGAACATCCGCGCATACGCGCACACGGCGCGCGTGGATGCTGGTGTAATGGACGCGACGCGTACGCGCACCTGGCGCGTTCACGTCGATGGCTTATTTCGAGAGTGGCGCGTGCGCGCCAGGTGCACGTACGCACAAGTGGTTTTGTGCTAAAGGCACAACATTGGTGCAGCGCAGGCACAACTCTCGGGTCAATGTATAGAAGGTGGAACTTCTCAATCCACGCGTACGCGCCATGTATGCTTTCGCGTGGATGGTTGAAAATACTGGAGGTCCGTGTACGCACCATGTACGCGTACGCGTGGATGGTGCTCTATTTTTCAAAATTTTTCTATGTTTTTGCACCAATCCAAGCATTCCAAACCTCCAAACAACTACCAAAACACCGTAAAACCTTATTTAACATACTAAACTACCAAATGTACTCAACAAACCAATCAAAACATGAAATTGACCTAATTACTAATATTTACAAAAGAAAAAATTGAAATGATATTATCATGGTGGGGTGTCTCCCACCTAGATAAGTGGTGAGTATAGTGGTGAGTATTCCTGCCTGTCACGCGGGTGACCCTTGTTCGATCCCCGGAAATGGCGCCATTTTGATTTGCAACGCCATCCGCTAAACATTCTTCTCATACGCTTTATCCCATAAATCATCCTAAGTTGAGCATCCGTTTCAAGCAAACCATACTCAAGTGGAACAATGAAGCTAATAGAAATGAGTTTTACCCACTCAAGTGAAGGAATAGATGACAACCTAGGCAAAGAAGCTTCCAAAGATCTCGACAAAGCGCACTCAACTCTCGTCCTTCTTTTTCTAAAGACTTCCACCTCTTCACAAGATTTTTCAAATTTAATTCTTTGTTCGTCAATTTCATCTAACTCTTCTCCATCACTTAAATCATAAATGGGAGGTTGAGAGAAATCTACCCCCACGTCGCTCTCTTCTTCATCGGGAGAAGGTTCTTCAAGTTCAAATGATTCACCACCATTAGGATTTGATGCTTGATCTTCATCTCCAAGGGAACTCAAATCTTGCTCCATTCCTTCTAAGTCTTCATATGGGATATGCCTTGGAGGTTGTGCACATTCCTCCTCAACAACAACTTCAATCTTCTTGGAGGGGTTTTGTATAACTCTAGGTTCCCATGGAGGTTCAACTACTTCTTCCTTTTCTTCAATGGTCATAGGTTCCTTCAATTGTTCTAACACAAAGTAGCATTCCTCTTTTTCCACAGGAGTTTCCAATCTCTCCTTCATGTTATGCTCTTCTTTTGATTCTCCATATGTAGCTGATAAACCACTATTTTATAGTTTATATTGTATTTAATTGAGTGGTTTTATCAAGCTTTTCACCCACTTATTCATATGATTTGCATAATTTTACAATTCCTTCCTAGTTTAGTTCTATGATTGAAAACATGCTTCTTTGGTCTTAATTTAGCTAATCTTAATCTTCTCCTATTACCATTCGATGCCTTGATTTGTGTGTTAAGTGTTTCAGGCTTTATAGGGCATGAATAAGTGAGAGATTGGGAAGGAAGCTTGCAAAAATGGAAGGAACACAAGAAATTGAGGAGATGACCAGCGAGAAGTGACGCGTACGCATCAGCAACGTGACCGCGTGGAAGAAAGGAATTCGCAGTGACATGGTCGTATGGCTCACGCGACCGCGCAGATTGGAAAAGCACAAGTGACGCAGAAGCATAAACGACGCGAACGCGTGGTAGGAAAAACGCGAATGACGCGTCCGCATGGATGACGCGATCGCGTGACGTGCGCGATCTGCAGAATTACAAAAGTCACTGGCAGAGATTCTGGGCCGCATTTCAACCCAGTTTTTGGCCCAGAAACATAGATTAAAGTCAGGGAACTTGCAGAGACTCAACATGCTTTCATAATTCACTTTTCATAGTTTTAGATGTAATTTTTAGAGAGAGAGGTTCTATCCTCTCTCTTAGGATTAGGATTAGGATTTTTAGAACTTAGGAATATTTTTATCTCATCTTTTTATCAAGTTCAATATATTTTTATTTCGACTCCTCTTAATTGTTGATTATTAATGCTGCTTATTTGGCTTATGACTCTTCATATTTGGATTGATTTTATTTTATTAATGCATTTGAGGTATTTCAGATTTATGATTGTTTTCTCTAATTTATGTTATTGATGCTTGTGCTCCATCCAAATTATTTTCATTCAAGTAGGTTTTATTCCCTTTTGGCTTTGATTGATTAATTGGTAACTCTTGAGTTATCAAACTCATTGTTGACTGAAAATTGGAATTCTTCAAGAATTAATTCGAGATCCAATAATTCTAACTTTTCCCAAGGAAAGACTGGGACTTGAAGATTCGAATTAATTCATCCACTTAACTTACCTTCATAGTTAGAGGTTAACAAAGTGGGAGAAAAATCCAATTCTCATCGCAATTGATAAGGATAACTAGGATAGGACTTCTAATTTCTCATACCTTGCCAAGAGTTTATTTTACAGTCATTCATTTATTTTATTCGTCATTTATCATAATTGCCCCTCATTCTTAAAACCCCCAATTTACAAACTCATAACCAATAATAAGAACATACCTCCCTGCAATTCCTTGAGAAGACGACCCGAGGTTTAAATACTTCAGTTATCAATTTATTTAGGGGTTGTTACTTGTGACAACCAAAACGTTTGTACAAAGAGATTTCTGTTGGTTCAAAATCTATACTTACAACGCGACTTTATAAAATTCTTTACTAGCAAAAATCCTAACTCAGTAGCCATGGGAGTTCCTTGAGTGTCCAAAAGTTGGGATGCTAGCCGGTTTACCACCTAGTCCAAGGCGATCATGAATTGTTGCACATCCCTTGTCGTCTCCTCTTATCCTTGAACAAGAACACTAAGGGTTTCATCCATTAAAGATTGGGGTGGATGGAAGGGTTCATCATATTGGGGAAAGGGTTCATAATAGGAAGGTGGTTCATCATAATTAGGGTGTGGCGGTTCAACATTCTCCACTTTTTCCACTTGTTGCACAACATGCTCCATGGTTGCTTGAAATTGATCCAATGCTTCCTTGAGACGATCCCTTGACTCTTGTTCCGCTTGGATATCATGATAAGGATCATATGACTCTTGGATCGATGGAAATGAATATTCTTCCATGTGAGGTTGTGGTGGAAGGTAGAATTCATCTTGTGGTTGAACATTTTCATTTATTGAGGGTGGTTCTTGGAAGTATTGAGGTTCGAATGGTGGCCCTTCTATGTGTGGCTCATATGGCTCAAAAGGTGGTTGGTATGGTGGATATGAATCAAGGTCATATAGAGGTATTTGGTGAAAAAAGGCTTGTGAGTATGGTTGAGGGCTATCTTGAGCATATGATTCATAGGCATATGGTGGTGGTTCTTGAAAATCACAAGGAGATTCACCATAGCCATTTGATTGATATGCATCATAGAATGGCTCTTCTTCATAGTGCATTGGTGGAGGTTTTTGCCATGAAGATTGATCGTATGCATATGGCTCCTCTCACTTTTGATTATCCCATCCTTGATGCATCTCTTCATTGCAATCTCCACTTCCTACAACATAGTTGTAATCACACTCATAGCCAAAATGAGAATTCATAATGGAAAGAGAAAACAAAAATCAAAAGATAATGGAAAACAAGAGAAATAAAATTCTACAACTAGCAAATAAGGCAAAAAGCAAGATATTCACACTATTCACATATGTACAATAACCAATAACATAACACCATTGCAATTCCCCGGCAACGGCGCCATTTTGATGAATGAATTTTTGATGGTATAGAATTTCACAAATGAATTCTCGTTGCAAGTATAGTTTCTAAACCAATCAATAATCCTTTCATACAAAAAGTTGTTTGTCACTAGACAAACCCCTAAAATTTATAAACCGAAGTATTGAACCTCGGGTCGTTCTCCCTAAGAATTACAATAAAGTGTCTTGTTATTGGTTGTGAGTTATTTTGGGGTTTTTGATATTTTAGACAAGAAATATAAATGGTAAAGAAAATAAACTAACAACTACAAAGCTCTTGGCAAGATATGAGAACTAGAAATCCTATCCTAGTTATCCTCCTCAATTGTGATAACAAATTGTCCATTACTCCCACTTAGTTAACCTCTAACCATGGAGGAAAGTCAAGTGGATAAATCAATTTGATTCCTCAAGTCCTAATCAACTCCTAAAGGAAAGAGTAGCTTTAGAGGCATTCAAATCAATTAGCAACTTCTAATTATCAATCAACAAGGAAATTAGACAACTCAAGAGTCACTAATTACTCAACCAAGGCCAAGAGGAACAAAACCTAAACTAAAACTCAACCAAGCATTTCATCAAACACTTGGAAGGTACAAAAGAAAAGCATAGTAAATTGATAACAAGAATAGAATCTAACAACAATTATTGAAAAGAATTAATAACAACAATCAAAAGAAACACATTTATTATGAATTACCTTGATTGAATTGAAAGAGAGTAGAAGAAACAAAAGTAGATCTATTACAAAATATAGAAACAACATAAAGGAAATTACAACAAAAGAATAGAAGAAGAATGAATGTAACAACAAGGAATTGAAAGGTAGAAGTAGAAGAAAGCATGAATCTAAATCTAGATCTATGAACAAAACCTAATCCTAATCCTAGATAGAAGTGAGAGCTTCTCTCTCTAGAAACTACTTCTAACTACTTCTAAAACTAAACTATGACTAATGATGATAAGTCTGTTGATTTCCCTTCAATCCTTGGCTTAAATAGCATCAAAAATGAGTTGGATTGGGCCCACAAGGCTTGTGAATTCGCTAGCCACGAGTTTGCATGAAGTGAATCACGTGCACCAACAGTGTGTACGCATACTATGCGTGCACGTGCCTCTATACGCGATACAACTATGGCAAATCTTATATCGTTTTGAAGCCCCGGATGTTATCTTTCCAACGCAATTAAAACCGTATCATTTGGACCTCTGTAGCTCAAGTTATGGTCGATTAAGTGAGGTCGGCTTGACAGCTTTTGCGATTCCTACTTTTCTTCATGAGTTCTCCATTTTTACATGCTTTTCCTTCATTCCCTTGATCCAATCTTTGTCTCCTAAATCTGAAATCACTTAACAAACATATCAAGGCATCTAATGGAATCAAGGTGAATTAAATTTAGCTATTTTAAGACCTAAAAAGCATGTTTTCACTCTTAAGCACAATTAAAGGAGAAGTTATAAAACCATGCTATTTCAATGGATGAATGTGGGTAAAAGGTTATAAAATCCCCTAAATCAAGCACAAGATAAACCCTACAAATGGGGTTTATCACTGCTCCATTTGCTGTTTCTGCCACTCCCTTTGTTGATTCATCCAATTAGAGAGCAGTTTTTCTTGACGATCCATCCTTTGGAATTGAACGTGCAATTGTTGCTCTTGTCTCTCCAAATAACTCCTTGCTAGATCCTCAAGGGCTCCTTGAATATGATTCAAGTTTATGTTAGTTGGATCATAGTACTCTTCTTGCTGGTATTCTTCTTGATGAGGTTCTTCTTGGTGAGGTTCTTCTTGTGATGTTCTTTTCCTTATCTGAAGCCTTCTTTGTTGTTGAGCAGGTGCCACATAAGTTATACGCTGGAGCGTAACTAACCTCTTAGGGTTTACCCATCTTGGATTGTTATCTTCGAATACTACCTTAGCTTTCATACATAGTCTAAGGATGGTGCTGGGGTACCAAAGTCTAGCACTCAGATCATTCTTCTCGGCTAAATCTTGGATTCCCTCAGCTATAATTTCATGCACATTGATGCCTCCACCCTTTATTAAGCAATGTACAATAGTAGCTCGAGCAATGTTGACCTCAGAATTGTTTGAGGCTGGGAGGATAGATCTCCTCTCGAGCTCAAACTATCCCTTGGCTTTCGGGATGAGGTCTCCTCTCCTAATAAATCGCGGTCTCTTATCCGAGTACCTTTCCCAATCAGATCCAATCAGCTGAAGAGTCCTTGTTATAGCATTGGGGCTGAAGTCCACCTCTATTCCTCTCACATAGCTTTTGAAGGTAGGAGCCCTGGTAGTGTCTTCTCTGGGTACATTGGCATAGAACTCCTTGATGAGATTTGCATTTATCTTTGTTTTTGGGTTCGTGAGTTTTTGCCAACCCCTTTGTTCAATCTTCTCTCTAATTTGTGGGCATTCATCATCGTTGAACTAGAATGTCAATTCTGGCAATATTTTCTTGTGTTTTATTCGTTCAAATTAGAGCTCATGGAAGGCAGTCTTGAATCTCCCTTCATCGAAGGGAATGCTCTCCACCGGTTCTTTCCCCTTTTGCCTCTTGGAGCTTGATGATGCCATGAGTAGGAATTGGTAATGTGAAGGTGTCGAGAAGTATGGGTTGATGATGGAAACTGGCTGGGTTAAGATAGGGTGTAGCTTAGAGGATGGTTTAGGGTAGAGGTGTTGGGTGTGTGTGTTTGAAAGAAAGAAGAGAGATGAATTGAGAGGAACATTTGCATATGGAAGGGTTTAGAGTGGAGGGTTCGTTATATAGGAGGATGATGAGATTGAAGGGTGTGAATTGGTAGAAAAATCCAATGGTAGACGGTTGGGGATTGGCATTAGATGGGCACAAGGATCACGATTTTTATGAAGTGATTGGTTCAGTCTCCAAGGCTATCCTGCTCCCAATGTTGCATGGCAACACTTCCCAAGGTACTCCCCTTGAAGACAAGTGTGTAGTTCCTTTGGTGATGTGGCCGAACCCCCCTTCAATTGGTTGTCCATTTAGTTTCCTCCAACATTTCCTTCAATTTCCTTGCAAGAAAAAAGAAAAGAGAGATTAGTTTGAATTGTGGTGGGAAGAAAAATGGGAGGCTAGCCACCCCCTTCTTTCTTTGTTTTTTTTAGAATGACTAACTAAGTGCCATTCATGAATGCAAACCAACCGACCCACTAAGTGCTTATGCATGCAACGTTGGTGACACCAAACTTAGTTTGTGATCTTGTGGTGTAAAATGATTTGATTAAGGCTCTAAGATTGACATAATATGAATTGTGTTCAAGCCCTCTTAGTGTGCCTTTAACACCAAAATTGTCATTCACTATATGCTGCATATAGAGATTCTTATAAGTGCTTGTCAAAGTTGATTTAGAATTCATGAACCTTGCTTTATTAGCTACTATTAAAGATTAAAAGGGAATGATATAAAACATGGGTTGCCTCCCATGAAGCGCTTCTTTAGCGTCATTAGCTTGACGTTTGGCCTTTGTCAGGGTGGTTGGTAGTGCTTCAAATCTTCCCCTCTTGTAGTGAATCTATCTCCAATGGCATTGTTAAGAAGCTCCACATGTTCTAAGGATAGAATTTTGCTGATGGTGTACACTTGAGGCAGTTGAGATGGGATGGTGGGGAGATGAGATGGGATAAGTGGAAGATAGGCAGAGATCACTTCATCTCCTGGAGAGAAACCTTCTGTAGGAATCTTCTTGTTCTTCCATCCCCTTGGGGTCTTTTTCCTTGTTTCCCTTGATGTTACTTTGCTCCTTGGGGTTCCTTCTTTCAGGAGGGTTTTGTTGCTTGTCTCATATGACTCTGGTGGGTCTAGCTCCTCTTGGGTTACACTTGGCTGTTGTTCCTTCTGACCATATTGCTTGTCACTCAGATGGATTCTCAGGTGTGGTGCTTGTGCCCCCGTGCTTGTCTCTTCTATCAATTCCTTATTGTGCTCTTCCCTTGACTCTTTGTTATCATGATATGCTTCTTCTGAGGGTTTGAAGACATTGAAGGTGAGTTGTTCATCATGGATCCTCAACATTAGTTCTCCTCACTCCACATCTATAAGCGCCCTGGCTGTGGCTAAGAATGGTCTCCCAAGGATGATGGGATGGATGTGATTCTCTTCCATCTCCAAGATAACAAAGTCTGTGGGAAGGAAGTAGTTCCCAACCTTCACTAACATGTTTTCAACAATTCCTATTGCCTGTTTTTGAGTTTTGTCAGCCAATTTGATGATTACGTCAGTGGGTGTTAGCTTATTGATTTGAAGCTTTTTCATGAGGGATAGAGGCATTAAGTTGATGCTTGCTCCCAGGTCACAGAGTCCCTTATCAATCATTGCTTCTCCTATAGCACAGGGGATGTGAAAACTCCCTGGGTCCTTCTTTTTTGTAGGTGGCTCTGTTTGAATGAAAGCACTGCACTCCCTATTCATCACTATTGTTTGCCCACCCTTCAGTGAACTTTTTTTGATCAGCAGCTCCTTTATGTACTTGATGTATGAGGGCATCTGCTGAAGAGCCTTAATGAATGGTATGTTCACATGAAGGGATGCAAACATGTCGAGGAACCTTGAATATACTCTCCTTGCTACACCACCCTTGAGCCTTTAGGGAAAAGGTGCATACGGGTTCAGAGTCTCCTTTTTCTTTAGCTCTTCCTTATGTGTGGGATGGGATGCTTGATTTTTCTCTTCATGCTTTTCCTTTGGATTATCTTGGAAGTGTTTTGTTTGTGTGTTTACTTCTTTCACACTCCTCTCATCACTTATAGTGATCATCTTGCATTCTTCCCATCTTACTTTCTTTGTTTCTCCTCTTGGGTTCTTCTCTGTGTCACTTGGGAAACTATCAGTAGGTTTGGGAAACTGTTGAGATAGATATCCCACATGGGACTTCAGCCTCTTGATTGTGTCTCCCTGGTTTTTTATATTGGCTCGCACTTCGTCCTCGAACACTCTGTTGTCTTGGACTTCCTTACATATACCTTCAAGTAGAGTCTCAATTCTGGAGAGTCTATCTTCGGTTGGTGATGGTGGGTTGAGGATAGTTGGTTGAGAGTGGTCATGTTGGTTTTGATATGGATGTTGAGAAGGGTGATTAGGTGGGTTTTGATATGATCTCTGTGAGGGATGTTGGTAAGTTGCATTGTTGTTGGGATTGTGGTTGTGGCGTCTCTGGTCTTGGCCTTGGTCTTTTTGGTCTCCCCACCCAAAATTAGGGTAGTTTCTCCAACCAGAATTATAAGTTTTGGAGTATGGATCATGGGTCTGCCTAGGTGAGTTCCCAACATAGTTGGCTTGTTCTCAGTCACCTTCTTCTCCTATATTCACACCTTCTAGAGCTGGTGATGAAGTGGTGATTGCTGCAACTTGGTTCTCTTCCACCTTCTTGGTAAGATCGGCTAACTGCTTGGTGATCATCTTATTTTGAGCCAGCAGTGCATCCATGTGGTTCAGCTCCATCACTCTTCAAGTGTTACTCCTTTCAGAAGCATAAAAGTAGTCATTCTCAACTACAGTCTCAATGACATCTATGGCTTCTTCAATGGTTTTCTTCTTGTTTGGAGAAGCCCCTGATGAATGGTCTACGGCCTTCTTTGATTCGTAAGAAAGACCTTCGTAGAAAATGTGTAGTTGAACCCATTTGTTGAACATGTCTGGTGGGCACCTTCTTGTTAAGTCCTTAAATCTCTCCCATGCTTCATAGAGAGTTTCACCATCTTGTTGCCTGAAGGTTTGTACCTCAGCTCTCAACCTGTTAATTCTTTGAGGAGGGTAGAATCTTGCCAAAAAATTGTTCACCACATCTTCCCAATTTATTAGACTCTCCTTCGGGAAGGATTCTAGCCATTTAGATGCTTTGTCCTTGAGTGAGAAAGGGAACAAAAGCAGTCTATAGACATCCGGATGAACACCATTAGACTTCACAGTGTCACATATTCTTAGGAAGGTGGTTAGATGTTGATTGGGTTCTTCTTGGGTGCTTCCTCCGAACGAACAGTTGTTCTGAACAAGGGTGATGAGCTGGGGTTTTAATTCAAAGTTATTGGCATGTATGGTTGGCTTTTGGATACTACTTCCACAATTTCCTGGGTTTGGATTGATGTATAACTCTAGAACTCTTCTTTCTTGCCCAGCAGGGTTCACAGGGCCTTCTCTGGCATGGTTATGAGCTTCTCCTTCATGGTTGTTCTCCAGGTTCTCCATGTTTGTTTCAAAGTACTCTTCCTCCTCCTCAGCACCAACAACTCTTTTTCCTCTTGCTTCCCTCCTTAATCTAAGGAAGGTCCTCTCAGGTTCATAATCAAAGGAAGTTGAAGCTCCGCTTCTTCTCCCTGTTATACAACTCACAAAACCCACAACAAGAAATAAAATGAAGAGATTATTCTCGTTAGAGTAGCTGTTAGTGTGAGTGGTGAAAATTATCAAACAGTTAGTGGGTTAGTGAACAAAATTGTAAATAACAACAAAGAGAAAGAAAACAAAGAGGGGAGAGGGGATGAAGGAGGAAAGTAACTGAAACTGAAAGTAAATGACTAGGTAAAATAAACAAGCAAAAGAAAAATGCTCAATCTAGTGATCTTCCAACTTAATCATTGTCGATACAAAATCAATCCCCGGAAATGGCGCCATAAACTTGATGCACGAAAACTTGTCTCTCAACAAATTTCCCTTCAGCAAGTATATCGAATTGTCGTCAAGTAAAAAACTCACAATAGAGTGAGGTCGAATCCCACAGGGATTGTTGGTCAAGCAACTTTAGTTGGAAAAATGTGCTAGTTGAGCTAAACAGAAATTGAGTTGAGAATTGCAGAAAATTAAATAGCAGAAAAGTAAATTACAGAAAGTAAATTGCAGAATCTTAAATGAGGATTTGGGGAGATGAGCATAAAGATAAATGGAAGAAAGTAAAGAGAATAGATAAGATCAGAAATGTAGGATTCATTGGGCTTAGGAGATGTTGCATTCTCCGGATCAAGTTCATTCTCATCTCTTCCACAATCAATGCATTCATTGATCTCCTTGGCAATCTTAGGTGATTGGATCCCAATTCCTTGGCAACCCAATCCCTCTAAGCTTGAACAATTTCCCAATTCCTTGATTTATTTGTTCATGGGAAGAGATGAAGTATGGGCACTGATTATACCACATGTATTTCCAAATCAAAGTGTTGGGAAGATTACATGTCACTATATCCGTCCAAACCCCAATTTGGTCCAACCTGAGAAAAAATTTCTAGCATGATCTCCTCATCCCTTTTCAAAGGCTCAGAGGAGATCCAATTATAGAGAGTTTCTTTTCCAAGACAACTAACCAATTGAATTAAGATCGAAAGCTTTCTAGTAAATCAAGAGAAACGAAAGAGGAAGAAGAATGAAAACTATAATTGATCCATCAAATTACAACAGAGCTCCCTAACCCAATGAAAGGGGGTTTAGTTGTTCATAGCTCTGGAAATGGAAGATGATAAAGAAGAATACATTCTACCGTAACTAAAAAGTGCAGAAAAGTAAATATACAAGGTGTAGTTCTCCAAATTGCCAAGCTCTTCTCTAATTCAAAACTACTCCTATATATACTACTCTTCTTGATCTTCTAGTCAGTTCTTCAAGTCTTGGATATGGGCTGAGTTGAAGCAGTTAAAATCTTCAGTGGGCTCAACTTTGCTTGCAGAAAAAGTGTGAGTTAAGCATGGGTGGACGTTAGTTAGGACGTTAGGGGTGTTAACGTTAAGTGAAAATGTGGGTTCGAGAACGTTAGTGACGATCACCTTTTTCACTAACATTCCAAGCCAAAATGATCGACGTTAACTTCAACGTTAGTGGAACTAACGTTACCTCTTGGTCCTTCACAAACGTTATCGGCATTCACCTTTTTCAATAACGTTGCCTATTGGTCCTTCGCAAACGTTATTGGCATTCACCTTTTCCAATAACGTTGCTCTTTGCCTCTTTTCCCCACGTTAGTGATCCACGTTAGTGTAACTAACGTGGCCCTTAACGTGGGCATGCCTAAGCTTTGAGAGCATTAGTGCCACTTACCTTTGTCACTAACGCTCCAAACTCCTCTCCTTCCCACGTTAGTGCCTCACGTTAATTGCATTAATGTGACCACTAACGTGGTGGTGATTGCCATCTCCAAAATTAGAGACAAAGGTGAGTGTCACTAATGTTGGCCTATCATGCTTAGCTCCATGTTACTCTTCACGTTAGTAGTGTTAACATGACCACTAACGTGGGCACTATTGGCTTAGTCCAATGTTAGTGACAAAGGTGAGTGTCACTAACGTTGGTGATTACTTTCTCTCCCACGTTAGAGTTCACGTTAATTGGATTAACGTGACTCTTAACAAGCTAAATGTGCCTTTTGGAACGTTAGTGGTATTCACTTTTACCACTAACGTTGGAGCTCTCCTTCTCCTCTACGTTAGCTACCACGTTAATGTAATTAACGTGGCAACTAATATGGTCTATGATGGCTTCGAAGACGTTATTGGCTATCACTTTTTTCATTAACGCTACAAGCTTATTCCCATTCCACGTTAGTGGTCACGTTAATTAGATTAACATGGCTACTAACGTGGCTCTTTCTTACTTCCTTCGTCCTGAAATCAAGCAAATAAAGGGCATCAAAGCTCTGTTTCAAGGCATGAGATCATGCATTATCCATTTTATCATTAAATTCCTGCATAATTCTCAAGAAACCATGTAAAGTTCCCAATGTTTGCTTGAATCAAGGTGTAAGTGTATTTTTATACAAAACTTGCTTATTGTCTAAGAAAATGCATGAAACTACCCTAAAACAGTGAAGAAAAGGTCAGTGAAACTATACAAGATGCCCTGGCATCATGTGCTTAAGAACTCTGGATACCTCTAACTGGGGACTTTAGCAAAGCTGAGTCACAATCTGAAAAGGTTCATCCAGTTATGGGTCTGTGACATTTATGTATCCGGTGGTAATACTGGAAAACAAAGTGCTTAGGGTCACGGCCAAGACTCATAAAGTAGTTGTGTTCAAGAATCAACATACTGAACTAGGAGAATCAATAACACTATCTTAATTCTGAGTTCCTATTGATGCCAATCATTCTGAACTTCACAGGATAAAGTGAGATGCCTATTCAGAAGCAAAAAGCTACTAGCCCCGCTCATCTAATTGGAACTAAGCTTCATTGATATTTTGGGATTTATAGTATATTCTCTTCTTTTTATCTTATTTTATTTTTAGTTTCTTGGGGACAAGCAACAATTTAAGTTTGGTGTTGTGATGAGCGGATAATTTATACGCTTTTTGACATTGTTTTTACATAGTTTTTAGTATATAATTATTAGTTTTTATGAAAAAATCACATTTCTGGACTTTACTATGAGTTTGTGTGTTTTTCTGTGATTTCATATATTTTCTGTCTGAAATTGAGGGACCTGAGCAAAAATCTTATTCAGAGGCTGAAAAAGGACTGCAGATGATGTTGGATTCTGACCTCCGTGCACTCGAAATGGATTTCCTGGAGCTACAGAAGCCCAATTGGTGTGCTCTCAGTTGCGTTGGAAAGTAGACATCTTGGGCTTTCCAGCAATATATAATAGTCCATACTTTTTTCGAGTTTTAATAATGCAAACTGGTGTTTTAATGCCAACTTTCTACCCTTTTCTAGCGTTAAACACCAGAACTGGCATAAAAGCTGGAGTTAAACGCCCAAACTGGCACTAGAGCTAGAGTTTAACTCCAAGAAAAGCCTATGCACGTGAAAGCTTCAATGCTCAGCCTAAGCACACACCAAGTGGGCCCCAGAAGTAGATTTCTGCATCATTTACTTATTTCTGTAAACCCTAGGTTACTAGTTCATTGTAAATAGGACCTTTTACTATTGTATTTTCATAGGGAGATCTTTATATCATTTTTGAGACTATCTTTGTATCATTGTTGATCTCTTGATCACGTTCAGGGGGCTGGCCATTCGGCTATCCCTGGACCTTCATCACTTATGTATTTTCAATAGTGGAGTTTCTACACCTCATAGATTAAGGTGTGGAGCTCTGCTGTTCCTCATGAATTAATTTAATTTCTACTGTTTTCTATTCAATTCAAGCTTATTCTTGTTCTATGATATTCATTCGCACTTCAACATGATGAATGTGATGATCAAATGACATTCATCACCATTCTCACTTATGAATGTGTGCCTGACAACCACTTCCGTTCTACCAGAAAACAAGCTTGAATGTATATCTCTTGGCCTCCTAGTCCACGACGCATGATTGCATCTCCTGACAATAGAGCCTTCCATTTCCTGAGATCAGAGTCTTCGTGGTATAAGCTAGAACCAGTTGGTAGCATTCTTGAGATCCGGAAAGTCTAAACCTTGTCTGTGATATTTCTAGTAGGATTTGGGATGCGATGACTGTGATTAGCTTCAAACTCATGACTGTTGTGTGCAGTGACAGTGCGCAAAAGGATCATTGGATCTTATTCCAACACAAGTGAGAACCGACAGATGATTAGCCCTACGTAATCCGTAGCCGGACCATTTTCACTGAGAGGACAGACGGTAGCCATTGACAACAGTGATCCCCCAACATAAAGCTTGCCATGGAAAGGAGTATGAATGATTAGATGAAGGCAATAGGAAAGTAGAAGTTCAAGAGCAACAAAGCATCTCCATACGCTTATCTTAAATTCCCACCAATGAATTGCATAAGTATCCCTATCTTTTTATGTTTTATCTGTCTTTTAAATATCAAAATCCTATAACCATTTGAATCTGCCTGACTGAGATTTACAAGATGACCATAGCTTGCTTCAAGCCGATAATCTCCGTGGAATCGACCCTTACTCACGTAAGGTATTACTTGGATGACCCAGTGCACTTGCTGGTTAGCTGCGCGGAGTTGTGAGAAAAGTGTGAGATCACGATTTCGCGTACCACTGGGCGTGCCACTTGAAGCTCTGGGCATGGCACGCCAAGCTTTTGAATCAACATCTCTACAATGGGCGTGCCACTTGGAACTTTGGGCGTGGCACGCTAAGCTCTTGAAGCCAATTCTCATCAATGGGCGTGCCACTTGGAGCTATAGGCGTGGCACGCCAGGTTTGTAAAGCCAAGTCTCAAAGAGGGCGTGCCACTTGGTGCTATGGGCGTGGCATGCCAGGCTTAAGTTCTAGAGGAGTTATTTTGAGCCCCACTATGGGCGTGGCACGCCAAGGCATATGCCAGCCTAACCTCCTCTCATTCAAATGAGGATATCTTGAGCTAAACAACTCCAAATGAAATTATTCTAGTGCCATTAGAAAGTAGACATCCATAGCTTTCCAACCATATATAACACTTCATAATGGACACTAGAATTGAGGAAGATATTGACCCCGAAATCAAAAGAAGAAAAACACGTCACTGCAGAGTTACCAGCCTGACCTCTTCACCTTCAAAGGAACATAACTTGAGTTGTGGAGGTCCAAATCGGGTGATCTTGGTGGTGTTGGAAGGCTGATATCAAGAGCTTTCCAACAATATATAACACTCTAGGGTGGACGTTAAAACTGAAGGTAAAAAAGGCCATTATTTTAGCATTGCAAAACATGGGCGTGCCACTTGATATCGAAGGAGTGGCACGCCAACCCCTTTCATACAATGAGCATGCCACTTGGAGTCTTGGGCATGGCACGCCAGTTCAAATGGCCAGAGAGGAGATTTTGATGCATCATTGAAGGCGTGGCACACCAGTTTTGGGCGTGGCACGCCAGTTTCACAACATATGAGGCGGGGCACGCCAGAAGTGGGCGTGGCACGCCGGGCTACCTGACAGACTGACCTAGTCATCTTCAAATGAGCATAACTTGAGCTACAGAAGTTCAATCGAGTTAATTTCAAAAGCGTTGGAAAGCTGACATCTAGAGCTGTCCAACCATATATAATACTTTATAGTAGACATTCAGTTTGAGGCCCAACCAACTCCATACTTTCAACATTGCAAAGTGGGTCATACTCCAAAGGGCAAAATCAAGTGGGAGTGGCACTTGGAACCACATGCCAACTTCTTCTCGCAGCCCCTAACCTTCAACTAAGCCCACCCTAAACTCTCATTCAAGCCACAATTGTCAACCAATCAAGGCCACAAGAAGCATCTAGAATAGTTTATTTTCATTTCATTGTAATTTGCTTTTAATTTCATTTAAGTTTGTAATTTAGGAGGGCCTATATGAAGGCCTTAGTTTCATAGAATTAGGGAGCTATCTATTAGGCTGGACACATTTAGAGAAGTGAGTCTTCGGACTCTCCTTCCCACCATTCTCTTCTCCTCTTCCATTTTCTTACTTGTAAATATTTTAGTTATGAATTACTAACTCTTTCCATTGGGAAAGAGAGCTCTATTTTTTTCAATGGATTGATTGTTTTTATTCATCTTCTTCTCTATATCTCTCTTTGATTTACTAGAAGGGATTTCTTTCTTCATTCTAGCATTCAATTATCTTGGAAAAGAGATTGAATGTATTTTTGTTTTATGGGAACCTTGGAAGAAGAATCATAAAACCATGCTTGAAATCCTTTGTCACACTTGAGTAGGATATGGGTTTTGGTGTTTGGATATGGTGACGTATAATCCTCCCTCTACTTGGACCTGTGAGGATGTGTGGTATAGTCAGGGATCAAGCTTCATCTCTTCGCATGAGCAATTAGACCAAGGAATTGGCTATTGATCAAGATTTGAGAGATTGAGTCACCAAGGAATTGGGGCTCAATCAATCATGATTGCCAAGAGGTCAATGAGTTGCAGGATTAAAGATAAGATGAAATCAATTAATTCGGAGAATGCAATATCTCTTTATCCCAATGTTTATTTTATCTTTCTTTCTTTTATTTACTTTGTGGTTATTTACATTTTCTGCACTTTACTTTCTTGTACTTTACTTTCCTTGCCATTTACTATTGCTAACTAGGATAATTAATCAACTATTACTTGCTTAATCCAATTAATCTCTGTGGATACAATCCCACTCCATTGTGGGTTATTACTTGACGACAATTTGGTGTGCTTGCCAAAGAACGGATTCATTATATGTGGGTAGTGAATTCCGGTCATTATCCCCTTTTATTCTTCTTTTATCATACTAATTACTTTTATGTCCCTCTTTGTTTTCAGTTCTTCTTTGCTTGAGGACAAGCAAACCTTTATGTTTAGTGTTGATGCTTCGCTTATGGCTTTTCTGTTTAGCACCCAAGGGAGATGAATGTTCTTCATGAAGGAATGAGATGACCACCAGCATAACTGAGGTGGTTGAGTTTCTTTCAGTCTATTTCTCTTCCATTTTTGTTGTCTTCTGTTTTCTGTTGCTTTGATTGCTTGCAAGATCTTTAGTACTTTTAGTTAAAAAAAATTTTGCCTCATGTATTGCTCACTATTTTTGAATAAAAAAAGAAAAGAAAAGAAGTATTAAATTTGAATCAAAGAATGTTGATGTACAAGGAATAGGAATTTAGAGAATTATTATAACTTCCCTAAAATTAATGAAAGTTTAATAATTGAAGCAAAAGAAATAGCAAAAGAAAAATAAAAGCAATGTCTAAGGCTCTGAGCATTAATGACTAGGGAGGTTAGACATGATTAAAAGCTCAAAGAGTTTTTTTCCTAGTCATATGCTTATAGAGTTTTTTTTTTGTCAAATAATCCTTGAAATAGAATACTTAGAGTCAAGACCAAGTGCGTTTAATAGATTATGCCAAAGGCTTTGAGAACCACTATCTGGGAGTAACTGAAAGAAAAATCAGAACTTAAAGGAAGTTCCCCAGTTAAGTGCTTGTGGTGTTTCTGTGTCAAGCAACCCTTGAGACAAAACATTTAAAGTCGCGGCTAGGCTCAAGGTGCAAAGCACCAAAGAAAAATAAATTAAAGAAAATTATGCTGTGTTCAAGGATTAAACTGGAGTATAAAGATCAGAGAATTCATAATATGATCCGGATTCTAATTCCGAATGACACTGACATTCTTCTGATTCAAAGGAGAGTGAGACGCCAAAACTATTCAGGATTGCAGTTGTAAACCCCACTATAAGAAGAGACATGAGCTTAATCAAACTTTTACTTCTTATGCAAATTCACATCTTAATCATGCACTTATTTTGGTTGCTTGAGGACAATCAACATTCAAGTTTGGTGTTGTGATGCGTGAGCATCTTTCTTATCTTTTCCTAGTGAATTTACATTTAAATTGTTGAGTTTAATCAATAATTAATTATCTTTTAGTCACTATGGATGCTACTTTGAGTCTCGTGCAATTTTGTTTATTTTAGGTAGCATTTGGCTTGATTTGATGGAGAAGAAGCTTGCACAAATGGAAGGAGCACAAGAATTAAAAGAGATGATCAGCGAAGATCGACTCGTGCGCGTACCTGACGCGTATGCGTGACACGCGAAGAAGACCATCGATGCGTACGCGTGACTGACGTGTGCGCATGACATGCGCCACGTTCAGAAAATGCAGAAAATGCTGGGGGCGATTTATGGGCCCCATTTTGGCGCTCAAGTAAGGCGCAGCTCTCTGCCAAGTTAGGCGCCGATCTAGTAAAGCCAAGTGGTAGCAATAACCTTTTCCTATTATACTTGGGAAAATCAACAAGGATTGAAACTCCAATTAATCTTCTCATAGCCAAGGCCTTTTATTACAAATATATAACATCTCTTGTCATTATTTCTTGCTTTAATTAGAAATTCTTAACCGGCATTTTTCCATCCATCAATTTTTGGCGCCGTTCCCGAGGAGTTGCAAAAGTGTGCTAAATTATTGGTTGGGGTAAATATTTTTATATTTACATAATTGCATTTTTTATTTTATTTTTATTTGTGCATTTTTTGTTTATTAGTAGTAATTATTATTTATTTTTCTTAGTATATTTTATTACCATGAGCTATATGTTTCTTTCATTGAATGACGCGTTCGTTACCGGTTCCGAGCTTAGCCATATTTGATCCAAAAATCGAAAAGAATATTTCACGTATTAGGCGAGCTCGGTGTCGGTTAGCCTCTGAGGGTGGTGAAGGGGTTTCTACCAATTCACTAGTCTTATCTGAGGTTGAATCCAAAGCGTCATTTGAGGAAGAAACTAGATCTTCTCCTGTTAATTCTATTGATGCCTCTTATGTTGATTTAAGTGCAGATATTATGGCAGAGCCTAGACGGATTACTCTCAGGGAAGCGGGAGCTCCGTATTTTACACTGCAACCATATCAAGCGCGTTATCCGAATTTGACTGCGGATTTTGAACTGAAGACCACATTGATCAATCTACTGCCTAAGTTTCATGGCTTACCTGCTCAAGAGCCTATCAAGCACCTCAGAGATTTTCAGACAACTTGCTTAACTACTAGGCGACATGGTGATGATGAGATTGCCATCTGGCTATATACCTTCCCATTTTCTCTGGAAGGAAAGGCTAAGGAGTGCTTCTACACTAACCGGAAGTTGTTGTTACTAATTGGGATTCCTGGACAAGTTCTTTCCAACAGAGGTTACAAATAGATTGAGGAAGGAGATTTCCTGTGTCATTCAAGGTGAATCGGAGACCCTCTACGAGTATTGGGAACGCTTTAGGAATCTCCTAGACTTATGTCCCCACCACAAGATTGACCAGTTGGTGTTGATTAGCTATTTTTCCCAAGACATGAAGCCTCAAGAGAATACCCTATTAGATGCTGTAAGTAATAGCTCTCTAACGAAGTACAAGACTGTGACAGAAGCGTGGCAACTGATCACCGATCTAGCTTTGTCTACCTAAAATGCAAGGCAAAAGACTAATCATCCCAAGGCTATTGCAGAAGTTTCTTCTAGTAGTGAGACCGCTGCTCTCACCAAGATTCTGGGAGAGATGACCAATACACTAAAGCAGCTCCAGCTGAATCAACAACAACCTCTGCCTCCCCAACAGCAGCAATGTCAATAGTTAGTTCCTCAGAGAGTCTGTATAATTTGTGCTTGCTACTCTCACTACACTGATGAGTGTCCACAACACCTTGGCGGCCACCAATGCCTATTACAACCGTCTGAATCAAGGGAACTATCAACAAGGCGGTAATTATAATCAAGGTGGTAATTACAATCAAGGTTGGCAAGACAACCCCAACCAAGGATGGAGAGACAATCCCAACCAAAGATGGAGAGACAACTACAACCAAGGAGGCAGAGACAATGGTGAAAATCAAAGTTGGAATAATAACAGCTATCAACAGAACCGGTATCAACAAAATCCTCCATACCCCGCACCTCACCAAAGACAAGCCCAATCACCTCAACTCAACCAAACACAAGGCCCTCAAATTACTTACCCCCCTTCTTCCTCCAACTAAGATGAAACACTTTGTTCCATCCTTCAAGGACAAAAAGAGCTTCAGAATTCACTTACCTCTAGCCTCACCGGTCTTACCTCCACTCTACAAGCTCTTATATCCCGAATGGAACCACCTTCTACCTCCAACAATCAATCTTCAAGCTCTAGTGCACTTCCCTCTCAACCCTTACCCAACCTAAATGGTAGAATTAATGCCATTACTTTGAGGTCCAGCACTACATTGTAAGAGAGGAGTCCTGAGGAGCCAAGCTCAAGAGAAGATATTCAAGTTGAAGACATTGTTGAGGTAGAAGATGTTGAAGAAAAGGATGAGGTCAAAGATGCGGTTGAAGAAGAAGTTGCTCAACCAAGGAATGGAGTATCTAAGGAAGATGATGCTGTGAGAGAAGCCATTCCCATTCCTTTTCCACACCTTGCTAGGAGGACTAAGAAGCAACTGGAGCTAGATCCCAAGATGGTGGAGATCTTTAAGAAGGTTTAGGTAACTATTCTCCTTTTTTATGCTATTCGCTAAGTGCCTAAATATGATAAGTTTCTAAAAGATTTATGCATGAATAAAGAAAAGATATTGGGTAGCTCAATTTCTGCTCTTATGGGTGCTATACCGGAGAAATATGGTGATCCCGATCCTTGTATGGTTACTTGTACTATAGGGGGTGTTCAATTTGTTGACTACATGTGTGATTTAGGTGCATGTGTTAGTATTATGCCATAATCTGTATATGATGCTTTGAGGCTCCCTCCCTTGAAAAGGTCGCCATTACGTTTTGTTTTGGTAGATAAGAGCATAAATTCAGTGGTTGGTATTGCGGAAGACGTCTTGCTGAGTATTAAGCGGTTGACGTTTCCTATTGACTTCTACAATCTAGAGATGCACCCTAGTGATTGATGAGGGAAAAACGATTCCACACAAACTCACCAGCAAGTATACCGGGTCGCATCAAGTAGTAATAACTCACGGGAGTGAGGTCGATCCCACAGGGATTGATGGATTGAGTAACTTTAGTATGGTGATGAATTTAGTTAAGCGAATATTTGAAGATTTGGGTGAAATTCGACTAACAGAAGAGAAATTACAAGGAAAATAAAATGCAGAAAGTAAATTGGCAGAATCTTAAATTGCTGAAGGCGTAAATTGTAGAAACTTAAAGTACGAGAAATTAAAAGAGCTGAAACTTAAATTGCAAGAAAGGTAAATAACTGAAACTTAAAGTGCAAGTAATTTAAATTGCTGAATCTAAATTTCCAGGAAACTTAAATTGCATGAAAAATAAAAGGATTTGGGTAATGGGAATCGAAAGAGAACTGGAAAATATAAAGTGCATTAAACTAAAGAACTCTCAGATGACATAATTCAAATCAGGACTTCAGCATCAAAATAGAAAAGTGAAATTACAGAAGAATTAAAACAGAATGAAAACTTAGATCAACTTTAAAATCCTAAAAGAGAAATTGACAATTACAGAAGAATAACGAAAACAAAAAGAAAATTTAGTTCTCAATTGCTCTCTTAAACAAAACATAAAAGAAGAAATTGCAGAAGAAAGAAAAACAGAAAGTAAACTATGATCAGATCTTCAACTCAAAACTATCCAAGGAAAAATAAAAGAAAACTCCATGATGAAGGAATTCAGAAGAATTCTTTGATCCGAAGTCCAAGACCCAAACAGAAAAGTAAAAGTTACAGAAGAGAGAAAACAAAAATAGAAAGGAAAACTCAGATCTGATCTTAATTCTAAAATTCTAAAAAGAAATTCAAAGAGAGCCCCCCTATGAACTCAAATTTTCTCCTATTTATACACTTTCTATTTCAGTCCTCAAGCACTTGGAGTGGGATTTTTGGCCTGTGGAGAAATGGATCAAAATGGCACTTGGTTGCTGCTTCCAGGGGAACGTTGCGTTCTCAAAGTGAGTGTAGCGTTCATTCATCCACGCGTGTGCTTCCCTTGCGCATGCGCATCCCTTTGCGACTTTGATCATCGACGCGTACGCGTCACTTACGCATGCGCGTCACTATCAGTCTTCAGCTCCTACCATGCTCGCGTGCCCCTTTCACGCGTACGCGTCTTCCATAGCGTTCTCTTATTGAGCGCTACGTTTGCTTAATGAACACTGCCCACGTGTGCGCGTCCTCTGCGCGTGCGCGTGGGTAGCCAATTATCAAATCCAGGCCTCAGCGCCAGCCACACGTGCGTGTCCTTTTTCCCAAGTGCTTAATCGACGCGTGCACGTCATGCACGTGAACGCGTCGATTGCAGAACTTTGCCTCCAAATTTTAATCTCCCCGAAAATGCTGAGTAAATGAATGTAGCGTTCTCTTTAAAAATGAGCGCCAACCACTACCATGCGTACGCGTCATGCACGCATACGCGTGGGTCTTCGAAAATTGCCCCTGACGTGGCGTTCTTTCTTTGAACGCAACATTACTCTGGAGTGCTTCTCCTTTTCTTCACTTTCTCACCTAAAATCAATAAAACAAAAAATCAAAGTCTCACCAAAATCATAAGAAATTGCATCGTTTATAATAATCACTTAATTCTTGCATAAATCTCATGATTTTGTATAAACATGGAATTCCACTCCAATCACTTACTTATTGTGCAAGAAAGTGCATAAAACCTAATGAAAGAGATGAAAAATGCTTGTGCAACTAGTATAAGATGACTTGTCATCAGTGTCTCCGGAAGACCTTCATCCATCTTGCTTGGAAGGCTATTTGAGATTGATGGAAGAGCAGTGAGCTTCAACCTTGATGAAGCTATGAAACACCCACCAGAAGACCACTCCATCTTCCAGTGTGACATTATTGATGAGACTATGGGTGAAGTTCACCAAGAGGCAGTAGAAGAGAAGACCATGGAGCAAGATGCAAGTGTGGGGAAGCCCTCGGACTATACTGAAGATGCCTTGCTACCGCCAATGGTTTCGGATGATCAAGTGCGAAGCCATGAGCTGAAAATAGAGTTGAAGCCCCTTCCACCTCACCTCAAGTATGCATATCTTGAGGACAATCAAAAGCTCCCAGTGATTATTATGAAGGAGCTTACTTCCCAACAAGAGGAGTGTCTGTTTAGTGTGCTGAGAAGACATAAGAAAGCTATTGGGTAGAGTTTGGCGGACATAGTAGGAATAAGCCCTCAAGTCTGTGAGCACCGCATATTTTTAGAGGAGGGAGCAAGGCCTATCCGTCAACCGCAAAGGCAGTTGAACCCTACCATTTTAGAAGTTGTCAAGAAGGAAGTGACCCGACTGCTTGAAGCTAATATCATATATCCAGTCTCGGATAGCGAATGGGTTAGCCCAGTACAGGTGGTTCCAAAGAAGTCTGGTGTCACAACAGTAAAGAATGAGCATGAGGAGCTCATGTCTACCAGAGTGCAGAATTCCTGGAAAGTGTGCATTGACTACAAGCGCTTGAACCAAGCCACTCGCAAGGGTCACTACCCATTACCTTTCATCGATTAAATGCTTGATCTCCTATCAGGTAAATCACACTACTGTTTTCTAGATGGTTATACTGGTTATTTTCAAATCCATATTACCCCAGAAGATCAGGAGAAAACAACTTTTACATGCCCCTTTGGAACGTATGCGTATAAGAGAATGCCTTTTGGCTTATGTAATGCACCGGCTACATTTCAAAGATGAATGATGAGTATCTTCTCAGATCTTCTTGAGCATTGTATGGAAGTTTTCATGGATTACTTTAGTGTCTATGGTGATTTGTTTGACCTTTGTTTGGATAGTTTAGCTAGAGTATTAGAAAGATGTGTTAGTTCAAACCTTGTACTTTATTTTGAAAAACGTCATTTTATGGTAAAAATAAGGTATTGTTCTAGGCCATGTTGTTTCTAATACTGGTATATCTATTGATCCTACAAAGGTAGATGTTATTTCTGGATTACCTAACCCTTCCTCTGCGAGGGAAGTCCGTTCGTTTCTTGGTCATGCAGGTTTCTACCGTCGTTTTATCAAGGACTTCAGTAAGGTAGCACTGCCTTTGTCTAGTCTGCTGAAGAATGACATAGAGTTTAAGTTGAGTGAAGATTGCATGGAGGCATCTGACAAGCTGATGGTTTCCTTGACCCAAGCTCCTATTATGAGAGGGCCTGACTAGAGTAGGTCATTCGAGATCATGTGCAACGCATCAAACTATGCGGTAGGAGCGGCGCTGGCTCAACGCGAAGATAAAGACCCATAAATATTATTGCTTATGCTTCTAACACTCTAGATGGTGTCCAGTCTAATTATACTACCACTGAAAAAGACTGGTTAGCTATTGTTTTTTTCTCTGGATAAATTCTGAGATTATTTACTTGGAACTAAGGTGGTAGTATATTCAGACGATGCGGCCTTGAAATATTTGTTAGCTAAGAAAGAGTCTAAACCAAGGTTAATATGTTGGATATTGTTATTGTAAGAATTTGATTTAGAGATCAAAGATAGGAGTGGTTCCCATAATTTAGTGGCGGATCACTTGAGTCGCATAGAACATATTAAAAGTGACTCCACTCCTATTAATGATGCATTTCCATTAGATAGCTTGCAAGCAATATCTGAGGTAATTCTTTGGTATGCACTTATAGCTAATTATTTGGTTAGTCGTACCTTTCCTCCTAATTTTACTAAGCATCAAAAGGACAAGCTTAAAAGCGAGTCCAAGTATTACATATGGGATGACCCATATTTGTGGAGATGTGGTGCTAACCAAATAATTAGAAGGTGTGTGCCCCCAATCCGAAATCCAGTCAATCTTAGAGGGTTACCACTCTTCTGAGAGTGGTAGACACTATGGTCCTCAAAGAACACCTAGAAAAGTTTTGGACTGCGGATTTTGGTGGCCCACACTTTTTAAGGATGCTAATATTTTTTGTGACTCTTGCCACTAATGCCATAGGTTTGGAAATAAATCCAAGAGGGATGAGATGCCCCAACAACTTATGTTGTTCTGTGAAATGTTTGATGTTTAGGGTATTGACTTCATGGGTCCATTTCCAAAATCGAATGGTTTCTTGTACATTTTGTTAGCTGTTGATTATGTTTCTAAATGGGTGGAAGCAATCCTAATCCTGATGATGCTAACATTGTTGTTTCTTTTATTTGAAATAATATTATTTGTCACATTGGATCACCATGAGCAATCGTGAGTGATCAATGCTCTCACTTTTGTAACAGAAGAATGACAGGTTTACTGAAGAAACATGGAATCGTTGACAAGGTGGCGACGGCTTACCATCCCTAAACCAATGGGCAAGCTGAGGTGTCTGATAAACCATTATTTTATGATTTATATTGTGTTTGATTGAGTGGTTTTATCAAGATTTTCACCCACTTATTCATATGATTAGCATGTATTTGCAATTCCTTCCCAAATTATTCTATGATTGAAAACTTGCTTCCTAAAGATCTTTTAATTGTATATTTTTATTCTCCTTTATACCAATCGATGTCGTGATCTGTGTGTTGAGTGTTTAATGCTTCATAGGGCAGGAATGGCTTAGAAAATGAAGAGGAAGAGTGCAAAAATGGAAGGAACTCAAGGAATTGAGGAGATGACCAGCGAGAAGTCACGCGGTTGCATGGCTCACGCGACCACGCGAAATGGAAGAAATCAGAGTGACGCGCTCGCGTGCCTGACGCGACCGCGAGGATTGGAAGCTGCACGAACGACGCGAATGCGTGGACGACACGCACGCGTGGTACGAAAAACACTGAGTGACGCGATCAAACGGACGACGCGGCCGCGTGACATGCGGGATTTGCAGAATTACAAAAGTTGCTGGCAAAGATTCTAGGCTGCTTTTCAACCCAGTTTTAGGCCCAGAAACACAGATTAAAGTCAGCGAACATGCAGAGACTCAAATCATCACTTCATATCAGATTATAATACACTTTCATAATTTAGATGTAGTTTTCAGAGAGAGAGGCTCTCTCCTCTCTCTTAGAATTTAGGATTAGGATTTTTAGAATTTAGGAATATTTTTATCTTCTTCATTTTAGGTTCAATGTTTTTATTTATTTATTTTCTCTTTTATTTGTTTAATGACCATTCATGTTATGATTTTCTTTATTTGATATAAATTGAGGTATTTCAGACTCATGATTGTTTTTCCTTATTTTTAATTTAGATTATTTACTATTGGCTTTGGTTAGGTAATTGGTAACACTTGAGTTGTCAAACTCAGCAGTGATTGAAATGGGCAGATTCTAATTGATCTAGATCGCTCTAAAGCTAGTCCTCCCACAGGGATTGACTAGGACTTGAGGATCAAGCTAATTAGTCTACTTGACCTTCCTTTGTTTAATAAAGGATAACTAAGTGGGATTAAAACCCAATTCTTATCACACCTGATAAGGATAACTAGGATAGGAATTCCGATTCTAATACCTTGCCAAGAGTTTATTTTATCATTACTATTTTATTTTTCTTATCATTTAACATACTTGTTCCTTACTTTCAAGACCCCCAATTTACAAGACTCATAACCAATAATAAGAACATACATCCCTGCAATTCCTTAAGAAGATGACCCGAGGTTTAAATACTTCGGTTATCAATTTATTTAGGGGTTTGTTACTTGTGACAACCAAAATGTTTGTAAGAAATGACTTTTGTTGGTTTAGAAGCTATACTTGCAACGGAAATTTATTCTGAATTCTAGACCATGCAAAAGTTCTCTCTTCAGTGTCCAATAGGGAGATAAAGCACATACTAGAGAAGATTGTGAAGCCTCATCGGAAGGATTGGAGTGCTAGACTTGCAAATGCGCTTTGGGCTTATAGGACTGTGTACAAGACACCCATCGACATGAGTCTGTTCCGCCTAGTCTATGGAAAAGCTTGTCACCTTTCGGTAGAGGTGGAACACAAAGCTTACTGGGCTGTGAAGGAAAGCAACTCAGGATTAGGAGGAGCTGGAATAGAAAGGAAGCTGCAACTACAAGAATTGGAATGCCTTCGACTAGAGACGTATGAGAACTCAAGCCTCTATAAGGAAAAGGTGAAGGCAGTGCATGACAAGAACATCAAGCGGAGAGAGTTTAGAGCTGGGGATCAAGTCCTTCTCTACAACTCTAGGCTGAGATTAATGCCAGGCAAGCTGCGGTCAAGGTGGGATGGACCTTACGTGGTGGAGAAGGTGAAACCATACGGAGTTGTCCACCTGAGTCACCCCTCAAGCCCCACCTTCTTCAAAGTCAATGGACACCACCTGAAGCTGCATCATGGTGCGAAGATGAAGAACAACAAGGAGCTGAAGATCCTCTTGAAGGATCCAGCACAGGAAGAGGACTGAGCTTATGGACCATCCAACTTAAGGACGTTAAAGAAAAATGCTAGGTGGGAGGTAACACACCATGGTATGATCTTCTTTTTTTATTAGTTTTATTTTAATTATATTAGTGTTAAATTCTAATTCTGCATGGTTACCTTTACTTTTCTATATATATATATATATATAAGTGCCTCCGACGCGTAAGCGTCAGCGATTCGCACGCATCATATGGAGGTTCGCTCTATATTGAAAATGGATCGAGAGTTACGCTGGAAACAAGCGGGAGGGGTGCCTGGCGCACAAGCCACCCCACGCGTACGCATGACCCACGCGTACGCATGACCCACGCGTACGCGTGGGATGCAAATCGACGTAAATTGGTGAAATGGGCAGAGAGTTGTGCGGCCATGGTGCTAGAAACGTGCGTCTAGCACGAACAGTGGTCACGCGTACGCGTGACCGACACTTACGCGTCGCTTGCATTTTTTCCCACCCAGGTGTACGCACAAGCGACGCGTGCGCGTCATATGCGCCACATCACTTAATCGCTTGCATTTTCATTCTTCCATTCTTCTTCTCTTTTACTAATCCAGATTCTTCTTCTCTTCTCTTCATTCTTCTTCTTCCCTCCTTCTTACTTTCTTCTTCTTCCCTTCTTCCACCACCACCGGTGGACGACCACCGGAGACTACTAACTCCGGCAGCTACGATTTCCTTTCCTTTCTTCTTCTCTTCCTACCCCTCTTCTCTCATTCTTACTTCCATTTATTCCCCTCTCTCCAACTTTTCTTTAAGGTTTCTTTTCTTCCTCTCTTCTACTTGTTCATTCTACTTTTATTTATTGTATTTAACAATTTTATTTATTTTTAATTTTATATTAGCTTTGTTATTTTTCATTCCTTTTTCATTCTTTTATCTTGCATTTTTATGTTGGTGTTGGAGCTTTATTTGGGTGATTATTTTGCTATATTTTATTACGAGGAGTGCTTTGACAATTGACACTTTATTTTGGGTCTCATATATGCTTGGATTAATTACCTTCCTATTTTTTAATTGCACACCAAGTATTTGTGAAAAAGCTCTCATGGCATTTTTGAATTCTTTCCTATTGTATTCTTACACTTTAATGCCTCTTTTTCACAACCCTTGCAATCCATGTGTATTGAGTATATTAGTCACTAATTGTCAACATAAAAGTGCTCATTATTTTGTTACATGTGATCATTATTGTTGATATTGATGCTTGAGCTATGCTTCTCATGCTTGTTCCTTGCATGCTTTTAACCCTCTCGCATCTAGTTGTTATGATATGCCTTCATGATTTTAATTGATGTCTTACTTGCATGTTGTAGCTACCTTGTATTTAAGATATTATCTTTTCTTTAGCATTCATTATCACTTGAACTCTCTTCATTCCGGTTTTTAGCTATCTATTTTTGACACTCCTTCTCTTTCTTCCTTCCTCAGGATGGCAACCAAAAAAGAGAAGGCTTCTGACAAGACTGACAAACCCTAATTTGACGGTTTATTTTGTATTGAGTTTAGAGTGTTTTGATAACCTTTTGTTACATTTAGCCTATGAATTAGCATGGTTTTGTTATCTCTCCCATATTTGTGCTTAAGTGTAAAAACATGCTTTTTAAGCCTTGTTTTGATGAATTCTAGTTCTTCTTTGATTCCATAAGATGCCTTGATGTGTTTGCTAGTAATCTCAGGTTGAAATAGGCTAGGCATGGATCAAAGGAAGCAAGGAAGAAAGCATGCAAGTGGAGAGAAGCACAAAAAGCCAAAGAATTGAGAAGCAGGCCAGGGACGCGCACGCGTACCGTGCGCGCACGCGCCGATGGTGGCACATGACTTCATTAATGCAACACGTGCCTGGCGATTTGAGAGGGTTTTGAACCCATTTTTGGCGCCAATTGCTAAGAGAAAGGAATAAAAGGATGAAGGTTTAAGGGGAAGACATTATTATGAGGATGAGATGTTAGTACCAATTAGTCATAGTTTAGTTTTAGAGTTAGTTTTAGAGAGAGAAGCTCTCACTTCTCTCTAGAATTAGGATTAGGATTAGGTTAATCTCCCTCTTAGATCTGGGTTTAATTCATGCTTTGATTCACTTTTCATTTACCAATTCTTAATCTTCTCCTCTCTCTCTTTCTAGTTATGTGCTTTAATAATTGTAATTCTTCATTTTGTTTTGGATAGATTGTTGCCCTTTGTTTTCTTTCAATAATGCAATTTGAGGTAATTCATGATAAGTGTGATTTCCTTGATTGATTGTTGATTAATTCTTTGCAATGATTGTTGTTAGATTCTATTCTTGTTATCAATTTACTATGCTTTTCTTTTATGCCTTCCAAGTGTTTGATGAAATGCTTGGTTGGATTTTAGTGTAGGTTTTGTTCCTCTTGGCCTAGGTAGAGTAATTAGTGACTCTTGAGTTATCTAATTCCTTTGTTGATTGATAATTAGAAGTTGCTAATTGATTTGAATGCCTCTAAAGCTAGTCTTTCTTTTAGGAGTTGATTAGGACTTGAGGAATCAAATTGATTCATCCACTTGACTTTCCTTCATGGTTAGAAGTTAACTAAGTGGTAGTAATGAACAATTCTCATCACAATTGAGAAGGATAACTAGGATAGGACTTCTAGTTCTCATACCTTGCCAAGAGTCTTTTATAGTTGTTAGTTTACTTTCATTGCCATTTACTTTCATGCCTCTTATCAAAACCCCAAAACAACTCAAACCAATGACAAGACACTTTATTGTAATTCCTAGGGAGAACGACCCGAGGTTCAATACTTCGTTTATAAATTTAGGGGTTTGTACTAGTGACAAACAACTGTTTGCATGAAAGGATTATTGTTTGGTTTAGAAACTATACTTACAACGAGATTTCATTAGTGAAATTCTAAACCGTCAAAAATCCAATCATCAAAGACACCGGCAAAGAGAGGAACTAAAAGAGCACCGGCTAAGGCACAACCATCCACAACAGTCAAGCCACCTACTAAGCAGGTGAAGAGGACTATTCGAGTTGTTGAAGCGGACTCCGCACGCTTCACCAACCGTTACAATGAGAGGATGTTCCCCATCTTAGGAGAGCAGAACTACCATAATGAGCACCTCATCATCCTTTCGACGCACTTCGTTGATTTTGTGGTGCCCCGCATTAAAAGGAAATAGTGGGGATTCTTAAGGAGGCAGCTGTGGGAAGCCAATCTTTCTTGGCTAGTTGAATTCTACTCCAACTTTCACTCGCCTACCCTGCAGTCTGTCTATGTTCGCCAAAAGCAAGTTCCTGTCTCCGAAGGTGCCATTCAGAGAGTACTGGATCTTTCACCTAGCCCGGAGGGGTTGAATGCCTATTAGGCAGCCCAGCTTGGGCGCCAAACATACCAGTTTGATTGGGACAGCGTCCTTGGAGTCATAGCCCAACCTGACAGCAGCTGCATCTACAGACAACACCAGGCTAGACCCAAAAGCATCTCTCCCCAAGCACTCACCTTGGAGGCTCGCTTGTGGGCACATATTATGTCCCACTACATCTTTTTGAGCACTCATTAGTCCACCCTCACTGCTGGCATGGCCATTCTCATCTGGTGCATCCTCATAGAGCAACCTCTTAACCTTCCACGCCTCATCAGACAGGCTATGGGACAAGTGCAGATCGCGGGCAACCTACCTTTTCCTGCATTGGTTACATACTTGGTATCTGCAGCTGGAGTCTCCTATCGGGCTGGGGATATGAAGGCCATGATTTCTAGGGATGATTAGTATGTCCCGAATAGGAAGTATATCAGACCTCCAGTACCTTCCGTGAGCCGGACCGAAGGCCAGTCTTTCGAAGCCCCTTCTTCTTCCGCTCCACCATCATCCACTCCATAGACACCATCCACCAATTATCTACTCCTTCAGATCCTTGAGTGGTTTGACCGGCAAAACCGGCAGATTGAGCAAATAGAGCACCGTAACAAGCATCGATACAACTACTTGAAGGAGCTTTTTCTTAGCACTCACCCACCTCCAGAAGAAAAAGATACCCCAGACTCCACTTCACATGACATCATGAAGAGCCATGACGAACCGCTAACCCCACTATGCTCATCACTGATGGCACGGAGAACCGTGCCAAGCCTTAAGTGTGGGGAGGTCGGTAACTGACTTCCGAAGGTAACATCTCTCTCTCTCAACACCAATATTTTATTTTCCTTTGTTAGATATGATAACTTGCATGAGTAGTAGTTGCTTGCATTTAGGTACTACTTGGTTGAGTGATAAATTCTTTTTTTAAGGCACTATTTTATAGCATTTCACTAATTTAAATGAAAGTTTTTGTTAAACTTGTTTGAATATATTTAATTTGGAACATGGTTTTAGAGCTCGCACACACAAAACCAGTGAGATTTTGAGCCTACCTGATTGGTTGCATTTTATCAACCAATGTTTTATTTTGGTGTGTGTTGTTTCCTCTCTAGAATTATGATCTATATCTTGCTTGATTCTATATGTCCATGGTTTAATGTATGCATACACGTATATAATTGAGGCCCTGTTTCACTATAGCTCACATATCCATATGGCCTTACCATATTATTACCCTTTGCAATCCCATATTGAGCCTATATCACCCCATTTGTTCTTTATTTTAGCACATCATTAACTCTAAGCGTAAAACAATAAATGTTCCTAATTTGAATCCTTGATTAGCTTAGACTAGTAAGATGCACATGAATTAAGTGTGGGGAAATTGAAATGGGGAATGCATGTTTAGGGAATTGGGTATTTTATTTTCTGATATGAAAATGTGAAAACAGTTTGAGCACTGCTTCATGCATCTAGCACATTAATCATATGCATTAACTCACTGAAAAAAATGAATAATGAGAAAAGAGAAAAAGAAAAAGAAAAGAGAAAATAAATAAAAAGGGACAAAATGCCCCAAGGTCAATAAGTGAACTAATGCATATGACTTGTACTTAAAAAATATCAGGATGCATGAATTTGTGGAAAAATAGTTAATGGATGGCTAGGTTTTGCATTATAATGACTTAGAATATCTTAGGTTAGCTGAGAAGTTTAGGTTAATCAAGGATTCGGATTTTAGTCCACTTAGCCAAATACATTCCTACCTTGATCCTAACTCCATTACAACCTTGAAAAGACCTCTTGATACGTGTACTTGGGCATTGAATTGTGTTAATTGGTAGAAGAAAAGCAAGCTTTATACAGCAAGATTAGTAGAGAACCAAGAGACTCGACCCTCAAACATTAGAGTGATTAGAGTATATACACTTCCAGTGAGGGTTCGATGCTCAATTCTGTGTTCCCGACTTTCATGAGCTTTCTTCTTGCAAGTTTACTTGTATCTTATTGTGTGATTTGAATTAGTAGAATATATTTATGTTGTCTTGGAGAAATTTTTTACTTTTAACCAAGTAGATAGAAGCATTTTAGCATGTAGTTGCACTCATATAGACAGGTTGCATTGCATAGGTCTCACCTCTGTCTTCCGTCACTCTTTTGGTTTCCTTGAGCTTAGCATGAGGACATGCTAATGTTTAAGTGTGTGGAGATTGATAAACCACTATTTTATGGTTTATCTTGTGCTAAATTGAGTAGATTTTATCAATCCTTCATACACTAATTCATGTAAACTGCATGGTTTTTCAAATCCTTCCTAATTTTGTTCCATGATTGAAAACTTGCTTCCTAAGCCTTTAAATTGTTAATTTTTAATTCTCCTTTATTACCATTCGATGTCGTGATGTGTTTGTGAAGTATTCTCCTTTAAGTGCATCTCAAGAATAGAATCTAAATCAAGAAACTTTTATAAAAACAATAAAGCATATCAAATCATAACAAATTCTAACCGATTCAAGGAAGTAAGTTTTATTCTTTTTCAATAAATACACTAAATATATCAAAAACTTGATTTTTTTTATATTTTTAATAAAAAAATTTAATATATAAATCATAGCACATGTAACATATAAGAGCATCTTAGTAACCCTATAATAGTGTGGTTCAACGGTTTCTTCTAATAGTAAGAATCTAAGATTATTAGAAGAAATCACCTCCCGTACGCCGTACGGATACGTAATTTAGTTTTTGGGAGCAAAATAATTAGAAGAATGGCTAACAATAGGCCCAGACCCATCTGTACAAAATGGGGTTATTATGCAATTATTGATTTTCTTAGATACCATTAATTAAATTGTAGCCATTGAAAAGGCTTTTCTGAAAATGTTCAAAAAGAACGGGAAACCTATGCACACACTTTGGTCAGTAGTAACAGGTTCATCATTAACCTCATTTAGCCAAGTGCAGATTAAAACTCACCGGTCCTTCGACTTATACTTGGGACATATGCTCCATAAGCCAACCCATGATCCTTAATAATAATAATAATAATAATAATAATAATAATAATAATAATAATAATAATAACAACTACAAGATTTTTAAACATGATGGTTTAAAATCTTGTAATTATATAAATAAGTAGATGCTGGAGTTGTTTCTTTTTAATTATTATGCGAGAACTACTGATAAGTAGAGCCTCTAATTATATGAAAAAGCTCATATACATAAGATACACATGATAGTTATATGAAGCTTAGAACTCAGAAGATATATAGACACAAGACGAGACCAAAAAAAAAAAAGATATATACATATAAGCTTAATATAATATATACATATTAAAGCAAAGTCAACATCATACATAATCTTGTCCGGGGGAAAAAAATTCATAATACATAACCCCAAAATAACCAAAAGCTGTTGTAAATAGCTCGACAGCGCAACTTCAACTAAGATCTAAGGAGACAATTAAAAGTACCTGGCGAATATATATAGTAGCATGATTGACACTTATTTTGTTTATTAGTATTAGCGTATATATATAAGAAATACTTCAGATAAGCCTATTCTCCTCCATTGATTAAATCCATAACAACGCGCTTGATGCTTCCATTATTCTTCTTGAGCAGCCTCTTGTTCATCTCGTTGTCACGGAATCCCTACATTTATAACACCGTATCGCTAATCAAAACTATATCCAGTCCATAATCATAGAAGCAATCAAGGAAATCAGATAATAAACACCAAGATATATTAGAAAGTCAAGAAGCAAAGCAACGCTTACCATCTCTTGCAGCTCCTCAAGGATAGGGTCCCACTCAGAAACACCGCAGAGATCATCCACAGACTGCTCCAGATTGTACTCGTTCATCCTCAAGATCTCTTTATTCAAGTCAACCTGCTTGAAACCCATCTCCTCCAGTTCTTTAAGGAGTGTCTCTTCGACAGAACCATTTCCTCCCAATCCCATGGATGTTGACTGTGTATCGACAGCCGAGAATTGCTGATCAGACGTTGCAGTTGGGGCTGTTTCAGATAGATCAATAATGGGATAGGAAGCATCTGAAGATGTTGCAGCAGTTGCAGGGGCTGAGGCACAATAAGCAGCAGCTGAAGAAATTGCAGGAGAGGATGCAACGGGGCCAACAAATGTAGCATCAACAGGGAGGAGTCTATTTTCCAGTTCCTGCCTTGGTTGTTTATCAGCCATTGGATTCACAGCTTTGGTGGGAGCAATAGGATTCAGGTTTTGAAGAAATGCATCATCCTCAAGAGGTTGAACATTAATATCTATAGTTTGGGGCCCTCCAGAGCCACTAACATCAAGAGGAACATTCAAGTTCAGACCTTGAGAGCTATCATAAAAAGAATCCTTGAGGGAAGCATCAACCTGCATGTACAATAATGAAAGGAAGAAGATATATTATCAAACCAATAGAAACTAGCACTTCACAGTAAGCTCTCCCAGCAAAATGTATAAAGAAAATCACCATGAAGTTAAAAAATCACAAAAGCATAGTCATTTCACCTGAATGAGTACCCAAACACGCTGGCCAAATTTGTGTCCAGATGGAGATGCCATCCTCCAGTATGAAACGTAACGACCAGGAGAGCACTCAAAACACTGCCATGCAAATAAATATCTCAAAAAAGAATAAAAGAGATTAAACCATGGGAGTTTCAGCAAACCTCTAAGTAAACTGAATGAGACTCAGATAAGTGATCTCCTCCAATCCAAACTAGTTGAGACCCCTTGGGCCACACTACAGTGCCATTGTTGCGCATCCGCCAGATTTTTGTAAATGTAGTAGATGGAGCCATCATTGTACCATCTATCACATTGACGTCCAAAACAAATCGACTATCCAGCTTTGGCTTTACATGTTTGGTGACCTCCCTGAACAAAGCCTCTGGTCTAAAAGCATGTGGCGATGTTGGGGAACCCATCAGAGGTGGTTGCATCACTAAAGGTCTTGGCATTGGTGGCCCCATAAAACAAGATGGCTGCACCCGAAGGAAAGAAAAAAAGATAAGAAATAGACATGAATGTGTATCATAACAAAAGACGAAGAAAACGTAAAAGATAGATGTATAACTGGCAGAATTATTAATACATGTTCATATGCACCCGAGGAGAATGGTGGGGAATGATGCACAGGACGGTCTATTTTGATATAATCCATCTCATTGCCCATTTTAATGAAGCAGATGCTGCAGAGATCATAATTTTCTTTCCTGCAGAAAACAACAAAACCATGGTAACAAACCTCAAAAGGCTATTTTATCATATACATATGTAAGGAGCTTTTAAAAATCATCAGACTTAAAATCCATACTAACACTTTGGATTTAAAGCGAGGTCCAGTAATGGGATAGACACCACAACCATCACAGCGAACTCCTTTGTGGAACATGCCACTAGCCTCGGCGGAATTTGGGCTCTTTTTCATTGAGCGAAAAAATTGCCTTCTGAGTTGGGATGATGATTCAGGATGCACTCCCATAAACGGATAATAATAGGAAGGAGTATAATTTGGAGGTATCTGGGTTGGGAAGTTATTAAGAGCAGCATTAATTGGAGATACCCCCATACTTTCATCCTTGCTACTTGAACTAACATCAGTACACTTTTTACCCTTCTTGCCATCACCATCAGGGACTGCTGGTGCAATTGGTGTAGCATTCATATCAGCGGTGTGAGATGCACCGGGATCACTGGGAAGTATATTGAGATCAACTGGGGCAACTCCTGGCACAAAACCTTTATCTGGATTTCCAGCTCCCACCTGTTGCCCAGCAGTAGAAGTGGAATCCACCTGGACAGACTCTGATCTCCTTGCTTCAGAAGGAACAGATCCTCCTGGAATGCCATTCTGTGAATTTACACCAGCTGAAACATGAGCCTGGAAATAAGGACTTGGAATTCCCATTTTGGAAATGGAATCTGCAATATTAGCAGCCACTGGTCCATAAGACAGCAAGTCGGTTGTAAACTTAGAAACAGCATCGCACAGGTTTTCTGGCAGAGACTTCAGAGAATCTGGAGTAACAACCATAGCTACAGATTTAGCTACATTTTCAGATTCCACCGTTTGGCTAGCATTGGAAGCTGCAACCCCAGATGTAGAACCTGCATCTCTTGCCTTGGGAGAGGAAGATTTTCCAGGGAGACCATTTTTTGAACTTGAAGCAGCTGCAGCAATAGCCTGCCATTTTTTGAACGAAAAATTTGCTGTTTTGGAAGCTGAATCAACAGCCTGAGCAATCACCGGGCTTGAAGTAAGCAACTCAGTAATTAACTTGGAAACAGATTCCCGCAGGGGCTCTGGGACAGAATTCAAAGCATCATGAGCTATAACAAGAGGTACAGCTCTAGATGCATTTTCAGCCTCTACCTGTTGATTGGCATCAGATGAAGTTGGGTTCCCAGTCACTGAGGCTTTGACAACAGGTGTAGCTCCACTTGCATTTTCAGTATCCACCTGTTGACTGCCATTGGCAGAAGTTGCATTCCCAGTTGTAACTCTTGATTTTGCCAACTTCTGAAGAGCCTCAGACATCGGCTCTGTCCCAAATTTTCCATTTTCAGACTCAGCAGGTTGACTATTGGCTTTGGAAGATCTCACTCGTATAATCCGCCGTGGACCTCTTGCTGTGGAGGAAGAATTTTCATGATCGCTACTTTTTAAGGTAGTGTCACTTCCACTGGAAGTGAAGCTGGAACATGACTTAGCACCACTGTCATTGCTGATATGCACATCAATTCTCAAGAATTTCAGGCGCTGCTTCATTGCATCATGCAAATCATCATCATCCACAAGTGTCACCAAGTCGCCATCTTCATCAACATACTTAAGCTCAAAGTTTGCATCAGAAGTTAAATTGAAAAGAGAAAGTATCTTGGCCCTCAAACCAGCCATGTCAAAATCCAGGTGATTATCAGTGATGCCAGCAGTGAATCGCCGGAGGGTATCTCCATACTTGACCTGCATAGCAAGAAGCGATGTCAAAGAAAAGTGATAACGGAATTATTCAGAAACAAAATGAAGACCAGCTATGATATATTAAAGGCAACATGCAAATTTTTTTATAAACAGTCTTACACAATAATTGTTGATGAAATCAGACTTGATAAAATAGCAAGTGCTATGTTTAATGTTACAACCAAACTCAAAAAACGCAGTGAATATTCACACAAGTTAAAAGGAAATACACATAAGGAGTAAATATTTCAAATGACAAAAGGATCTCCTAGGTCCTAGCCCATAACCCACCTCCTCAAACAAACCAAAGTAGAAATAATATAAAAGGGCATGCACTCATCGAGCAATGCATACAAAATTTACTTGAGTTTTCGTTTACGCCCTGTTTAGAACACAAATTGTTCCTGGACAACACCAAATTACTCATACCAAAACCAGAATAATTGATTGGGGTTTCAATTCCATTCTTCTTTTTGAAAACTCCGCAAATACGAAGAGTTATATATAAAATTACAACCCCCGGCTCCGATCATCAAAACAAAATCATCAAAAGCAGAATCAGAATGGTACGCATGTCAACTATCAGATAACAGAGCCCGTAACAGCATCGAAAACAAATCAAAAGCAATTTAATCGGTTGACAACGTCATGTAAACCACACGATCAACTATGCTTCTTACATGAATCGATGAATAACTAAAAACAGTGCCATCAGAAACCATAGATAATGGTAAACGGAAGTGAATATCATGATTCCAGACCAAATAAGCAAACGGAGTAAAAGGAAACAGAGAAATCAAAGGGGAAATAAGAATGCGAACCTTGATCACTTGAGTAGACTCCATGGCTCCAGAGAAAAGAAGCGTAGCAGTTCCGAAAGACGAAATGGTAAAACCCTAACCCTAATCGGACGAGAGAACTCGGAGCAAGATAGAAGAGCAGATTGGAATTTAAGAGTGTTACTCGAACCCGTACAATGCTTTGCTCGCTTTTACGAGTGGAACATATATACTGAGATGTGGCTTTGTGAGCAAGAAATTTTCATTATCGATTTTCTTTTTTAATTTTTTTTTCTTTTGAAAAATCAAACAAACAACTTCTTCGCAAAGTTAACTATGGGACCCGCATATTTTTTTAAGAGAAATTCTTAATCCTGTAATTTTTAATAGTTTTTGTTATTATTTAATCAATATAAATATTAAATTATTTTTAATAAATACATTTTATTAATTTATATGTCTAAATTTTAAAAAATATAGATACAAATTGTATTAATTTGATATGTAAAATACTAATAAATATAAATGTAAATTATATTTTTTGTATACACAATTTTTGTAAATATGAGTATAAATTATTATTAATTATTAATCAAATATAATATGTTTTAGTAATGTAACATTACTTTTTTTTAAGGTAATAATGTTCATGATGATATCATCTTGCAATTATACAAATTTTATTCCTTTAATTTTGTATTTGTATACTAATAAAGCTACACCCGAAATTTTACTAGCTAAGGCTCAATCAAGTTACATATCTATGTGCTTCTTTTTTCAACAACGTCATCATCTTCTTACTCTTCTTCTCATCCTCTTCCTTACTCGCGTTTCTTCTTCTTCTCCTAATTTTTTTCTAATTCTTCTTCTTTTTCTTCATCATCATTATTTTTTTTCTTCTCTTGTTTGATTTATTCTCCTCTTTTTTTTCCTTCTCTTTCATTATTATCATCATCGTCAACATCTTTTTCATCTTCTCTTTTTATATATATTTAGAAAATTAGAGCACGTAAATTTGATACATAACACAAAATTTTTGGTGTACAGTGCAGAAATATTAATGTGTGGCACATAAATTTTTGAAAGATTATATGTTAAAATTATTAACACCCAATCAACAAAATACATGAGCATGTTGTGATAAGATTGCCTGAGGTGGATGTCCATTATCCATAAAACTTGGGTTATCAAGAATGATTGTATTTAATAAAGTTTGAAAAGAGTGTCCTTCATACGTGTATAAATAGTAGTAGAATATGAAGCATATGACGCACAATAGTAACAATAAAATCACTTCTCTCCTTCTTCGTATACTATTTCTGTAAACCCCGAATAATTAGTAAATAATTAACCAATAAATTAATTAGTAATCAAGCAAATTAGGAAACAAAATTTTATAGCTTAATGAGATAGAGAAAACTAAAACAAGAATTTTGACACTAATTTTAAAGAATTTGGCCCAAAATTGGGCCGAATGGGCCAAACTGGTCAAACCAGGCCCAAAATGGGCCCAAGGCCCAACCTACAACCCATTAATCAAATGTGCTTCAGCTTCTTTCATCCCAAACCAAGGAAACACGTTCCTGGAAAGCGAGAGCAAGGAAGAAGGGTTTCAAACCCTTAAATCCATTCCAACCTCCATAACTTCTCGCTCCGAGCTCCAATTGCCGCACCGTTTGCGACAACGTGACCACCGCGTCAAGCTCTACGATTCTATCGGAACAATTTCATAGGTAAACCACAATCTCACCTCAGTTTTTCTACCCCCTTTGATTTTTGAAATTGTGAGCATCTATGTTGAGTTTTTGTTGAATTTGGTATTCAAGATTCGATTTAGCTTGCGGAGCTTGTCGGGCTTGGAATATTTTGTCCGTGGGTACGGTAAGGATCAATAACCCTAGTCAATTCCTTGATTTAGTATGTTAGGTATTGAAATTAGGTATGTATGTGTTATATACATGAATTAGGTTTGTGTGTATGTAATTGGAGTTTGAATTGTGGACATTGGGATCTTGGTGGAGTTTAGGAGACTGGTGTACGAAATTGTGTATGCCAATATTAATGGACTATTTAACACAGCTTCGTACCACTAACCAGCAAGTGCACTGGGTCATCCAAGCAATACCTTACGTGAGTAAGGGTCGATCCCACGGAGATTATTGGTTTGAAGCAAGCTATGTTTATTTTATTATTCTTATTCAGGATATTAATTAAAATTATCAGTTGGAATTATTAGAAAAATAAGAGAGTGTGAAATAGTTACTTGTTGTGCAGTAATGGAGAATATGTTGGGGTTTTTGGAGATGCTTTGTCCTCTGAATCCCTGCAACATAATGCTTACTCACTTTCATAAATGCAAGGCTCCTTCCATGGCAAGCTGTATGAAGGGAATCACCATTGTCAGTGGCTACCTCCCATCCTCTCAGTGAAAACGGTCCAAATGCTCTATCAAAGCACGGCTAATCAGCTGTTGGTTCTCGATCATGTTGGAATAGGATCCATTGATCCTTTTGCGTTTGTCATCACGCCCAGCAATCGCGAGTTTGAAGCTCGTTACAGCCATTCAATCATTGAATCCTACTCGGAATACCGCAGACAAGGTTTAGACTTTTCGGATCCTCAAGAGTGGCCGCCATCAGTTCTAGCTTATACCACGAAGATTCTGATTAAGGAAGCTAAGAGATACTCATTCAATCTGATGTAGAACAGAGGTGTTTGTCAGGCACACGTTCATGGATTGAGGAAGGTGATGAGCGTCACGGATCATCACCTTCTCCATAATTAAGCGCAAATGAATATCTTAGATAGGAACACGCATGTTTGAAAGGAGAAACAAAAACAATTGCATTAATTCATCGAGACGCTGCAGAGCTCCTCACCCCCAACAATGGAGTTTAGAGACTCATGCCGTCAAAGTGTATAAAATTCAGATCTGAAAAATGTCATGAGGTACAAATTAAGTCTCTAAAAGTTGTTTAAATAGTAAACTAATAACCTAGGTTTACAAAAAATGAGTAAACTATGATAAATAGTGCAGAAATCCACTTCTGGGGCCCACTTGGTGTGTATTGGGGCTGAGACTTAAGCTTCTCACGTGCCTGGGCTGTTTTGGGCGTTCAACGTCAGGTTGTAACCTGTTTCTGGCGTTGAACTCCAACTTGTAACTTGTTTCTGGCGCTGGACGCCAGACTGCAACATGGAACTGGCGTTGAACACCAGTTTACGTCGTCTATCTTCGCACATATGAACTATTATATATTGCTGGAAAGCCCTGGATGTCTACTTTTGAACCCAATTGAGAGCGCGTTAATTGGACTCTTGTAGCTCCAAAAAATCCATTCCGAGTGCAGGGAGGTCAGGATCCAACAGCATCAGCACTCCTTTTTCAGCCTAACTCAGATTTTTGCTCAGCTCCCTCAATTTCAGCNCTGTTGCTTGTCCTCAAGCAACTAGATAAATAAAATAGGATGAAAAGAAATTAAGAAGTAATAATATCTCAGAGTTTTTAATGGAGCTCAGATTCTCATTAGATGAGCGGGGCTTGTAGCTTTTTTTTTTCTGAACAGTTTTGGCATCTCCCTTTATCCTTTGAAATTCAGAATGATTGGCATCCATAGGAACTCAGAATTCAGATAGTATTATTGATTCTCCTAGTGTAGTATGTTGATTCTTAAACACAGTTACTTTGTGAGTCTTGGCCGTGGCCCTAAGCACTTTGTTTTCCAGTATTACCACCGGATACATAAATGCCACAGACACATGACTGGGTGAACCTTTTAAGATTGTGACTCAGCTTTGCTAGAGTCCCCAGTTAGAGGTGTCCAGAGCTCTTAAGCACACTCTTTTTGCTTTGGATCACGACTTTAACCACTCAGTCTCAAGTCTGTCACTTGGACCTGCATGCCACAAGCACATAGTTAGGGACAGCTTGATTTAGCCTCTTAGGCCTGGAACTACTTCCTTGGGCCCTCCTATCCACTGATGCTCAAAGCCTTGGATCCTTTTCACCGTTGCCTTTTGGTTTTAAGGGCTATTGGCTTTTGTTCCTTTTCTTGATCCAATGATTCCTTGTAAATTTTTTTTTTCACTGCTTTTTCTTACTTCAAGAATCAAATTCATGATTTTTCAGATCATCAATAATATTTTTTGTGTTCCTCATTCTTTCAGGAGCCAACATTCGTAAAATTCAGAATAAAATATGCACTGTTCAAGCATTCATTCAGAGAACAAAAAGTATTGCCACCACATATAATTAATTATAATTTTTATTATTAAGAACTCAAAAAATATAAATTACTTCTTTATTCTAAAAATCTGCTATTTTATTCATGTCTGATGATGATGAGAAAAATAAATTATAACTTAATTGGAAATAAAACCAGGATAGATATGCTAATTACTACTACTACTACTGTATAACTTCTAAGGTAAATTTCTAAAATAACACTATCATAGAGTTAAAGCTAAAATTAGAACTCAACAACCTGTGTTTTGGGAAGTGGGTGTTCCTTTGATCTGTGGGGTGCTTGGTCCTTCAAGGATTAATTTCTAACGCTTCAGCTCCCTTAAATCACGCCCTTGCTCTTCTTGTTCCTTAAGCAGTTTGCAAAGCATGCTACTTTGATTGTTCTGTTCTTCCTTTATTTGGTTCACAGCTTCTTGCAATTTGGAAATAGATGCTTCAAGATGTTCCCAATACTCGAATTGAGGAAGTTCTGGGAGGACTTCTTGTGCTCTCCTCTTGATTGGATCATCATGCAGCTGTTGTCTTTCCATTTATATTTTAGTGATTGGCCTCTCAACTGAAATATACTCTGTTATTCCCATCTTCACTCTGGCATCTCTGCAGAGCATAGCAATTAAGCTTGGATAGGCCAATCTAGCATCCTTGGAATTCTTGTTTGCTATTTTGTATAGTTCACACGAGATCAGTTGATGGACTTCTACTTCTTTTCCCAACATGATGCAGTGAATCATCACTGCTCTTTTAACAGTAACTTCAGAACAGTTGCTGGTGGATAATATGGAATGCCCAATGAAATCCAGCCAGCCTCTGGCAGCTGGTTTGAGATCTTCTCTTTTGAGTTGATTTGGGATGCCAGTTGTGTTGGTGGTCCACCTGGCTTCAAGGATGCATATATCCTCTAGAATCTTGTCCAGGCCTTTGTTTACCCTCATCATTCTCCTATTAAAGGAGTCTGGGTCATCCTTCAGTTGAGGAAGCTTAAAGATCTCCCTGATTTTGTCAGGATGGATGTGAACAATCTTTCCTCTGACTAAGGTCCGATGGTCATAGAGGGCAGCTCCAATTATTCTTTGCCTGTCTGTCTGCCATAGATTTGCATAGAACTCCTGAACCATATTCCTTCCCACTTTCATTTCAGGATTAGCTAGGATTTCCCAGTTCCTGTTTCGAATTTTTTCTTGGATCCCCGGATATTCATCTTCTTTTAGATCGAACTTGACTTCCAGGATCACTGATCTTAGACTCATTATTTTGTAGTAATGGTCTGAATGTTCTTTAGTTAAGAACTTCCCTTGATTCCAAAGTGGTTTTGGAATATTCTCTTTCTTACCTCTTGGGTTAGGTTGTTTTCCTTTAGGGGCCATGATCAAAGTGAGTATGTTTTTGAGATCACGGATAAGCACACCAAACTTAGAGGTTTGCTTGTCCTCAAGCAAAAGAAAAGAGAGAAGATGGATAGAAGGAGAGCAGGTGTGGAATGGTGGATGATGAGAGGGGCGCCGAAAGTGGATTTAAAGGGGGGTGGGTTTTCGAAAATAAGAAAAGATATAAGATAAAAGATATGATTTATAAAAAATAAATATGACAAGAAAAGGATATAATTTCAAAAAGATATGAATGATATTTAAAAATAAATTTGAAATTTATAATTTGAAAAAGATTTTAAAAGATAATTAAGTTTGAAAAGAAATTGGAAAAAGAGTTGGATTGGATTGGAAAAAGGTTTATGTTTATGTATGAAGCTATATTATTTTTGAAAAAGGGATTTTAGAAATTAGGGTTCTTAGAAAACTATTTTGATTTGAAGGATGACATTTTGAAACATGTTCTTGCAAGAAATCATGATTTGAAACATAAAAAATTAGAAAATTTGTAAAGGAAAACGAATTTTACCTCCTCCCTACCATCCTGGCGTTAAACGCCTAACTGCTGCATGTTTTGGGCGTTTAACGCCCAGTTGATGCTTCTCCTGGGCGTTCAACGCCCAGCTGTTGCTTCTTTCTGGCGTTGAATGCCAGGAAGTCCTTTGTCACTGGGCGTTTTTTCTGAACACCCAGGACGCTGTCAATCTGGCGTTAAACGCCCAGAAGGTGCTTCTTTCTGGCGTTTAACGCCCAGAAGATGCTCCTTTCTGGCATTTAACGCCCAGATGGCTACCCTTACTGGCGTTGAACGCCCAGTGGGTGCTTCTTTTGGGCGTTCAACGCCCAAAATATTTCTTACTGGCTTTTTCACGTCAATGAGCTTTCCAAATTCCCCTGTAACTCTGTGAATTCAATTAATTACTTTTTTACCTTGAAGATACTTTGACATATACCTGTAAAAATCAATTAAAAACAAACAAATAAAATTAAATTTTGTGAATGGCTGGGTTGCCTCCCAGCAAGCGCTTCTTCAATGTCGTTAGCTGGACTATTACTGAGTTTTAATCAAGTCTCAGCTTTGAGCATTCTTGCTCAAAATTGCCTTCAAGATAATGTTTGACTCTTTGTCCATTAACAATGAACTTTTTGTTAGAGTCATTATCCTGAAGCTCTATGTATCCATATGGTGATACACTTGTAATTACATATGGACCTCTCCACCGTGATTTTAATTTCCCGGGGAATAATTTGAGCCTAGAATTAAATAGCAGAACTTTCTGCCCCGACTCAAAGACTCTGGATGACAATTTCTTATCATGCCATCTTTTTGCTTTCTCTTTGTAAATTTTTGCATTCTCGAAAGCATTGAGTCTAAATTCCTCTAGCTCATTTAACTGAAGCAATCGTTTTTCTCCAGCTAGCTTGGCATCAAGGTTCAGGAATCTGGTTGCCCAGTAGGTCTTATGTTCCAGTTCCACTGGCAAGTGACATGCCTTTCCATACACAAGCTGGTATGGAGAGGTCCCTATAGGGGTCTTGAATGCTGTTCTGTATGCCCACAGAGCATCATCTAAGCTTCTTGCCCAATCCTTTCTACGGTTAATTGCAGTAT
>NC_029772.3:66008656-66009031 GCF_000817695.3 Arachis duranensis | reverse complement strand
TTGGAGGACTCTTGTGGCTGTTCGCTCACTTCCAAAATGTCCTCCATACTGTGATCCATGGCAGTGCCATAGGATTCTCTGTGCTTCTTCTTTAGGCACACATCTACGGATTACTCCGTCCGCACATCTCTTAAAGAGATATGGTTCATCCCAAAGATAGTACTTTGCATCTGTGATCAACTTCTTTGATTGCTGCCTACTGTACTCTTTGGGTATGAATCTTACTGCCTTGTAGTTTGCAATGTCTGCAAACCATGGCACTTCCTGGATGGCAAAGAGTTGCTCATCCGGAAAGGTCTCAGAGATCTCAGTGAGAGAGAGGGACGCCCCTTCTACTGGTTCTATTCGGGACAGGTGATCTGCTACTTGGTTTTT
>NC_029772.3:66007780-66008468 GCF_000817695.3 Arachis duranensis | reverse complement strand
AACTTGTCAATAGCGTAAACCACTGCAAGGATCTCTTTTTCTGTGGTTGTGTAATTCTTCTGTGTGTCATTTAAAACACGACTGGCATAGTAAATGACGTGCAGAAGCTTGTCATGCCTCTGTCCCAATACTGCACCAATGGCATGGTCATTGGCATCACACATCAATTCAAATGGTAATGTCCAGTCTGGTGCTGAGATGACTGGTGCTATGACCAGCTTAGCTTTCAGGGTCTCAAACACCTGCAGACACTCCTTATCCAAGATAAATGGCGTGTCAGCAGCTTGCAGATTACTTAGAGGTTTGGCGATTTTTTAGAAGTCCTTTATAAACCTCCTATAGAATCCTGCATGCCCCAGAAAGCTTCTGATTGCCTTAACATTGGCTGGTGGTGGTAATTTTTCAATTACCTCTACCTTAGCTTGATCCACCTCTATTCCTTTGTTCGAGATTTTGTGCCCAAGGACAATTCCTTCAGTCACCATAAAGTGACACTTCTCCCAGTTTAAAACCAGGTTAGTCTCTTGGCATCTCTTTAGAACAAGTGCTAGATGGTCAAGACAGGAGCTGAATGAGTCTCCAAATACTGAAAAGTCATCCATGAAAACTTCCAGAAAATTTTCCACCATATCAGAGAAAATTAAGAGCATGCACCTCTGAAAGGTTGCAGGTGCATTGCACAGGCCAA
>NC_029772.3:66006952-66007601 GCF_000817695.3 Arachis duranensis | reverse complement strand
TCTAGCATCTGGTCTATGAATGGTAAAGGAAAATGATCCTTTCTGGTGGCTGTATTTAGCCTTCTATAATCAATACACATACGCCACCCAGTAACTGTTCTTGTAGGAACCAGTTCATTTTTTTCATTATGAACCATTGTCATGTCTCCCTTCTTAGGGACGACTTGGACAGGACCCAGGGGCTGTCAGAAATAGGATAAATAATCCCAGCCTCTAGTAATTTAGTGACCTCCTTCTGCACCACTTCCTTCATGGCCGGATTCAGCCGCCTTTGTGGTTGGACCACTAGCTTGGCGTCACCCTCCAATAGGATCTTGTGCATGCATCTGGCTGGGCTAATGCCCTTAAGATCACTGATGGACCACCCAAGAACTGTCTTGTGTGTCCTTAGCACTTGAATTAGTGCTTCCTTTTCCTGTGGCTCTAAGGTAGAGCTTATGATTACAAGAAAGGTATCACCTTCTCCCAGAAATGCATATTTCATGATGGTGGTAATGGTTTGAGCTCGGGTTTAGGAGGTTTCTCCTCTTCCTGAGGGATTTTCAGAGGTTCTATTATTCTCTCTGATTCGTCCAAATCAGGCTGAACATCTTTAAAGATGTCCTCTAGCTCTGATTCGAGACTCTCAGCCATATTGACCTCTCTTACT
>NC_029772.3:66005534-66006899 GCF_000817695.3 Arachis duranensis | reverse complement strand
TGGATGTTGCATAGCTTTGACAACATTCAACTTGAACTCCTCCTCATTGACTCTCAGGGTTACTTCCCCTTTTTGGACGTCAATGAGGGTTCGGCCAGTTACTAGAAAAGGTCTTCCTAGAATGAGAGTTGCACTCTTGTGCTCCTCCATTTCCAGCACCATAAAGTCAGTAGGAAAGGCAAATGGCCCAACCTTTACAATCATGTCTTCAATCACGCCCGATGGGTATTTAATAGAGCCATCAGCAAGTTGAAGACATATCCGGGTTGGTTTGACTTCTTCAGTCAAACCAAGCTTTGTGATAATAGATGCAGATATTAGATTGATACTTGCCCCAAGGTCACATAGAGCTTGCTTGGTGCAATTACCCTCTAATGTGCATGGTATCATGAAGCTCCCGGGATCTTTAAGCTTCTCAGGTAAGCTTTTCAGAATGACTGCACTGCATTCTTCAGTGAGGTAAACTTTTTCAGTTTCCCTCCAATCCTTCTTATGACTTAAGATCTCTTTCATGAACTTAGCATAAGAAGGTATTTGCTCAAGTGCTTCTGCAAACAGAATCTTTATTTCAAGAGTCCTGAGATAGTCTGCAAAGCGGGCAAATTGCTTATCCTGTTCCGCTTGGCGGAGTTTTTGGGGATAAGGCATTTTGGCTTTATACTCCTCAACCTTAGTTGCTGCAGGTTTACTACCTACAGAAGTAGGTTGGGAAGCCTTTTTAGAAGAGTTGTTATCAGCACTTGTATGTGACTGATCTCCCACTGGTGTTTGAATGCCAGGGGTGGAAGCTGGAGTGGCGTTAGATGCCAACTCCTTATCTGTTACTGGCGTTTGAACGCCAGAACTGTGCTTCCCTTGGGCGTTCAATGCCGGATTCATGCTTGTTTCTGGCGTTTTACGCCAGGAATGAGCATGTCCGGGCATTCAGTGCCAGCCTTATTCCTCTCTGGGCTCTGATTGTCCTCAGAGGGATTTTGAGTAGCCGTTTGTTCATTTCTTGGCTTCCTGCTGCTTTGAAGTGAGGTATTTAATGTTTTCCCACTTCTTAATTGAACTGCTTGGCATTCTTCTGTTATTTGTTTTGACAGTTACTTTTCTGTTTGCTTTAACTGTACTTCCATATTCCTGTTAGCCATTCTTGTTTCCTGTAGTATTTCCTTGAATTCGGCTAGCTGCTGAGTTAGAAAGTCTAATTGCTGATTGAATTCATTAGCCTGATCTACAGGACTGAGTTCAGCAGTTACTGTTTTAGCTTCTTCTTTCATGGAAGATTCACTGCTTAGGTACAGATGCTGATTTCTGACAACTGTATCAATAAGCTCTTGAGCTTCTTCAATTATTTTTCTCATATGTATAGATCCACCA
>NC_029772.3:65973893-66005304 GCF_000817695.3 Arachis duranensis | reverse complement strand
CGTTTTGGAGGAAAGTAGTGATTCAGGAATTTTTCTGACAGCTGTTTCCATGTCTTTATGCTGTTCTTAGGTTGGTTATTTAACCACCTCTTAGCTTGATCTTTTACTGCAAATGGAAACAATAGTAATCTGTAGACATCCTGATCTACTTCCTTATCATGCACTGTGTCAGCAATTTGTAAAAATTGTGCCAGAAACTCTGTAGGTTCTTCATGTGGAAGACCGGAATACTGGCAGCTTTGCTGGACCATGATAATGAACTGAGGATTCAACTCAAAGCTACTGACTCCAATAGAGGGTATACAGATACTACTCCCATATGAAGCAGTAGTGGGGTTAGCATATGACCCTAGAGTCCTCCTAGACTGTGCATTTCCACTTAGTTCCATGATGGAGCAAGGGAGATGATATAGATGTTGATATTGTCTGTTTTATTTAATTTATTATATAAAGAAAATTGATTTTTGAAGTATATATATATTTTTTGAATTTTGAATTTTAAGATGAAAGAGAAAAACACATAAAAGACACAAGACTTAAAATTTTTTTAGATCTAATGCTCCTTATTTTCGAAAATTTTGGAGGAAAAACACCAAGGAACACCAAACTTAATAATTTTAAAATCAAAACACAAGAAAGACTCAAGAACACCTTGGAGATTCACAAGAACACCAAAAACAAAAGAAAGAACACCAAACTTAAAATTTTTAGAAAACCAAGATAAATTTTTGAAAATTAAAGAAAGATCAACAATAAAACACCAAACTTAAAGTTTGGCACAAGATTAAATCAAGAAAAATTATTTTTGAAGAAAAGATTTTAAAAAGAAGATACCCAATTGCCAAGAACATAAGCCAACGCTATAACCAACTGAGCTAAAAATGTAACGTATTTTAAAGATGTATTATTTTTATAGATAAGAATAAATTTTTTTTGAAAACTAAGTTTTGAAAAAGCACAAGAAAAACAAGAAAAGACACAGAACAAGACAAACCAAAGATCAAACAAGAAAAATTGACAAGAACAAATTGAAGATCAAGGAAGAACAAGAACATGCAATTCAAAAAATTAAAAGACAAGGAAAAACATGCAATTGACACCAAACTTAGAACAAGACACTAAACTCACGAAAATTAGAAATTGATAAAGAAAAATAATATATTTTTGAAAAATTTTTGAAAAGGGAATAAAGGACTCAGAATTTAATGACTCTATAACAACAAAAATAAATTATTCCAAATCTAAGCAACAAAATAAACCTTTAGTTGTTCAAACTCGAATAATCCCCGGCAACGGCGCCAAAAACTTGGTGTACAAAATTGTGTATGCCAATATTAATGGACTATTTAACACAGCTTCGTACCACTAACCAGCAAGTGCACTGGGTCGTCCAAGCAATACCTTACGTGAGTAAGGGTCGATCCCACGGAGATTATTGGTTTGAAGCAAGCTATGTTTATTTTATTATTCTTAGTCAAGATATTAATTAAAATTAACAGTTGGAATTATTAGAAAAATAAGAGAGTGTGAAATAGTTACTTGTTGTGCAGTAATGGAGAATATGTTGGGGTTTTTGGAGATGCTTTGTCCTCTGAATCCCAGCAACATAATGCTTACTCACTTTCATAAATGCAAGGCTCCTTCCATGGCAAGCTGTATGTAGGGAATCACCATTGTCAGTGGCTACCTCCCATCCTCTCAGTGAAAATGGTCCAAATGCTCTGTCACAGCACGGCTAATCAGCTGTTGGTTCTCGATCATGTTGGAATAGGATCCATTGATCCTTTTGCGTTTGTCATCACGCCCAGCAATTGCGAGTTTGAAGCTCGTCACAGCCATTCAATCCTTGAATCCTACTTGGAATACCACAGACAAGGTTTAGACTTTCCGGATCCTCAAGAGTGGCCGCCATCAGTTCTAGCTTATACCACGAAGATTCTGATTAAGGAAGCTAAGAGATAATCATTCAATCTGATGTAGAACGGAGGTGTTTGTCAGGCACACGTTCATGGATTGAGGAAGGTGATGAGTGTCACGAATCATCACCTTCTCCATAATTAAGCGCAAATGAATATCTTAGATAGGAACACGCATGTTTGAAAGGAGAAACAGAAACAATTGCATTAATTCATCGAGACGATGCAGAGCTCCTCACCCCCAACAATGGAGTTTAGAGACTCATGCTGCCAAAGAATATAAAATCCAGTTCTATAGACGTCATGAGATACAAATTAAGTCTCTAAAAGTTGTTTAAATAGTAAACTAAAAACCTAGGTTTACAAAAAATGAGTAAACTATGATAGATAGTGCAGAAATCCACTTCTGGGGCCCACTTGGTGTGTACTGGGGCTGAGACTTAAGCTTCTCATGTGCCTGGGCTGTTTTGGGCGTTCAACGCCAGGTTGTAACCTGTTTCTGGCGTTGAACTCCAACTTGTAACTTGTTTCTGGCGCTGGACACCAGACTGCAACATGGAACTGGCATTGAACACCAGTTTACGTCGTCTATCTTCGCACAAAGTATGGACTATTATATATTTCTGGAGAGCCCTGGATGTCTACTTTCGTACCCAATTGAGAGCGCGTCAATTGGACTCCTGTAGCTCCAAAAAATCCATTCCAAGTGCAGGGAGGTCAGGATCCAACAGCATCAGCAGTCCTTTTCCAGCCTAACTCAGATTTTTGCTCAGCTCTCTCAATTTCAGCATTCTACTAAAAACTAATTAAAACATACTAAAATCTACATGAAATTACCCCCAAAAAGCGTATAAAATATCCGCTCATCAGCGTGCCATGCCCAACTTGGCGTGCCACGCCCCTTTTGTGTCCTCCATCTTGATTTTTGGAATTTTGTATTAGCATGCCATGCCTAGTCCCTGGCGTGCCACGCCCACATGCATGCTTGGATCTCCCTTCTGAATTTAGCACTGGCGTGCCATGCCTAGCTCCTGGCGTGCCACGCCAGTGCATTTTTGTGGCATTTGCTCTCAAGTGGCACGCCAGTTTTACACGCCCAGCTTCTTGTTTGTCTTCTTCCCATTTTTAATGTCCTTTTTCACCTGAAATTCAGCACAACTCATCTCAAAGTAGTGTACCATAATATTCATCAAATAATGCATGAATTGTACTGATCAAATGAAATTTATGCTCTTTTATGGTCTTCTTTATGCAAGAAAGAAGGGTAGATGATGCAAGTCATCACAACACCAAACTTAAGCTTTGCTTGTCCCAAGCAAATCAATGTGAGTAACTTTTATATATTGAGGCCTTGGCTTCGAATGATTGCAATATAACTAAGAGTAAAGCTAAGTGTTTAACACATGTATGAATGCTTTAATTGTCTTGGAAAACTCTTGGATCCTTGAGGGTTCCCTCAGGTATAGGCTTTAGGGATCCTTTCTATTGATTGTCACCTTGAGGTAGTAAAGGTTGTTTTGCTTTCTTGACCACGACTATAAGTGTTTTGTCTCAAGACAACCCTTTAATTAGGCTTTCAAATAGCACTCCCAAACTAGTTGGTTTTAGGGTACTGGGTGTTGAGACACCCCTAAGAATTTACTTGCCCAGGTCTCTTCTTGACACATCTTCACCACAAATATCTACTAGGATCATTGATTCTTTTTTAGCTTTTTAATGTTTCATTTTCTTTTCTATCCCAGTAGTTCATGCTCAGAGCCTTGGGTCCTTATTGCTTACTACCTCTTAGTTCTATGGATATTCAAGGAACACCCCTTAGTCTTCCCTTTGTTATACCTTCTAGGACTAATTGCTCTCCATGACTCAATTTCTTTTAACTTCATTCAAGGTCCTACACTTAGTTTCTTGTTTCTTAGTTTGTTTGATGATCCCTATTGGCCTTGGTCTCTCTTATTATTTTTGCATGACTCACAGTAACTCTTATGGAGACAAGCTCTACTTTTATTTAAGTTGTAATGAAGACTTGAAATACATGGCATTTTCTTTCCTGTAAAAAACTCATAAAGATTTCAAACAAGAATTGAAACTAAGCATCAAACATGAACTATCCTAGCATGATTATTCAAGAAGTAAATAAAGCAAAAGCTTAAACAGAATTCAGAAATTGGAAATTGTCAACCATGGGACTCAACAACCTTGAGCAGCTTCATCTTTAGTTCATTGGCTCCTTCCCTATATCCTTCTTCTTGGGAGGGGATGAGCCACCTTCATCTGGCTTAGAGGAACCTTCTTGAGCCTTAGTGTCCTTGGGCTTGGGTTTCCAAAATCCTAGCCTCCTCATGTAGGATTTCACATTCTCATTGTGTTGGTATGATATTTCTTCTTGCCTTGAGCTGAGTTCCTCCAATTTCTGCATATAGGTAGGGTAATTGGGGTTCATGTTAGCCACTGCATTGCACAGGTAGCTCAACTTTGTTTGTGCATAGCCATTATATTCCCCTCTGGCCATAGTCCTTCCTTCATAAAGGTGTCTAAATTCAGCAAGACTCTCCATTTGTTGTAATTGTTGCTCCAAAATCATTCCTAGGCTACCTTGCATCTCTCTCTAGTTAATCTGATCTTGCTGCTCCTTGAGGTTCTCAAAGCCCCCTTGGAGTTGTTGAATGTTTTGGTTGACTTGGCTCCATTGTTGTTGCTGAGCCTCCTCGAATTGGTTGACATCTTCCCTCAAGTGGTGTAGATCTCCCTTCATTTGGTGTACATCTCCTTGCAATTGCTCCCAGTTGAATCCCTCTGGAAATTGTTAATATTGGTAGTGTGGTGGTGGTTGAAGTGCTAGAAAGTGAGGTTGCTCTTCTACCTCTCCCTCTTCTTGTTGTTGTTGTGGTTCATGAGCATGAGCTCTTCGTTCTCTAGCCCTGTTGAGTTGGTAGACAGCCACCACTTTGGTCATCTTCTTGGCAGTTATGAACTTGTCTTGCTTCACAAACACCTCATCAATGATATTTTCAACTCCAGCCTCATCACATAGCCTCTGTATAATACTAAGGAATGCCAACCTTGTGTTGTCACTGGTGCTTTTCAGCACTTTGTTGATGTTGTTGGCAATCATCTCCCCACGTTGATGTTTTCTCCTTTCATGATGCTGTAGATGAGCACAGCTCTCTCCTTGGTCACCTCTGAAGTGTTGGATATTAGGGACATCCTCACAAATTCTAGCCACCCTCTAGCTTGGGGGCTCAAATCTCTTCTCCTCAATTGGTTGGGTATCCCATCCTTGTCATTTATCTAATGCACATTCATCACACAGATTTCACTCAGAATCTCCTCAAACCCAGGGTCTTGCTGGTTCATTCTTTCTTCACAGCTCCAATTAGAGCTTGTCCTCTTTACCATTAGCATTCTTTCTATGCTAGAAGGGCTGTAGTCAATGGATTTCCCCCTCACATAGCTAATGTAGCCATATTGTTGCCCTAGTTGAGGTACTGCATTGGCATAGAACTCCCTCACCAAGCTCTCTACCACTTTTCTTGGTGGGTTGCATAGAAGTGACCAACCCCTCTGTTCAATCTCAATATTGATTTCAATATGCTCATTCCTCCCTAGTTGAAACCCAACTTCTGGAATAATTTTCCTCTCACTCACCCAACCATAAAATTGATTTTGGTTGAATGCGAAGAGGAACTTGTAGTTATTAAAAGAGCTTGAGGATCCAGAGGTTGGTTCCTTGGTTCTTCTTTTCTTTAAGGCTGAGCTTTTTGGTGGTGCCATTAGGTTGGGAGAGTGTGAAAAAAATAGGGGGTTGAAAGAAAGAGATGGAAAAATAAAGTTTTGCTCTAACACCAAACTTAGAACTTGATTGTCCCAATCAAGAAAAATAAGAAAGTAAGGGATAGAAGATGAAAAGAGAAGCGAAGGTGAGTGGTGTAGGGGTTGTTGAAGTGGGAGGGGAGATGGGGAGTGAAGCTTTTATAACGGGTGAGTGATGTGGTTCGAAGGTGGGAAAAAAAGAGATTAAATGTTTTCCCACTTTGGGAAGTGGCGCCTAGCGTGGGAAGAGGCGCCAACTCTTTTCTCACAGTGTCTTTTGCGTGTTTTGAGTTCCAAAGTGCAAGTACACTTTGACTTCCTTGTTTTGTGAGTTGTTTACCATGTGGGCCCCATCTTCTCTCTTGAAATTGAAACTGAACCCATTAGTGATGATAAAATAACCCATTCACATTCCTTCTCATCAAGAATAAATTGAGTTGCAACTGATGGGTGTCCCTTGGGATACCAAACTTAATTCTTTGGCATCTTAAAAAATTGGTTTCATCATTGTGTATTTAATGTGTTCATAAGAGTGGAATAACATCAATCTTTTCATTTTCTTTTGATTCCAACTCCTCTGAACTTATTAAATTACGTTCATGTTCACACTCAAAGCATTAAGTGCTTTCAAATTGGGTGACTTGGGCTGCTATGTCATCATTGGTGGTGGCCACACCAAACTTAATCTCTAGGCTTACTCTTTAAAATCAAACTATTAATTGTTTGTGGCCACACCAAACTTAGCACTTTAGCTAGTTCTCAGCCTATTCACTCATCATTAGTTATGCATTCATCAAGTTGCAATTCCCAAATAGAAAGAAATAAGAGAGTGTAAAGAGAATATAACTATCAAAGCTAACATCAAACTTCCTAATCTACAATTGCAACTGATTCTAATTACTGAAAATTAGACTATCTAAATCACAGAATTTAAACTACTTCTAGAAAAAGCAATTAAATCAAAAAGAATAAAGTGTTAGGTGCCTCCCAACTATCGCTTCTTTATTGTCATTAGCTTGACATTCCTTCATCTTTAGCTGATCTTGTAGCTCACTCTCTGCTCCTCCAAGGAGCCTCCCAAGTAGTGTTTGAGTCTATGGCCATTGACAGAAAAAGTTCTCTGAGTCTTGTCTTCCATGAGTTCCACATGACCATAGGGAAACACTTTGAGTATGGTGAAAGGTCCTGACCATCGAGACTTAAGTTTTCTAGGGAAGAACTTGAGTCTTGAGTTGTAGAGTAACACCTTCTGTCCTTTAATGAACTCCCTTCTTGCTATCTTTTGGTCATGCCACCTTTTTGTGTTCTCTTTGTAGATTTTTGCATTCTCATATGCTTGATTTCTAAACACTTCCAGTTTATTGAGTTGCATTAATCTCTTTTCTCCAGCAGGTTGCTCATCAAAATTCAGTAGTTTTAGAGCCCAAAAGGCTATATGCTCTAGTTCAACTGACAAGTGGCAAGCCTTGCCAAATACTAGTTGGTATGGTGACATCCCAATGGGGGTTTTGAAGGCTGTCCTGTAGGCCCATAGAGCATCATCTAGCTTCCTAGACCAGTCCTTTATTGAGCTTCCAACAGTTTTTTCAAGGATTCGTTTCAGTTCTCTGTTGGAGATCTCAGCTTGCCCGTTGGTCTGTGGGTGGTATGGAGTTTCCACTTTGTGCTTTACTCCATATCTGAGAAGGAGTGCTTCCAGTTGTTTATTGCAGAAGTGTGACCCCCCATCACTAATGAGAGCTCTGAGAGCTCCAAATCTGCTGAAGATGTTCCTTCTCAAGAAGCTTATCACAACCTTGTTGTCATTTGTTGCAGTAGCAATGGCTTCTACCCATCTTGATACATAATCAACAGCCACTAATATGTAGCTATTTGAGTAGGAGGATGGGAAGGGTCCCATGAAATCTATTCCCCATACATCAAATAGTTCCAGCTCTAGTATGTATTGTTGTGGCATCTCATTCTTCTTGGTTAGATTTCCAGCTCTTTGGCATTCATCACACCTTGACACCATTTCCTTGGCATCCTTAAACATTGTTGGCCAGTAAAATCCAGATTGGAGCACTTTTGCTGTTGTCCTTTCTCCACTGAAGTGACCTCCATATGCTGACCCATGGCACTACCATAATACTTCCTGCCCTTCTTCATGGGATATACACCTTCTTAGGACACCATCAGTACACTTTTTGAATAAATAGGGGTTATCCCAGATGTAGTGTTTGGCATCCTTGATTAGCTTCCTCCTCATGTGCTTATTGATGTTAGTTGGTAGCTCCCCAATAGCCTTGAAATTAGCTATGTATGTGAACCAAGGGGCTACTCGAATCATCATCAATTGTTCATCAGGAAAGCTTTCATTTACTGCTACTTGCTACATTTCTTCATCTTGTGGGATCCTTGAGAGGTGGTTAGCTACCTTATTCTCTGCTCCGCTCCTATCCTTAATCTCAATATCAAATTCTTGGAGCAGCAGGATCCACCTTATTAGTCTAGGCTTAGATTCTTGCTTGGTAAGCAAGTATTTGAGTACTGCATGATCAGTGAACACAATTACTTTTCAGCCAATGAGATATGATCTAAACTTATCAAAAGCAAAAACTATGGCTAAAAGTTCTTTTTCTGTGGTGGTATAGTTCCTTTGATTCTCATTAAGGACCTTGCTAGCATAGTAGATAACATGTACTAGCTTGTCTTTCCTCTGTCCTAGAACAGTACCAACAGCAAAATCAGATGCATCACACATTAGTTCAAAGGGAAGATCCCAGCTTGGTGGTAATATAATAGGTGCAGAGGAGAGTTTCTTTTTGAGTTCATCAAAGGCTACCATGCATTCTCTATCAAAAACAAATGGAGTATTTGAGATAAGTAGGTTGCTAAGGGGTTTTGCAATCTTTGGAAAATCTTTAATAAACCTCCTATAGAACCCATCGTGTCCCAAAAAGCTTCTGATTGCTTTGACATTGCAAGGTAGAGGTAATTTTTCAATTACTTCCACTTTTGCTTTGTCTACTTCTATGCCATCTTTTGAAATCTTGTGACCAAGAACCACCCCTTCAGTCACCATAAAATGGCACTTCTCCCAGTTTAAAACCAGGTTGGTTTCTTGAAACCTTTTTAGCATAAGAAAAAGATGGTAGAGGCAATCAAAATATGAGTCCCCAAACACAGAGAAGTCATCTATAAATACTTCTATGAACTTCTTAATCATATCTGAAAAAATGGAGAGCATACACCTTTGGAATGTTGCAAGTGCATTGCACAATCCAAAGGGCATTCTCCTATAAGCAAATACACCATATGGACAAGTAAATGAAGTTTTTTCCTGATCCTTGGGGTCTACAACAGTTTCATTGTAGCCCGAATATCCGTCGAGGAAACAATAATACTCATGTGCTGCCAATCTTTCAAGCATCTAGTCCATGAAGGGTAGGGGAAAGTGATCCTTTCGGGTGGCTTCATTAAGTTTCCGGTAGTCAATGCACATACGCCATCCGATCACCGTCCTTGTGGGTATGAGTTCATTCTTCTCATTTGCCACAACAGTGATCCCTCCCTTCTTAGGAACTACTTGCACCAGGCTTACCCAAGGGCTGTCTGAGATGGGGTAGATCACCCCTGCTTGCTACAATTTCAACACTTCTTTCTGAACCACTTCATTCATAGTTGGGTTTAGCCTCCTTTGTTGCTGTCTTGAAAGTTTGGCATCCTCTTCAAGTAAGATTTTATGCATGCACATTGAAGGACTGATCCCCTTTAAATCTGAAAGTGTCCAACCTATGGCATCCTTGTGTTGTCTCAACTCCTGGATAAGTTCCTCTTCTTGTTCCTTACTCAGTCTTGAATTTATGATTACTGGGTGAGTGTTGTCGGCACCCAGATTTGCATATTTCAAGTTGGATGGTAAGGCTTTCAGCTCTAGTTTTGGTGACTCTGCATCTTTGTTGTCTGTGGTAGTTGGCATGACTGAGTTCCTTATGGTTGCTTGTGGTAGTTTTCCATCTGGTGCTTGCTCCAGCTCAATACTTTCTCCACATTGTTCTTCTCCCATGACTTCTTGAACTATTTTTTCCATGGTGTCTACCAGCACACATTCTCCTATGGGTTCCTCGGGGTAACTCATTACTTTAAAGACGTTGAAGACCATTTTCTCTTCATGCAATCTCAAGACTAGTTCCCCTTTCTGCACATCAATGATGGCTCCAGCAGTAGCTAGAAATGGTCTTCCTAGGATAATTGACATGTTGGCCTATTCTTCCATGTCCAGCACAACAAAATCAATAGGGAAAATGAACTCTCCCACTTTCACTAGCAAGTCTTCCACCACCCCATGTGGAAACTTACATGTTCTGTCAGCCAATTGGAGTGCTATTCTTGTTGGCTTGGCCTCCTTAATCTTCATCTTTCTCATCATAGTTAGGGACATAAGATTTATGCTAGCTCCCAAATCACACAAAGCTTTCTCAATAGTGATGTCCCCTATGATACAGGGGATTTGAAAACTCCCTGGATCTTTCAGCTTTTGAGGTAACTTTTTATGTATGATGACGCTGCATTCCTCAGTCAATACCATGGTTTCTTTTGCCTCCCAGTTCCTCTTTTTGGTTATATGCTCCTTTAAGAACTTGGCATAGAGTGGCATTTGTTCTAATGCCTCAGCAAATAGTATGTTGATTTGGAGCCTCTTAAAGATCTCTAGGAACTTGGAGAACTGGCCATCCTTCCTATCTTTTCTCAATCTTTGCGGGTATGGTGCCTTTGGCACATTGGGCTTCAAAACTGGTTTTGGTAGAGGTGAAGCTGGAATTTCTCCTTCATTCTCGTTCCCATGTTTTGGTGCAACCTCTTCATGATTATCTTTGCTTGGGGTTCCTTCCTCTACAACCTTCCCACTTCTTAGAGTTATGGCCTTGCATTCCCCTCTTGGGTTAGCTATGGTATCGCTGGGAAATGTGTGTGTATTTCTCTTGATTAGCATCTATCCTTATGTCAGTTTGTGCTTGTCTGTCCATGAGGGAGGAGACTGCCCCTGAAATTTAGGATGACAGTTGTGCTATTGTAGCCTCTATCCTCTCAAAGTTGCTCCTGATTTCGCATGGTTGCATAGTTGATGACGGTGCATCTTGATTGAAGTTGTTGTGTATGGGTTGGTTGTTATGGTATGATATGTTTTGTGAGTTATGGTAGGGTCTATAGTTCCCTGTTTGATGGTTAGGGTTGTGGTTGGGATGCTGATTTGATGGATAAGGCTTGTTGTGATCTTGGTTATGGTTTTGTTGATTTCCCCACCCAAAGTTTGGGTGGTTCTTCCAACCTGGGTTGTATGTCTTAGAGTGTGGGTCACATGGTGCTCTGGATGAATTGTTCACATAATTAGCTTGTTCCCAGTCACTTTCAGATTCTGATGCATTACCTTCTTGTTGAGGAGTTTGGTCTTGAATGACTAAGGCTTGGTTGGCCTCCATCCTCTTGGTTAAGGCTGCTATTTGTGCTGTAATTGCCTTGTTCTGACCTAACAAAGCATCTACAGAGTTGAGTTCTAGCACTCCCTTCTTCTGAGTCCTTTTTAAGGCATAGAAATACTCATTTTCAGCTACAGTCTCAATGACATCTATGGCTTCTTCAATGGTTTTCTTTTTGTTGAGTGAGCCTCCTGAAGAATGATCCACTGCCTTCTTTGCTTCATAGGATAGTTCCTCATAAAAGATATGTAGTTGTACCTACTCATTGAACATTTCTGGTGGGCATCTTCTTGTCAGATCTTTGAATCTCTCCCAAGCCTCATAGAGTGTTTCTCCATCTTGTTCTCTGAAAGTTTGCACCTCAGCTCTCAACCTATTGATTCTTTGTGGAAGGTAAAATCTAGCAAGGAATCTGTTCACGACCTCCTCCCATGTAGCTAGGCTATCCTTGGAGAATGATTCCAACCACTTTGCTGCCTTATCTTTAAGTGAGAAAGGGAACAAGAGTAGTTTGTAGATGTCAGGGTGTACCCCGTTGGATTTTACAGTGTCACATATCCTCAAGAATCTGTTGAGATATTGATTAGGATCTTCTTGGGCACTTCCTCCATATGAGCAATTATTCTGAACAAGTGTGATGAGCTGAGGCTTCAGCTCAAAGTTATTGGCATGAATTGTTGGCTTTAGGATGCTACTACCACAATTCCCTGGATTTGGGTTGATGTAGGAGCCTAAGACTCTCCTTTCTTGCCCATCATGATTGATTGGGCCTCCCCTGGCATGGTTATGAACTTCTTTTTCATGATGATTCTCCACATTCTCCTCCATGTTTATTTCAAAATACTCTTCCTCTTCCTCAGCACCAACGACTCTCTTCCCTCTTGCTTTCCTCCTTAATCTAAATAGGGTCCTCTCAGGTTCAGAATCAAAGGAAGTTGAAGCCCCGCTTCTCCTACCTGTCATACAACCAATCAAGGCATAAAGTAAGAAAGAAAGTGGATGAAGAAATTACTATTGTTAGAGTAGTTGTTAGTGTGAGTGGTGCAATTGATAAAACAGTTAGAAGTGTGGAACTATGGATAATCAAAGAAGAATAAAATAGAAGAGTGGAACTATGGATTGAGCGTGGCACGCCAAGCTATTTTGATGGGCACGTGACATGCCAGTGAAGCGCCAGCCACACGCCAGCTAAAGAGTCACGCTTATTGAGTGTTTTCTTTCCCTCCAAAATGTAATTTTCCCTTTTTCACTTTTGTAATTCTTTTAATTTTACTAGGAGTAGTATAAATACCCCCAAGAAGTACTGAAGAGGGGTTAAGCAGTTAGTTCTAGATCCACTTTTACACTCAACTTTTGAGTACTTTTCAAGCTATGAGTAGCTAAATTCCCTCTCATTGAGAGAGGGAGCTCTATTGTACTTGATGGATTAATTATAGGGAATTTCTTCTTCTCTTTATCTTCTCTTTGATTTGCTAGAAGGAATTTCGATTTTAATGCTTAGTGTTCAATTAACTTGGAAAATAGATTGAATGCAAAATGGGTTTCATGGGAACCTTGGAAAAGGAAACATGAAACCATGCTAGAAATCCCTTATTGAAGAGGATATGAGCTGGAATTAATCCAAAGAGACAATATCTCCTGATCTCAATGAATTCCCCCATTCTTATCTCTCCCATTCTTTTATAGCTTTACTTACATTCTGCAAACTCCTATTCCCCTTTACATTCTTGTTATTTCCATTTCTACATTTTATTGCTTTCTTTTATTTCTTTTGTCATTTATGTTTATGCCGTTTATAATTCTGCACCCACAACTTATTCTGTTGAGCTTGACTAATTCACCAATTGATTAAAATTGCTCAAATCTACCAATCTCGGTAGATACGATCCCACTCCACTGTGGGTTAATACTTAATGATAATTTTGGTGCGCTTGCCAAGAGCGAATTCATCAATATTATTGGGGAAGTGTAGTGAATTCAGCCCACCAAGTTTTATGGTGCCGTTGTCGGGGATTGGTTTGAATTTGACAATGATTAAACCAATTGGAGAGTTAGATTAAGCATTTTTTTATTTTATTTTTCTTTACTCATTTCCTAGTTTAACCTTTAAATCCATTTCTAATCTCTATTTTTCTTTCTTGTCTTTTTGAGATTCTTTAGCCAATCATTGTTTATACTTTCACTCCTCTAACTATTTGATTAATTGCATCACTCAAGCTAATCACTAATTTTAACTAAGGAGATTTCTTCACTTGCCTTTTTCTTGCTGTGTGTTGGCTGTATGACAGGTAGAAGAGGAGAGACTTCATCCTCTTTTGATAGTGAACCTGAGAGAACCTTCCTTAGATTAAGGAGGGAGGCTAGAGGCAAGGGTATAGTTGGAGAAGAACCAGTAGAAGAAGATCTAACAACCATCATGGAAGACGAAGTACACGAAGATGTTGGAGGAGGAGCTGGAAATCAAGCTGGGCAAGAGAGGAGAGTCTTAGGCTCCTATGTCAACCCAAACCCAGGAAACTGTGGCAACAACATCCTCAATCTAACAATCCATGCCAACAACTTTGAGTTGAAACCTCAACTCATCACACTAGTCCAGAATAACTGCTCAAGAAGATCCAAATCAACATCTCAACACATTCTTGAGGATATACGATACTATAAAGTCCAATGGTGTACACCTTGACACCTATAAACTACTTTTGTTCCCTTTCTCACTCAGAGATAAGGCAACAAAGTGGTTAGAATCATTTCCCAAAGAAAGCCTAACCACATGGGAGGATGTTGTGAACAAGTTTCTAGCGAGATTCTACCCTCTACAGAGGATCAACAGGCTAAGAGTTGAGGTGCAAACCTTCAGACAGCTAGATGGTGAAACACTCTGTGAGGCCTGGGAGAGGTTCAAAGATCTAACAAGGAAATACCCACAGGATATGTTTAATGAGTGGGTGCAACTCCACATTTTCTATGAAGGATTAACCTATGAATTGAAGAATGCTGTGGACCACTCTTCAGGGGGTTCACTCAACAAGAAGAAGACCAGTGAGGAAGCCATAGATGTCATTGAAACTGTAGCGGAGAATGACTACTTCTATGCTTCAGAAAGAGGCCAAAAGAAGGTGGTGCTGGAACTCAATTCTATGGATGCCCTGTTGGCACAAAATAAGGTAATTGCAGCACAATTGGCAGCATTAACCAAGAAAATGGAAAACAATCAAGTTGCAGTTGTCCAAGCTCAAGCACCACCCCAAGAAGTAAATGAACCAGAAGTTGAATGTGAGCAAGTAAACTATGTGCATAACTCCTCTCGACCACCATATGACCCTAACTCTAAGACATATAACCATGGATGGTAGAACCACCCAAATTTTGGATGGAAGAACCAACAAAATCACAACCAGAATAACAACTCCAACCATCAGTCAAATAACAACACACCTTACCACAGTCCTCCTCACACATTATATCCTTCCAACCAGCAAACATACCCCCATCAAGACACACTAACCCCAACCTCACAACTGTGTGAAATCAAGGTAACTTTGAGAAAGTAGAAGCCGCAATAGGATAACTATCATCAAAACTCACAAGAGCCATTTTCACCCTCTTGGAAAGGCAAGCACAAGCTGAAAAGAAGATAGATGCCAACCAAGAAGAATACAGGTCAAATTTGAAGAACCAAGGTACAGCAATCTCAAAGTTAGAAGCACAAGTGGGGTTCTTATCCAAGTAAATTCCAATGCCTACACACACATTTCCAAGTGATACCATGGCCAACCCAAGAGGAGAATGCAAGGCCATCACACTTAGAAGTGGAAAAGTGATAGAAGAAGCCACCTAAAACCAGGAAAACAAAGAAGAAGAAGCTACAGAAAAGCCTGAAAATAGGAAGAAAGAAGAGGCCCCTAGCCCATCTTCACCAAAGCCAATCTTGAAGCCTTATGTACCAAAGGCACCATACCAATAAAGGCTAAAGAAGGATGGAAAGGACAGCCAGTTCTCCAGATTTTTGGAAATCTTCAAAAAGCTCCAAATCAACATATCATTTGCTGAAGCATTGGAGCAAATGCCTCTCTACGCAAAGTTCTTGAAGGAGCTCATGACAACAAAAAGAAACTGGGGTGAAAAAGAGACTGTAGTCCTAACTAAGGAATGTAGTGCCATCATACAAAAGAAACTCTCCCATAAAATGAAGGATCCAGGAAGTTTCTAAATCCTCTGCATCATAGGGGATATCACTATTAAAAAGGCCTTGTATGAATTGGGGGGCTAGCATCAATCTCATGTCCTTGAACATGATGAGAAGGATGAGAATTGAGGAAGCTAAACCAACAATAATGGCACTCAAACTAGCTGATAGAACATTCAAGTTTCCACATAGAGTGGTGGAAGATTTATTGGTGAAGGTGGGAGAATTCATCTTCCTAGCTGACTTTGTTGTGCTGGATATGGAAGAAGAGGCAAACACTTCAATTATCCTAGGAAGGCCATTCCTAGCTACTGCTGGAGCCATCATTGATATGCAAAAAGGAGAACTAGTCTTGAGATTACATGAGGAAAAGATGGTCTTCAATGTCTTCAAGGCAATGAGTTATCCCAAGGAAGTAATAGGAGAATGCATGATGGTGGACACCATAGAACAAATAGTCCAAGGAGTTTTGGAAGAAGTGCAATATGAAGGAAGTATGGACTTAGAGCAACAAGCACCACGTGAGGAACCACTACAAGGAACCATGGAAAGTTCAATCATGATGAATCACAAAAACAACAATGAAGAAGAGGCACCAAAACTAGAGCTAAAAACCCTACCTCCAAGCTTAAAGTATGCCTATCTTGGTGACAACAGCACCTACCCAGTGATCATCAACTCAAGCTTGAGCAAGGAGCAAGAAGAGGAGCTCATCCAAGTGCTGAAACAACACAAGGATGCTATAGGATGGACACTCACAGACCTAAAATGGATCAGCCCTTCAATGTGTATGCACAAGATTCTACTTGAGGAGGGTGCCAAGCCCTCAAGGCAACAACAAAGAAGGTTGAATCCAACCATGAATGAGGAAGTTCATAAGGAAGTGTTGAAGTTGTGGCAAGCTGGGGTGATCTACCCCATTTTAGACAGCCCTTGGGTGAGCCCGGTACAAGTAGTTCCAAAGAAAGGAGGAATCACTGTTGTACCAAATGAGAAGAATGAGCTGATACTAACAAGAACAGTGACCGGTTGGCGCATGTGCATCGACTACATGATGCTCAATGAAGCCACCAGGAAGGACCATTTCCCCCTACCATTCATGGATCAAATGCTCGAGAGGCTGGCTGGACATGAATACTACTATTTTTTTGACGGTTATTTGGGTTACAACCAAATAGTTGTAGACCCAAAAGATCAAGAGAAAACTTCATTTACTTGTCCATATGGTGTTTTTGCTTACAGGAGGATGCCCTTTGGACTGTGCAATGCACCTACAACATTCCAAAGGTGCATGCTCTCCATATTTTTGGATAAGATTGAGAGGTTCATCGAGGTATTTTTGGATGACTTCTCTGTATTTGGTAACACATATACTGATTGCTTGCATCACTTAGCCCTGGTACTAAAAATATGCCAAGAGACCAACCTTGTTTTAAACTGGGAAAAATGCCATTTCATGGTTACAAAAGGAGTGGTCCTTGGTCATAAAATTTCAAAGAAGGGCATAGAAGTACACAGGGCAAAGGTAGAGGTGATTGAGAAGTTATCTCCACCTTGCAATGTCAAAGCAATCAGAAGCTTTTTGGGACACGCTGGTTTTTATAAGAGGTTTATTAGAGACTTCTCTAAGGTTGCCAAGCCATTGAGCAACCTACTTGTCTCTAATGTGCCTCTTGTTTTTGATAATGAATGCATGTTAGCGTTTGAGGAGCTTAAGAACAAACTTTCCTCTGCACCTATCAAAGCACCACCATGTTGGGATCTACCCTTTGAGTTGATGTGTGATGCATCAGATTTTGCTGTGGGTGCTGTTTTAGGACAGAGGAAGGATAAATTGGTGCATGTCATTTATTATGCCAGCAAGGTCCTCAATGAAAATCAAAGGAACTACACCACTACAGAGAAGGAATTACTTGCCATTGTCTTTGCTTTTGGTAAATTTAGATCATATCTCATTGGTTCTAAAGTAATTGTATTCACTGATCATGCAGCACTCAAATAATTGCTTACAAAATAAGAATTCAAGCCAAGGCTAAAAAGATGGATCCTGCTACTCCAAGAGTTTGACATCGAAATTAAAGATAGGAGTGGAGCAGAGAACAAAGTTGCTGACCACCTTTCAAGGATCCTACAAGAGGAAAAAAGAGCACACCATCTTGCAGTGAATGAAAGCTTCCCGGATGAGCAATTGATGATGATACAAGAGACCCCTTGGTTTGCTAACATAGCCGATTTCAAGGCCATTGGGGAACTACCAACCAACATCAACAAACATATGAAGAGAAAGCTCATCAAAGATGCCAAATACTATATCTGGGATGAGTCATACTTGTTCAAAAAGTGTGCTGATGGGATCTTGAGGAGGTGTATATCCCATAGAGAAGGGCAAGAAGTGCTTTGGCAATGTCATGGATCTGCATATGGAGGCCACTTTAATAGAGAAAGAACAGAAGCCAAGGTGTTCCAATGTGGATTCTACTGGCCAAGCATTTTCAAGGATGCAAAGGACTTGGTGTCAAGGTGTGATGAATGCCAGAGGGCTGGCAATTTACCCAGGAATAATAAGATGCCACAGAGATTTATAATGAAGCTAGAACTATTCGATGTATGGGGGATTGACTTCATGGGACCTTTCCCACCCTCCTACTCAAATAGTTATATACTTGTGGCTGTAGATTATGTGTCAAAGTAGGTGGAGGCTATTGCCACCACCACAAATGACAACAAGGTTGTAATGAGCTTCTTAAGAAAGAACATCTTCAGCAGGTTCGGAGTTCCCAGAGCACTCATTAGTGATGGAGGGACACATTTTTGCAATAAATAACTGGAAGCACTCCTTCTCAGATATGGAGTCAAACAGAAGGTGGCAACCCCTTATCATCCGCAGACCAACGGGCAAGCAGAGATTTCCAATAAAGAACTAAAAAGGATACTCGAATAAACTGTCGGAAGCTCCAGGAAGGACTGGTATAAGAAACTAGACGATGCTTTATGGGCCTACAGAACAGCCTTCAAGACCTCCATTGGGATGTCACCATACCAACTAGTATTTGGCAAGGCTTGCCACTTGCCAGTTGAACTGGAGCATAGAGCCTTCTGGGCTCTAAAACTACTGAATTTTGATGAGCAAGCTGTTGGAGAAAAGAGGCTGAGCCAACTCAACGAGCTAGAAGAATTTAGGAACCAAGCATATGAAAATGCAAAGATCTACAGAGAGAACACAAAAAGATGGCATGATCAAAAGATAACAAAGAGGGAGTTCACTGAAGGACAAAAGGTGTTATTGTACAATTCTAGACTTAGGTTCTTCCTTTGGAAGTTTAAGTCTAGATTGTCTGGACCCTTCACCATCATCAAAGTGTACCCTATGGTCAAGTGAAGCTCATGGAGGACAAAACACAGAGAACCTTCACTGCAAATGGCCATAGACTCAAGCATTACCTGGGGGACTCACTGGATGAAAGAAGAGTGAGCTACCACCTCAACTGAAAAAGTAAGAATGTCAAACTAGTGACGATAAAGAAGCGCTGGTTGGGAGGCAACCCAACACTTTATATCCTTTTGATTTATTGTTTTATTAGAAGTAGATTGTAAACATTAGCTTAGGAAGTTAATTTCAGTTTTGATAGTTAAGATAGTTTTGTGAGTTAAATTGTGTGCTAATTTTTTTTGGAAGTGCAGCTGGATGAAAGCATTTACTAATGGTGATGAGTGATTGGGCTAAGAACTAGCTAAAAGGCTAAGTTTGGTGTGGCCACTCACCAACTTTCTATATGCTTACAAGAATTTGGATAAATTAAATATTTAAGGAGTAAGCGCAGAGATTAAGTTTGGTCTGGCCACTATCATACGAGAATCAATCAGCAAGCCCAATACCACTCAAATTAGAAGCATTTAATACATTGGTGGAGGCTTGAATGAGAATTTTGATGTGTTCAGGGGAGATTAGACACAAAGAATGTGAAAGGATTGGAATTATTTCTTCCCCATGAACACATTAAAAACCCAATGATGAACTCAATTTATTGAGATGCAACTGAATTAAGTTTGGTGACCCAAGGGACACCCATCAGTTGCAATCCCATTCACTAGCATTAAAAAGGAATGTGGAAGACCATTTTGTCATTACTAATGGGGTTTTCATTTTCTTTTTTTTTTAGGAGATTGAATGAGGCCCACTTGATAGATAACAAGGAGGTTAAAGTGTACTTACACTTTGGAACTCAACATCTTCAGAGAGCACAGCGGGATAAGGGTTAGCGCCTCTTCCCACGCTAGGTGCCACTCCCCAAGTGGAAAACATTGAATTCCCTTCTTTTCTCACCATCAAACCACACCCTTCACTCCTATAAATCCCCTACCCCCCATTCCCTCCACATAACAAACTCACAGAGCCCTTTTTCTCTTTTCTCGTTCTTCTTTTTCTTTATCTATCTACTTGATTGGGACAATCAAATGCTAAGTTTGGTGTTGGGTCAAAACCTTATTTTGCTTGTGTTTCTTCGTAACACTCCACTAATATCTCAAAACCCTCAAACACTCTCTCTCTCTCCACCCAATGGCACCACCAAGATCTTCAACCTCAAAGAAAAGAAAGACCAAAGAACCAACCTCATGTTCCTCAAGCTTAAACTTCAATGAGTAAAAATTCCTCTCAGCATTCAACCAAAACCAATTCTATGGTTGGGTGAGTGAGAGGGAGATCATCCCAGAGGTCGGCTTTCAACTAGGAAGGAATGAGCACCTTGAGATCAACAACAGGGGCTGGGCACTCTTTTGCAACCCACCAAAGAATGTGGTGGAAGGTGTGGTAACTGAGTTTTATGCCAATGCCATGCCACAGCCAGGGCAAACCTATGGGTATATCAGCTATGTGAGGGGGAAGACCATTGACTATAGTCCCTCTAACATAGAGAGGGTGCTGATGGTGAAAAGGGTTAACTCCACTCGAAGTTATGAGGAGAGGATGAAGCAACCAGACCCAGGATTTGATGAAATCCAGAATGAAATTTGTGTACTAAATGTGTAGTGGATCAATGATAAAGATGGAAAACCCAACCAGCTGAGGAGAAGGGACTTGAGCCCCCAAGCTAAGGGGTGGTTAGACTTTGTGAGAAGGTCTTTGATCCTACATCAAACACATCTGAGGTGACCAAGGAGAGGGTTGTACTTATATACAGTATAATAAAAGGAGAGAACATGAATGTTGGGGAGTTGATTGCCAACAACATCAACAAGATACTGAAAAGCACTAACAAGAGCACAAGATTGGCATTCCCCAGCATCATACAAGAGCTATGTGATGACGCTGGAGTTGAAGAGGTGATTAATGAGGTGTTGGTGAAGCAAGATAAGTCTATAACTGCCAAGAAGATGGCAAAGGTGTTGGCCGTCAATCCAATTCAAAGGGCTAGAGAGCATAGAGCTCACGTTCATGTGCCACACCCACAAAAACAAGAGGAAGTGGAGGTAGAGGAGCAACCACAAATTCTGGTGCTTCAACCACAACCATACCTACAATACCAACAATTTTTTGAAGGAATGAACTAGGAGCAGCTGCAAGGAGACGTGCACCAAATGAAGGGAGATCTGCATCAATTGAGGAAAGATGTCAACCAATTTTAAAGTAGCCAAAGGGACAAATAGAACCAAGTGAATGAGAAAATACACAACCTCCAAGGAAGTTTTGAGCAAGGAAGGAAGGAGCAGCAAGAGGAGTTTGATTGGGGTGAGGTGCGAACTGCACTTAACAAGGTGGTGGATCAAAACAAATGGCAGCAGAGGAACATTGCTGAATTCAGCCATCTCTATGATGCCCGGACCATTTCAAGGAGACAATATGATATCAACACACAGGCGAAGCTGAATCACCTGTGTAATGCTGTGGCCGCCATCAACCCCGGATACCCAACTTTTATGCAAGGGCTAGAAGAATTGAGTGCTAGACAAGAGCAGATCTTAGCTAAGCATAAGGAGGATGAAAGAAATTATATGGTGAGGCTGGGTTTCTGGAAGCCCAAGGACAAGAAAGCACAAGAAGGATCCTCCAAAAAGGGTGAAGATGACTCCTCCCCCTCCAAGAAGAAGGACAAAGGCAAGGGGCCAATGAACTGAAGAAGTTGCATAAGGTTGTTGAGTTCCATGGTTGACATTTCCCAAATTTCTGAATTCTGCTTAAGTTTTTCTTATCTGTTTACTTTATGTTTGAGAATAATTGATAATGTTAGGATAATTTATGTTTTATTCTGCTGAAGTCTTTTGTGAGTCCTTTGATATGCAAGAAAGAAAATGCAATGATAACTGTAGTCTTCATCTTCATCAATAAAGTAGAGTTTGTTTCCATAAGAGTTATTTTGAGTGTGAACAAGAGTAAATGAGACTAAGACCAAGAAAGCTTATTCAAAAGAACTAAGGAACAAACGACTAAGTAAAAAACCTTGAATGAAGTAAAAAGAAAAAAAATGAGTCATGAGAAGTAACTAGTCCTAGAAGGCATGACAAGTAGAAATTGAGGAGTGTTCCTTGAATATCTATAGAACCAAGAAGTAGTAAGCAACAAAGACCCAAGGCTCTGAGCATCAACTACTAAGGAGGGAAAAGAAATATTGAAAAACTCAAAAAGAGTTAGAACCCCTAGTAGATGCTTGTGGTGAAGATGTGTCAAGAAGAGGCCTGGGCAAGTAAATTCTCAGGGGTGTTTCAACACCTAGCACCCTAAAGTCAACTGACTTGTGAGTGTTGATTGAAAGCCTAACTAAAGGGTTGTCATTAGACAAAACACTTAGAGTCGTGGTCAATAAACAGAAAAGAAGCACAAAAGAGAAAGAAGGAGTTAACCCTTACCACTTCAAGGTGACAATCAATGAAAAGGACCCCTAAGACACATACTTAGAAAAAAACCTTTAAGGATCTAGGAGCTCATTATGATTTTCAAAGCACTCATGCATGTGTTGAGCACTTAGTCCAATTCCTAGTTATAGTGCATACATTCAAGGTCAAGTCTCAATTCACCAAAAAGACCACTCACATTGATTTGCTTGGGACAAGCAAAGCTTAAGTTTGGTGTTGTGATGACTTACATCATCTACCCTTTTTCTTGCATAAAAAGGACCATAAAAGAGGCATAATCTCATTTGATCATTGCAATTCATGCCTTAATTGATGAATATCATAGTACATTGCTTTGAAATGAGTTTGTGCTGGATTTCAGGTGGAGAAGACATAAAAAATAACAAAGAAAACAACAAAACAAGTGTGGCGTGTAAAGCAGGCATGCCACTTGGAGCAAACGCCACAAAAGTGTATTGGTGTGGCACACTAGAAGCTGCGCGTGGCACGCTGGTACAACATTCCAGAGAGCAAAATTGAAGACCATCAAAGGGGCGTGGCACGCCGGAACAGGGCGTGGCACACGAACTCATTACTAGATGAGCCATCACTATGGCGTGCCACTTTGTGTCAAAGGCGTGGCACGCCAGCCCCAAAGTTTACTTGGGTGTGCCACTTGAGGACCAAGGCATGGCACGCCAAGCCTATAAGACACACAATTGAATGGGCGTGCCACTTGATCAACAAGGCGTGGCACACCAGTGAACAAGGAGACCATGCAAAAGCTAGGCATGCCACTTGGTATCGAAGGCGTGGCACGCCAGCTCAAGAAGTCCCACTAAGGCGTGCCACTTAAGCAACAAGGCGTGGCACGCCAGCACCTAAGGAGGCCAAATAAAGCTAGGCGTGCCACTTGGTATCGAATGCATGGCACGCCAGCTTAATTATCCCACTTTGTCGTGCCACTTGAACACCCAGGGATGGCACGCCAACATCTGGTACCATGGCAAATGAAGGGCATGACACGCCAGTCTCATGGCGTGGCACGCTGGTAGTATTTTCCAGAGAAGGAATTAAAGGGCCCATGAACTCAGGCGTGCCACTTGGGAGATGAGGCATGGCACGCCAGCAAGAAGATGAAGCAAATGAAGGGCATGACATGCCAGTCTCATGGCGTGGCACGCTGGGAATGTTTTCCAGAGAGGAAGAAGATGAGCCAATGAACTCAGGCGTGCCACTTGGATGGCGAGGTGTGGCACGCCGGCAATGGGGTGAAGCTTTAAGAAGGGTGTGGCACGCCAGAGCCTGGGCGTGCCACGCTGGTACAAATCTCTAGAAGCATAGAAATAAGGGAAGTGACCTTGGGTATGCCACTTTGGTTCGAAGTCGTGGCACGCCAGGTTGCTTTGCCCTTTAAAATTCCTTGGACGTGCCACTTTAGTTCGAAGGCGTGGCACGCCAGGCTACCTTACCCTTTAAAATGTCTTGGGCGTACCACTTATGCTCGAAGGTGTGGCACGCCAGGGGTGAAACAAAGGATGGCGTGCCACTTGAATTGAGAGGCGTGGCACGCCAAATCAGAAACAAAAGGAACGTGACACGCCAGAGAAGCGCCAGTCACACGCCAGCTAGAAGATCACGTTTGTTGAGTTTCTTTTCCCTCCAAAATGTAATTTTCTTTTCACTTTTGTAATTTTCTTTTATTTTCTAGATCTAGGAGTAGTATAAATACCCTTGGAAGTATTAGAAAAGGGGGTTAGCAAGTCATAGAGTTTAGTTTTGATTTTCACTTTTTACTTTTCACACTTTATCTCTTCCATCTTTTGTACTTTCTCTCTGAGCTATGTGTAGCTAAATCCATCTCATTGAGAGAGAGAGCTTGATAAACCACTATTTTATGGTTTATATTGTATTTAATTGAGTGGTTTTATCAAGCTTTTCACCCACTTATTCATATGATTTGCATGATTTTACAATTCCTTCCTAGTTTAGTTCTATGATTGAAAACATGCTTCTTTGGTCTTAATTTAGCTAATCTTAATCCTCTCTTATTACCTCTCGATACCCTGATCTGTGTGTTAAGTGTTTCAGGCTTCATAGTGCAAGGATGGCGTAAGGAATGAAGAGGAAGCGTGCAAAAATGGAAGGAACACAAGGAATTGAGGGGATGACCAGCGAGAAGTCACGCGGTCGCATAGCTCACACGACCGCGCGAAATGGAAGAAATCAGAGTGACGCGTTCGCGTGCCTGACGCGACCGCACGGACTGGAAGCTGCACGAATGAAGCGAATGCGTGGACGACGCGCACGCGTGGTACGAGAAACGTTGAGTGACGCGAACGCGTGGATGATGTGGCCGCGTGACGTGCACAATCTGCAGAATTACAGAAGTCACTGGCACAGATTCTAGGCTGTATTTCATCCCAGTTTTCGGCCCAGAAACATAGATTAAAGTCAGGGAACATGCAGACACTCAAGACATCACTTTAGATCAGATCATAATTCACTTTTCATATTTTAGATGTAGTTTTTACAGAAAGATGTTCTCTCCTCTCTCTTAGGATTAGGGTTAGGATTCCTCTTAAAGGACTTAGGAATATTTTTATCTTCTTCAATTACAAGTTCAATGTTCTTTTAATTTATTTTCTCTTTTATTTGTTTAATGACCATTCATGTTAGGATTTTCTTAATTAATATAAATTGAGGTATTTCAGACTCATGAATGCTTTTCCTCATTTTGAATTTAGATTATTTACTATTGGCTTTGGTTGATTAATTGGTAACTCTTGAGTTATCAAACTCATCGTGATTGATAATTATTATTCTTGCTGATTTATTTAGATTCCTATAACTCTAGTTTTTCCTTAAGGAGTTGACTAGGACTTTAGGTATTAAATTAATTTGTCCACTTAACTGACCTTCATAGTTAGAGGTTGACTTAGTGGGAGCAAAAGTATAATTCTCATCACCATTGATAAGGCTAACTAGGATAGGACATCTAGTTTTCATACCTTGCCAAGAGCTTTATTAGTAATTAATTTATTAATTCCTGCAATTTATTTCTCTTGTTCAAAACCTTTTCAAAACCCAAAAATACTGTTTTGCATAACCAATAATAATTCATACTTCCCTGCTATTCCTTGAGAAGACGAACCGAGTTTTGAATACTTAGGTTTATAAATTTATTGGGTTTGTTACTTGTGACAATCAAAACTTTTGTAAGAAAGGTGGATTGCTTGGTTTAGAAACTATACATGCAACGAGAATTTATTATAACTTATAAATCATCAATCTTCAGTTCTTCAAAACGGCGTCGTTGCTGGGGAATTGCAAACGTGTACCTTATTATTGGTTATTGTAAATATTTTTCTTTTACTTGTTTATTTGTTTTTGTTTTCCCTTCCTATTCTAATAGCTATTATGAATTCTCACCCCTCTTGCTTTGAGTTTGGTTCTAATTTTGTTGAAAGAAATGTTAGCTATAATAGGACTATGCATCAAGGTCTAAGCAATCAAAGATAGATGGAGCCAAGAGGATCTGATCACCCCTTTAGGCAACAACACCCTCCTAGATATCATGGACAGAGACCATTCTGCAATGCATACCAAGCTAATAGATATGGTGGACTGCCTTGTAGCTACCAACAAGCCCCACCCTATACTAAGAGACCATCCTTTCAACATAACCTCAACCTACCATACTCACAAGCTTCTTTTCACCATTCGCCACCATATGATCCTTATCCGCCCCAACACCAATCCACTTACTCCCAAGAACCACCACTCCCCTATGCACCATGTCCATATCCATCAAGCCAAGAATCACAGGTTCGCTTTGAAGAATTAATAGACCAATTTCATGCAACCCTTAATCAACTGGAGCAAGCAATAAATCAATTATCTTCTAGACGTTCAGATACTCAACAAATCCCCATGGCTTCATGTGGAGAATCTAATGAAGAACGTAGCATGAAGGAGACACTAGAAACTCCAGTGGACAGTATAGAGCATCACCCCGTATTAGAACAAGTAGAGGAAGATGTCATTATAGAAGAAGAAGAGTTGGTTGAAGATTTAGGAGATGCCGAACCTCCGCAGGAATCCAGAGTTGTGGAGAATTCTGTCGAAGATGTTACAATTGATGCTAAGGAGGATAGTGCACAACCCCCAAGGCAGGTATCTTCTGAGGAATTGGACGGAATAACCCAAGACGCATGTTTCCTTGATGATGATAGTCACCAGTCAAGTTCTCTTAGTAATGAACTTGCATCCGCAAGTGAATTATTCGAGATGAACGAATCTTCCCCAAGTGAATACGAAGATGATGCAGAGGTAGGCTTTTCTTAACCTTCCAGTTATGACTCAAGTGATGAGGAAGGTATCGAAGACTTTGATCAAGACAATTCACAGAAGACCACAAGGGAGTAGAGCTTGCAGAACCACATAAAACACCTATCCCAAGGCCATTACCACCCAACACAAACTTCAAGTGGGTAAAATCCTTAACTTTCATCTTTACCTTTCCACTTGAATATGGTTTACTTGAGACAGATGGCCAGCTTAGAGCTCTCTGCGACTTTAAGAGCAAAAGGGAAATGACTCACACTCAGAGCTGGTATGCAAGATTCAATGAGGTTTCACACTTCATTTTGAGGTGCAAGGATTGGTGTCAAGCTCGATTGAAATGATCTCGGAAGCTGTTTGGTCACTATAGTGAGGATTCAGATTACTTACCACCCGACTGGAAAAATGCAGATCAAAACAAACATGGGTGTAGAAGTAAAGTTTGGGATCCTGGAATCTCTTCTGACATTCAACACCCCGGGAGCCTGGAAACCTATTTGAAACTACTTAAGGGCTCTACGTACCTTGTTTGGGACCCCGGAGGATGCTAGCATTCCAAACACTGATGGAGATTTCTGGAAGAATTCAAGCACAAGCCACCATAAAAAGGAAGCTCATCAAATGTCCAACTTAAGGACTTTAACTAAAAGTGGTAGGTGGGAGACAACCCACCATGGTATGATCATTCCTTCTCCATTTTACTCTATTTTTGAGTTTTGATTGAACCTAAAATTTTGCATAACATTCATTGCATTCTGCAAAATGCATCAAAAAAAAAATTTCGCACGCGACGCGACAGCGTCGCCGATGCGTCCGCATCATAGGTGCGTTGGGAAGAAAACAAAATCAAACAGAGAGTCACGCGAAAGCGCGGCTAGAGGCGTGCCTTTGCCACAAATAGGTCCACGCAACAGGAGTCTCGTACACAGGACTTAGGCTAAAGTGCGCATACGAACGGGGTGCAGACGTTGGCTGGTCTCACAGTATATACATATAAACAGAGAATGAGATTTACCCTAGACTCAGAAGACTACCGAGAGCGGAATTCTTTTTGGGAATGATCGTCAGCGAACTATGGAAGGGTATTCATGCTTCCATTTGAATGGGGAATGGAGAGAGAAGGGGTAAGAACTGGGGAGTTCTTAGTAGGGTCGGGGTTATTAGTTAAGTTCATTAATTATATGTTATTTTGCAAATGAATAGCAAAATACAAAAAGCAGTAAATAGAAGATGAAGATAAATAAAGGAAATAGAGAAAATAGAAAATAGAACACAAACAGAAGAATACAAGAAAATACAACACAAACACAGAGAATACAATACAAACAAGGAAAGCATACATTCATACCACAATCATAACAAGGGAAATGCGCAACCAAGTGTGATGCATGTCTAGCCCTAGCGCAGGTAATGAGCTCATTTGTCTATTTCTACCCGCTCTCGACGTAACCCGAAGCGGCTGAAACGGATATGGTTTTCCGGTCAGTGATGAGCGGATAATTTATACGCTTTTTGGCATTGTTTTTAGTATGTTTTAGTTAGTTTTTATTATATTTTTATTAGTTTTTAGTTAAAATTCACTTTTCTGGACTTTAATATGAGTTTGTGTGTTTTTCTGTGATTTCAGGTATTTTCTGGCTAAAATCGAGGGACCTGAGCAAAAATCTGATTCAGAGGCTGAAAAGGACTGCAAATGCTGTTAGATTCTGACCTCCCTGCACTCGAAGTAGATTTTCTGGAGCTACAGAAGCCCAATTGGCGCGCTCTCAACTGCGTTGAAAATTAGACATCCTGGGCTTTCCAGCAATGTATAATAGTCCATACTTTGCCCGAGATTTGATGGCCCAAACCGGCGTTCCACATCAGCTCAAAACTGCCCGGCGTTAAACGCCGGAACTAGCACAAGAATGGGAGTTAAACGCCCAAACTGGCACAAAAGCTGGCGTTTAACTCCAAGAAAAGTCTCTACACATGAAAGCTTCAATGCTCAGCCCAAGCACACACGAAGTGGGCCCAGAAGTGGATTTTTATGTCATTTACTCATCTTTGTAAATCCTAAGCTACTAGTTCTCTACAAATAGGACCTTTTGCTATTGTATTTTTGTCTTTTGATCACTTGAAATCTTTTGATCTTGGAATCTTTTGATCACTTTAGATCTTAGATCACATTTGGGGGCTGGCCTCACGGCCATGCCTAGACCTTGTTCTTATGTATTTTCAACGGTGGAGTTTCTACACACCATAGATTAAGGTGTGGAGCTCTGCTGTACCTCGAGTATCAATGCAATTACTATTGTTCTTCTATTCAATTCAGCTTATTCTTGTTCTAAGGTATCACTTGTTCTTCAACTTGATGAATTGTGATGATCTGTGACACTCATCATCATTCTCACCTATGAACGTGTGCCTGACAACCACCTCCGTTCTACCTTGGATTGAGTGAATATCTCTTGGATTCCTTAACCAGAATCTTCGTGGTATAAGCTAGAATTGATGGCGGCATTCAAGAGAATCCGGAAGGTCTAAACCTTGTCTGTGGTATTCTGAGTAGGATTCAAGGATTGAATGAGTGTGACGAGCTTCAAACTCCTGAAGGCTGGGCGTTAGTGACAGACGCAAAAGAATCACTGGATTCTATTCCAACCTGATTGAGAACCGACAGATGATTAGCCGTGCTGTGACAGAGTGCGTTGAACATTTTCACTGAGAGGATGGGAGGTAGCCATTGACAACAGTGAAACCCTACATATAGCTTGCCATGGAAAGGAGTAAGAAGGATTGGATGAAGACAGTAAGAAAGCAGAGAGACGGAAGGGACAAAGCATCTCCATACGCTTATTTGAAATTCTCACTAATGAATTACATAAGTATCTCTATCTTTATTTTATGCTTTATTCTATCCTCCATAACCATTTGAGTCCGCCTGACTGAGATTTACAAGATGACCATANNNNGCGTAAGGTTTATTACTTGGACGACCCAGTGCACTTGCTGGTTAGTTGTGCGAAGTTGTGATAAAGAGTTGAGATTGCAATTAAGCGTACCATGTTGATGGCGCCATTGACGATCACAATTTCGTGCACCAAGTTTTTTGGTTCCGTTGCCGGGGAATTAAATGTCCTAACTACAGTTTCGCATTTGTTCCCTGCAATAACAGTGCCAAGTTTTGATCTAGCAACAACACCAAGTTTTTGGCGCCGTTGCCGGGGATTGTTGCTTAGATTAGGTATTTTTCTTCAGAATTTTTAAGAATGAATTCTAGTGTTTCAAGGTGATGTTTTCATCATCACCAAAGCTGATTGATTCTCATCAATTTAGCTCTTGAATGCAATGTCCTGTTTAAGCTTGGCTAGCCATGTCTAATTGCTTTAGACTAACATTGCATGATTCCTGGAATTCTTATTAAAATTTTGAATCTCTTTATCATCTTTTCATATAATTTTCGAAAAAGCACAAAAAAATTATAAAATCTTAAAACCAAAAAAAAATAATTTTATGTTTCTTGTTTGAGTCTAGTGTCTAATTTTAAGTTTGGTGTCAATTGCATGTTTCTATTCTTCTTGCATTTTTTGAATTCAGTCATGTGTCTTCATTGATCTTCAAGTTGTTCTTGATGATTTCATTGTTCTGATCTTTAAATTCTCTTGTCTTGTGTATTTTGTTGTTTCTCATATGCATTCTCAACTTGTTAGTGTCAGTAGTATACAAACTTCTAAGTTTGGTGTCTTGCATGCATTGTTTATTTGATCTTAGTTTCATTTTGATTATTCCTCATTATTAAAAAAATCCAAAAAATTTTTAATTTGTGTCTTTTCAAGTCAATAATACAAAGAATTGAAGATTCAGAACATACAGCAGAGAAATTACACAGAAAAAGCTGGGGCGTTCAAAACGCCTAGTGAGGAAGGAAAATTGGCGTTTAAACGCCAGCCAGGTACCTGGCTGGGCGTTTAACGCCCAAAAGGGTAGCATTTTGGGCGTTAAACGCCAGAATGGATACCATTCTGGGCGTTTAACGCCAGGATGGCACAAGAGGGAAGATTTTGTTTTTAATTCAAATTTTTTTTTTCAAGTTTCCATAATTTTTCAAAATCAAATCTTTTTCAAATCATATCTTTTCAATCATGTATTTTCAAAGTCAATTTCTTTCCATTTTCAAAAATACTTGCTAACAATTAATGATTTGATTCAACATTTCAAGTATGTTGCCTTTTCTGTTGAGAAAGGTTTAATGTCTGAATCATATCTTTTAAGTTTCTTGTTAGCCAAGTCATTAATTTTCAAAATCAAATCTTTTTAAATTGTTTTTCAATCTTTTTAAATCTTTTTAGATTGATACTCCTAAGAATGAATTCTAGTGTTTCAAGGTGATGTTCTTATCATCACCAAAGCTGATTGATTCTCATCAATTTAGCTCTTGAATGCAATGTCCTGCTGAGATTTCATTACTCTGATCTTTAATTTCTCTTGACTTGAGTGTTTGTGTTTCTCATATGCATTCTCATTTTGTTAGTGTCAGTAGTATACAAACTGCTAAGTTTGGTGTCTTGCATGCATTGTTATTTGATTTTAGTTGCATTTTGATTATTCCTCATTATTAAAAATACAAAAATATTTTTAATTTGTGTCTTTTCAAGTCAATAATATAGAGAATTGAAGATTCAGAATATACAGCAGAGGAATTAAACAGAAAAAGCTGGGCGTTCAAAACGCCCAGTGAAGAAGGCAAATTGGCGTTTAAACGCCAGCCAGGGTGCCTGGCTGGGCGTTTAACGCCCAAAAGGGTAGTGGTTTGGGCGTTAAACGCCAGAATGTGCACCATTCTGGGCGTTTAACGCCAGGATGGCACAAGAGGGAAGATTCTGTTT
>NC_029772.3:65972761-65973558 GCF_000817695.3 Arachis duranensis | reverse complement strand
TTTTCAATCATATCTTCTTAATCACATCTTTTTCAAAATAGTTTTCAATCATATCTTTTTGATTTCTAATTTTAAAATCTTGTTCAAAAAACACTTGATTTCTTTTCCACTCTTAGTTTTCGAAAATTAATTAGTATTTTTCAAAATATTTTTAAAATCTTTTACTTAATTTTCGAAAATTACTTCCCCTCTTCTCACATCCTTCTATTTATGGACTAACACTATTCCTCAATGAACAATTCAAACTCCATCTCTCTTGATAAGTTCGAATTCTTCTACTTCTGCCTTCTATTTTTCTTTTCCTCTGACACTTCAAGGAATCTCTATAATGCGACGTAGAGGATTCCATATTTTCTTGTTTTCTTCTCTTTCATATGAGCAGGAGCAAAGACAAAAGCATTCTTGTTAAGGCTGACCCTGAACCTGAAAGGACCTTGAAGCGAAAGCTAAGAGAAGCTAAGGCACAATTCTCTGTAGAGGACCTAACAGAAATCTTCAAAGAAGAAGAACCCATGGCATCCGAAAACAACAACAATGCCAACAATGCAAGGAAGGTGCTGGGTGACTTTACTGCACCTACTCCTGACTTCTATGGGAGAAGCATCTGTATCCCTGCCATTGGAGCAAACAACTTTGAGCTTAAGCCTCAATTAGTTTCTCTAATGCAACAGAATTGCAAGTTCCATGGACTTCCATTGGAAGATCCTCATCAGTTTTTAGCTGAATTCTTGCAAATTTGCGACACTGTCAAGACTAATAGGGTTGACCCTGAGGTCTACAGACTTATGCTATTCCCT
>NC_029772.3:65971619-65972664 GCF_000817695.3 Arachis duranensis | reverse complement strand
ACTCTTGGGAAAAGCTAGTCAATGCCTTCTTGGCGAAGTTCTTTCCACCTCAAAAATTGAGTAAGCTTAAAGTGGAAGTCCAAACCTTCAGACAGAAGGAAGGAGAATCCCTCTATGAAGCTTGGGAAATATACAAACAATTAATCAGAAAGTGTCCCTCTGATATGCTTTCTGAATGGAGCATCATAGGTATTTTCTATGATGGTCTGTCTGAACTGTCCAAGATGTCTTTGGATAGCTCTGCTTGAGGATCTTTTCATCTGAAGAAGACGCCTACAGAAGCTCAAGAACTAATAGAAATGGTTGCAAATAACCAATTCATGTACACTTCTGAAAGGAATCCTGTGAACAATGGGACAAATCAGAAGAAAGGAGTTCTTGAGATTGACACTCTGAATGCCATATTGGCTCAGAACAAAATATTGACCCAGCAAGTCAATATGATTTCTCAAAGTCTGTCTAGAATGCAAAATGCACCAAGCAGTACTAAGGAAGCTTCATCTGAACAAGAAGCTTATGATCCTGAGAACCCTTCAATGGAAGAGGTGAATTACATGGGAGAATCCTATGGAAACACCTATAATCCTTCATGGAGAAATCATCCAAATCTCTCATGGAAGGATCAATAGAGACCTCAACAAGGTTTCAACAACAATCATGGTGGAAGAAACAGGTTTAGCAATGGCAAGCCTTTTCCACCATCTTCTCAGCAACAGACAGAGAGTTCTAAGCAGAACAACTCTGACTTAGCAACCATGGTCTCTGATCTAATCAAAACCACTCAAAGTTTCATGACTGAAACAAGGTCCTCCATTAGAAACTTGGAGGCACAAGTGGGTCAGTTGAGCAAGAAAATTACTGAACTCCCTCCTAGTGCTCTTCCAAGCAACACAGAAGAAACTCCAAAAGGAGAGTGCAAGGCCATCAACATGGCCGAATTTGGAGAGGAGGGGGAGGCAGTGAACGCCACTGAGGAAGACGTCAATGGACGTTCACTGGCCTCCAATGAGTTCTCTAATGAGGAACCATGGGAATCTGAAGCTCA
>NC_029772.3:65970951-65971435 GCF_000817695.3 Arachis duranensis | reverse complement strand
TGAGACTTGGGAGGATGAACCCCCTTTGCTCACCAAAGAACTGGATGACTTGTCTAGGTAGAGATTACCTCAAAAGAGACAGGATCCTGGGAAGTTTTCAATACCTTGTACCATAGGCACCATGACCTTTAAGAAGGCCTTGTGTGACCTAGGGTCAAGTGTAAACCTCATGCCTCTCTCTGTAATGGAGAAGCTAGGGATCTTTGAGGTGCAAGATGCAAAAATCTCACTAGAAATGGCAGACAATTCAAGAAAACAAGCTTATGGACTTGTAGAGGATGTTCTGGTAAAAGTTGAAGACCATTACATCCCTGCTGATTTCATAGTCCTAGAGACTGGGAAGTGCATGGATGAATCCATCATCCTTGGCAGACCCTTCCTAGCCACTGAAAAGGCTGTGATTGATGTGGACAGAGGAGAATTGATCATTCAAGTGAATGAAGAATCCCTTGTGTTTAAGGCTCAAAGATATCCCTCTGTCACC
>NC_029772.3:65969945-65970780 GCF_000817695.3 Arachis duranensis | reverse complement strand
TATGTTTTCTGTAGGTTGATGATCATGGGAAGTCACAAAATCAATTGAAAAAGCAAAAACAGAAAGAAAAATAGAAAGAAAAATAGCACACCCTGGAGGAGAACTTGCTGGCATTTAAACGCCAGTAAGGGTAGCAGATCCACGTTTAACGCCCAGTCTGGCACCATTCTGGGCGTTTAACGCCAGAAAGGGGCACCAAACTAGCGTTAAACGCCAGGAAAGGGCAAGAAGTTGGCGTTAAACACCAGAAATAGGCACCAGCCCGGCATTCAACGCTAGAATTGGCACAGGGAGCAATTTTGCTCGCCACTTGGTGCAGGGATGACTTTTCCTTGACACCTCAGGATCTGTGGACCCCACAGGATCCCCACCTACCCCACCACTCTCTCTCTTCTTCACCCATTCACCAATCACCTCAACACCTCTTCCCCAAAAACCCTTCACCCATCAAATCCCATCTTTTTCTTCACCATTCACATCCATCCTTCATAAAACCCCACCTACCTCACCATTCAAATTCAAACCACTTTCCCACCCAAACCCACCCTCCCATAGCCGAACCCCACCCCTCTCTTCACCCCTATATAAACCCCTCTTCACTCCTTCATTTCCACACAACCTAAACACTACTTCTCCCCTTTGGCCAAACCACAAAGCCATCTTCATCTCCTTCATTTCTTCTTCTTCTACTCTCTTCTTTCCTCTTTTGCTCGAGGACGAGCAAACCTTTTAAGTTTGGTGTAGTAAAAGCATTGCTTTTTGTTTTTCCATAACCATTTATGGCATCCAAGGCCAGAGAAACCTCTAGAAAGAGGAAAGGGAAGGCAAAAGCTTT
>NC_029772.3:65969485-65969874 GCF_000817695.3 Arachis duranensis | reverse complement strand
AAGTCGGAATTTTAATGGTTCAAGAGTTCTATGCCAATGCATGGATCACCAAGAACCATGATCAAAGTGTGAACCCGGATCCAAAGAATTAGCTTACTATGGTTCGGGGGAAATACTTGGATTTTAGTCCGAAAAATGTAAGGTTGGCATTCAACTTGCCCATGATGCAAGGAGATGAACACCCTTACACTAGAAGGGTCAACTTTGATCAAAGGTTGGACCAAGTCCTCACAGTTATTTGTGAAGAGGGCGCCCAATGGAAGAGAGATTCAAGAGGAAAGCCGGTTCAATTGAGAAGGCATGACCTCAAGCCTGTGGCTAGGGGATAGTTGGAGTTTATCCAACGCTCAATCATTCCCACTAGCAACCGGTCCGAAGTTACTATAGAC
>NC_029772.3:65969110-65969376 GCF_000817695.3 Arachis duranensis | reverse complement strand
CGGACAAGTCCTCTACCTTGGCAAGGTTAGCCTTCCCTCATCTCATTTGTCACCTCTGTTATTCAGTTGGAATTGACATAGGGGGAGACATCCCCATTGATGAGGACAAGCCCATCACTAAGAAGAGAATGGAGCAAACAAGAGACCCCTCTCATCATCAAATCCCTGAGATGCCTCAATGGATGCACTTTCCTCCACAAAACTATTAGGAGCAACTGAACACCTCCCTAGGAGAATTGAGTTCCAACATGGGACAACTAAGGGTG
>NC_029772.3:65968217-65968959 GCF_000817695.3 Arachis duranensis | reverse complement strand
AAGAGGAAGAACAAGCCGCCATCACTAAGGTAGACCCGTTCTTTAATCTCCTTGTTCTTTATTTTTCTGTTTTTCGAAAATCATGCTTATGTTTATCTATGTTTGTGTATTTTTGATCATTAGTGTCTTAGTGTCTATGCCTTAAAGTTATGAATGTCCTATGAATCCATCACCTCTCTTAAATGAAAAATGTTCTTAATTGAAAAAGAGAAGAATTGCATGAATTTTGAATTTTATAACAAATTAATTATTTTGATGTGGTGGCAATATTTTTGTTTTCTGAATGTATGCTTAAACAGTGCATATGTCTTTTGAATTTGTTGTTCATGAATGTTGGCTCTTGAAAGAATGATGAAAAAGGAGACATGTTACTGAGGATATGAAAAATCATAAAAATGATTCTTGAAGCAAGAAAAAGCAGTGAATACAAAAAAAAGAGAAGGAAAAAAACGAAAAAAAGGGAGAAAAGAAAACGAAAAAAAAGAGAGAGAAAAAGAAAGAAATAAAGTTGTGATGCAAGGCAAAAATTTTTAGTTAAAATTCACTTTTCTGGACTTTACTATGAGTTTGTGTGTTTTTCTGTGATTTCAGGTATTTTCTGGCTGAAATTGAGGGACTTGAGCAAAAATCTGATTCAGAGACTAAAAAGGACTGCAGATGCTATTGGATTCTGACCTCCCTGCACTTGAAGTGGATTTTCTGGAGCTACAGAAGCCCAATTGGCGCGCTCTCAATGGCGTTC
>NC_029772.3:65964505-65968072 GCF_000817695.3 Arachis duranensis | reverse complement strand
GCACAAAAGCTGGCGTTTAACTCCAAGAAGAGTCTCTACACGAAAATGCTTCAATGCTCAGCCCAAGCACACACCATGTGGGCTCGGAAGTGGATTTTTATGTCATTTACTCATCTTTGTAAACTTTAGGCTACTAGTTCTCTATAAGTAGGATCTTTTGCTATTGTATTTTAATCTTGGTAGCTATCTTTATTCTTATGCTATCTTAGATCATTGGGAGGCTGGCCATTCGGCCATGCCTAAACCTTGTTCTTATGTATTTTCAACGGTGGAGTTTCTACACACCATAGATTAAGGTGTGGAGCTCTGCTGTACCTCGAGTATTAATGCAATTACTATTGTTCTTCTATTCAATTCGGCTTGTTCTTGTTCTAAGATATTCATTTGCACCCAAGAACATGATGAATGTGATGATTATGTGACACTCATCATCATTCTCACTTATAAATGAGTGCCTGACAACCACTTCTATTCTACAAGCAAACAAGGCTTGAATGTTTATCTCTTGGATCCCTTAATTGGAATCTGCGTGGTATAAGCTAGAACTGATGGCGGCATTCAAGAGAATCCGAAAGGTCTAAACCTTGTCTATGGTATTCTGAGTAGGATTCAATGATTGAATGACTGTGACGAGTTTCAAACTCCTGAAGGCTGGGCGTTAGTGACAGACGCAAAAGAATCACTGGATTCTATTCCAACCTGATTGAGAACCGACAGATGATTAGCCGTGCCGTGACAGGGTGCGTTGAACATTTTCACTGAGAGGATGGGTGGTAGCCACTGATAACGGTGAAACCCTACATACAGCTTGCCATGGAAAGGAGTAAAAAGGATTGGATGAAGACAGTAGGAAAGCAGAGAGACGGAAGGGACAAAGCATCTTCATACGCTTATCTGAAATTCCCACCAATGAATTACATAAGTATCTCTATCTTTATCTTTATGTTTCATTTATCATTCATAACCATTTGAGTTTGCCTGACTAAGATTTACAAGGTGACCATAGCTTGCTTCATACCAACAATCTCCGTGGGATCGACCCTTACTCGAGTAAGGTTTATTACTTGGACGACCCAGTACACTTGCTGGTTAGTAGTGCGAAGTTGTGATAAAGAATTGAGATTGCAATTGAGCGTACCATGTTGATGGCGCCATTGATGATCACAATTTCAAAGTCTGTCTGGAATGCAAGCTGCACCAGGCAGTACTAAGGACGCTTCATCTGAAGAAGAAGCTTATGATCCTGAGAACCCTTCAATGGAAGAGGTGAATTACATGGGAGAACCCTATGGAAACACCTATAATCCTTCATGGAGAAATCATCCAGATCTCTCATGGAAGGATCAACAGAGACCTCAACAAGGTTTCAACAATAATAATGGTGGATGAAACAGGTTTAGCAATGGCAAGCCTTTTCCATCATCTTCTCAGTAACAGACAGAGAATTCTAAGCAGAGCCACTCTGACTTAGCAACCATGGTCTCTGATCTAATCAAAACCACTCAAAGTTTCATGACTGAAACAAGGTCCTCCATTAGAAACTTGGAGGCACAAGTGGGTCAGCTGAGTAAGAAAGTTACTAAACTCCCTCCTAGCACTCTCCCAAGCAATACAGAAGAGAATCCAAAAGGAGAGTGTAAGGCTATCAACATGGTCGAATTTGGAGAGGAGGAAGAGGCAGTGAGCACCACTGAGGAAGACCTCAATGGACATCCACTGGCCTCTAATGAGTTCCCTACTGAGGAACCATGGGAATCTGAGGCTCACACTGAGACCATAGAGGTTCCATTGGATTTACTACTGCCATTCATGAGCTCTGATGAGTATTCTTCCTCTGAAGAGGACGAAGATGTCACTGAAGAGCAAGTTCCTAAGTACCTTGGAGCAATCATGAAGCTAAATGACAAGTTATTTGGTAATGAGACTTGGGAGGATGAACCCCCTTTGCTCACCAAAGAACTGGATGACTTGACTAGGCAGAGATTACCTCAAAAGAGACAGGACCCTGGGAAGTTCTCAATACCTTGTACCATAGGCACCATGACCTTTGAGAAGGTTCTGTGTAACCTAGGGTCAAGCATAAACCTCATGCCTCTCTCTGTAATGGAGAGACTAGGGATCTTTGAGGTGCAAGCTGCAATAATCTCACTAGAGATGGCAGACAATTCAAGAAAACAAGCTTATGGACTTGTAGAGGATGTTCTGGTAAAGGTTGAAGACCATTACATCCCTGTTGATTTCATAGTCCTAGAGACTGGAAAGTGCATGGATGAATCCTTCATCCTTGGCAGACCCTTCCTAGCCACAGCAAAGGCTGTGATTGATGTTGACAGAGGAGAATTGATCATTCAAGTGAATGAAGAATCCTTTGTGTTTAAGGCTCAAGGATATCCCTCTGTAACCATGGAGAGGAAACATGAAGAGCTTCTCTCAATTCTCTCAAAACAGAGCCAAACAGAGCCCCCACAGTCAAACTCTAAGTTTGGTGTTGGGAGGCCACAACCAACTTCTAAGTTTGGTGTTGAAACCCCATATTCAAACTCTAAGTTTGGTGTTGGGAGGTTCCAACATTGCTCTGAGTATCTGTGAGGCTCCATGAGAGCCCACTGTCAAGCTACTGACATTAAAGAAGCGCTTGTTGGGAAGCAACCCAATATTATATTTATCTATTTTCCTTTGTTATTTTATGGTTTTTTTAGGTTGATGATCATGGGAAGTCACGAAATCAATTGAAAAAGCAAAAACAGCATGAAAAACAGAAAGAAAAATAGCACACCCTGGAGGAAAACTTGCTGGCGTTTAAACGCCAGTAAGGGCAGCAAATGGGCGTTTAACGCCCAGTCTGGCACCATTCTGGGCGTTTAATGCCAGAAAGGGGCACCAGACTGGCGTTAAATGCCAGGAAAGGGCAAGAAGCTGGCGTTAAACGCTAGAAATGGGCACCAGCCCGGCGTTTAACGCCAGAATTGGCATAAAAAGCATTTTTGCTCGCCACTTGGTGCAGGGATGAATTTTCCTTGACACCTCAGGATCTGTGGACCCCACAGGATCCCCACCACTCTCTCTCTTCTTCACCCATTCACCAATCACCGCAACACCTCTTCCCCATAAATCCCTCACCTATCAAATCCCACTATCACCTATCAAATCCCATCTTTCTCTTCACCACTCACATCCATCCTTCATAAAACCCCACCTTCCTCACCATTCAAATTCAAACCACTTTCCCTCCCAAACCCCCCCATAATGGCCGAAACCTACCTCTCCCTCCACCCCTATATAAACCCATCTCACTCCTATATAAACCCATCTTCACTCCTTCATTTTCACACAACCTACACACTACTTCTCCCCCTTGGCCGAATAACAAAGTCACCTCCATTTCCTCTATTTCTTCTTCTTCTACTCTCTTCTTTCTTCTTTTGCTTGAGGACGAGCAAACCTTCTAAGTTTGATGTGGTAAAAGCATTGCTTTTTATTTTTCCATAACCATTTATGGCACCTAAGGCTGGAGAAACCTCTAGAAAGAGGAAAGGGAAGGCAAAAGCTTTCACCTCCGAGTCATGA
>NC_029772.3:65903412-65964366 GCF_000817695.3 Arachis duranensis | reverse complement strand
ATGCAAGGAGATGAACACCCTTACACTAGAAGGGTCAAATTTGATCAAAGGTTGGACCAAGTCCTCATAGACATTTGTGAAGAGGGTGCTCAATGGAAGAGAGATTCAAGAGGGAAGCCGGTTCAACTGAGAAGGCATGACCTCAAACCCGTGGCTAGGGGATGGTTGGAGTTTATCCAACGCTCAATCATTCCCACTAGCAACTGGACCGAAGTTACTATAGACCAGGCTATCATGATTCATAGCATCATGATTGGGGAAGAAGTAGAAGTTCATGAGGTTATAGCCTAAGAACTTTATAAGGTGGCGGACAAGTCCTCTGCCTTGGCAAGGTTAGCCTTCCCTCATCTCATTTGTCATCTCTGTTATTCAGTTGGAGTTAACATAGAGGGAGACATCCTCATTGATGAGGACAAGCCCGTCATTAAGAAAAGGATGGAGCAAACAAGAGACCCCACTCATCATGAAATATCTGAGATGCCTTAAGGGATGCACTTTCCGCCACAAAACTATTGGGAGCAAATCAACACCTCCCTAAGAGAATTGAGTTCCAACATGGGATAACTAAGGATGGAGCACCAAGAACATTCCATCCTCCTCCATGAAATTAGAGTAGATCAAAGAATCATGAGAGAGGAGCAACAAAGGCAAGGAAGAGACATTGAGGAGCTCAAGCGCTCCATAAGATCTTCAAGAGGAAGAACAAGCCGCCATCACTATGGTGGCCCCGTTATTTAATCTCCTTGTTCTTTATTTTTCTGTTTTTCGAAAATTATGCTTTATGTTTTATCTATGTTTGTGTCTTATGATCATTAGTGTCTTAGTGTCTATGCCTTAAAGTTATGAATGTCCTACGAATCCATCACCTTTCTTGAATGAAAAATGTGCTTAATTGAAAAAGAGAAGAATTGCATGAATTTCAAATTTTATAACAGATTAATTACTTTGATGTGGTGGCAATACTTTTGACTTCTGAATGTATGCTTGAACAGTGCATATACCTTTTGATGCTTAAACAGTGCATATGTATCTTGAATTTGTGGTTCATGAATGTTGGCTCTTGAAAGAATGATGAAAAAGGAGACATGTTACTGAGGATCTGAAAAATCATAAAAATAATTCTTGAAGCAAGAAAAAGCAGTGAATACAAAAAAAAAAAAATGAAAACGAAAAAAAAGGGGGAAAAGAAAAAGAAAAAAAATAAAGTCATGATCCAAGGAAAAAAGAGTGTGCTTAAGAACCCTGGACACCTCTAATTGGGGACTCTAGCAAAGCTGAGTCACAATCTGAAAAGCTTCACCCAGTTATGTGTCTGTGGTATGTTTGTATCCGGTGGTAATACTGGAAGACAGAGTGCTTTGGGCCACGGCCAAGACTCATAAAGTAGCTGTGTTCAAGAATCATCATACTTAACTAGGAGAATCAATAACACTATCTGGATTCTGAGTTCCTAAAGAAGCCAATCATTCTGAATTTCAAAGGATAGAGTGAGATGCCAAAACTATTCAGAGGCAAAAAGTAGTATGTTTTTAGTATGTTTTAGTTAGTTTTTATTATATTTTTATTAGTTTTTAGTTAAAATTCACTTTTCTAGACTTTAATATGAGTTTGTGTGTTTTTCTGTGATTTCAGGTATTTTCTGGCTGAAATCGAGGGACCTGAGCAAAAATCTGATTCAGAGGCTGAAAAGGACTGCGGATGCTGTTGGATTCTGACCTCCCTGCACTCGAAGTAAATTTTCTGGAGCTACAGAAGCCCAATTGGCGCGCTCTTAACTGCGTTGAAAATTAGACATCCTGGGCTTTCCAGCAATGTATAATAGTCCATACTTTGCTCGAGATTTGATGGCCCAAACCGGCGTTCCACATCAGCTTAAAACTGCCCGGCGTTAAACACCGGAACTGGCACAAGAATGGGAGTTAAACGCCCAAACTGGCACAAAAGCTGGCATTTAACTCCAAGAAAAGTCTCTACACATGAAAGCTTCAATGCTCAGCCCAAGCACACACGAAGTGGGCCCGGAAGTGGATTGTTATGTCATTTACTCATCTTTGTAAACCCTAAGCTACTAGTTCTCTACAAATAGGACCTTTTGCTATTGTATTTTCGTCTTTTGATCACTTGAAATATTTTGATCTTGGAATCTTTTGATCACTTTAGATCTTAGATCACATTTGGGGGCTGGCCTCACGGCCATGCCTAGACCTTGTTCTTATGTATTTTCAACGGTGGAGTTTCTACACACCATAGATTAAGGTGTGGAGCTCTGCTGTACCTCGAGTATCAATTCAATTACCATTGTTCTTCTATTCAATTCAGCTTATTCTTATTCTAATTAATCACTTGTTCTTCAACTTGATGAATGTGATGATCCGTGACACTTATCATCATTCTCACCTATGAACGTGTGCCTGACAACCACCTCCGTTCTACCTTAGATTGAGTGAATATCTCTTGGATTCCTTAACCAGAATCTTCGTGGTATAAGCTAGAATTGATGGCGAAGATATTCATTCGTACCCAAGAACATGATGAATGTTATGAGTCAGATTACCCTCATAATCATTCTCACTTATGAACGCGTGCCTGACAACCACTTCCGTTCTACAAGCAAACAAGGCTTGAATGCTTATCTCTTGGATTTCTTAATCGGAATCTTCGTGGTATAAGCTAGAATTGATGGCGGTATTCAAGAGAATCCGGAAGGTCTAAATCTTGTTTGTGGTATTCTGAGTAGGATTCAAGGATTGAATGACTGTGACGAGCTTCAAACTCCTGAAGGCTGGGCGTTAGTGACAGACGCAAAAGAATCACTGGATTTTATTCCAACCTAATTGAGAACCGACAGATGATTAGCCGTGCTGTGACAGAGCGCGTTGAACATTTTCACTGAGAGGATGGGAGGTAGCCATTGACAACGGTGAAACCCTACATACAGCTTGCCATGGAAAGGAGTAATAAGGATTGGATGAAGACCGTAAGAAAGCAGAGAGACGGAAGGGACAAAGCATCTCCATACGCTTATCTGAAATTCTCACCAATGAATTACATAAGTATCTCTATCTTTATTTTATGCTTTATTCATAAATCATCCATAACCATTTGAATCTGCCTGACTGAGATTTACAAGATGACCATAGCTTGCTTCATACCAACAATCTCCGTGGGATCGACCCTTACTAGCGTAAGGTTTATTACTTGGACGACCCAGTGCACTTGCTGGTTAGTGGTGCAAAGTTGTGATAAAGAGTTGAGATTGCAATTAAGCGTACCATGTTGATGGCGCCATTGACGATCACAATTTTTTGCACCACTCAGCATAGGTACAGTTCTCACTAACTGACGTATGCGTCATATCCTCTATAAGCAGACTCTGCCTTACAGGTGACGGCATTCCAGCCGTGTATTAAATCATATCCTCTGTAAGCAATCCTTGCCTTACAGGTGCGGCATTCTAGCCGTGTATGAATTAATATCCTCTGCAAGTGATCCCAGGTTATCAGTTGCAGGTATAGCTCTCAATAGCTGTGTAGTATTGGAAAACGTTCTGTGGTCGTACCACTATCTATCTGACTGCCTTCACGCAGCAGATCATCACATAATCATTCTCATTACCATCATTCATTATCATTCTCATTATTTGTCATCACATTCACATTCTTATGCAATATCTCTTTCTTTCTCCCTTCAATCATACTATACAAACTTTACATATTTCACTTTTACAATATCTTGGCTCAAACCATTTCTCTTTATCATATTACTCTTTTCTCTTTGTATCTCTTTACTCTGTTTTGGTTACTCTATTCTCTGTATCTCTTTACTTTTCTCTGATTACTCTTTCTTCTGTATCCATATCACTCTTTTTCTCTTTATCTCTTTACTTTACTTTGATTTCTCTGCTTAACGTATGTATTTAAAGCTTATGTAAATTTCAGTATGAATAGATATTCTGCCCCAAGTATAGGTTCATTAAGTCTATACTGAAACAGTTTAACTTTTCATATAATACCTAACCCTAGTCGCAACTCAAGGACTAACTATGTTGCCCTAGTTCGTTTACTAATCTCTGTCTATTTTCTGTCATTAAAATTTTACAGACTCTTCTTTGGTTTTCATCTTTTATTTAGCTTTTTATCTTTTCTTTATCTTTGCCTCACTAATATATTTTTGCCACTCCCTAGGTATTTTATGAAGGTAATTATGAGATTTTGCGCTTAAAGTTGTCTTTCTAAAACTTTTACAGAAAACTGCCTTTTCCGTATTATTTTATTATTTTAATTAAAATATTCTTTTTAATTAAATATTATTATTTAATATTTTATTATTATTTATTATTTTATCATTAAATTTTCGAAAATTACCTTGCCTTTACCTTTTCACTTTCAAAATTAACTTTTTATCCTGGTAACTTTTAATATTTCTACTTTAACCACCCTAACTTTCAGAAATTACTAAATAACCCCCCAAACACCAAAATCTTTACTTCCTTGCCCTTTTATGGATCAAAAAGGTGTTCTTCATTGTTCTTAACCACACTCAAAGTGTTCTTCGTGTTCTTTATAAATTCTTCAGATTCTTTCTCTATTTTTACCCGTTTTTCAGTCTTTTCAGTAATCGATTTTTACCAAAATTCATAACAAATTAGCAGCCACTAAAACCTCATCTTTTCTACATGATTTTAACACAAATTGAACCCCAATTTAAGGGTTAGGGTTTTGTTTTCCAGCAGCCACAAGTACACAAGTTCATAGCTTGAATTTCATCAAATTTCATCAAACTTTTACCAAATTTTCAACAAGAATCACTCATATAAACAATCAATTTCAAGCACAGCCAAACCATATCATAATTACACAACTCAAACACAATCAATCAAGATTAAATTCGTCAAACCCTACCTTGATTTGCTGTTCCAAATCCGGTTACTCTTTGAAGTGTTCTTAAAGCACTTTTTCCTCCAAAATCACATCAAGAACAACTTTAAATCCACGAACCCTCAACTGACCAAATCTCTCTCAGAACATTAGGAAGGGATATCTCACCTTAGACTTGCTGGAAATTAACGTTTCTTGGCCCTCAAGTCAACATAAGCATGATTCCTAAGGAAGAACATCAAGAAAACACATGTTTAAGCATGTTTCCTTGAAAACTGAATTGAAAGGGGAAAGGAACAGCCATCTCACCTTATTTCCAACCTTGATAAGTTACATGGTTATGTAGAGGAAGAAGAGAGGATCATTTTGGTGAAATTAGAATTTTGATTTGAGTTTTAGTTCAGAAGAAATCAAGCTTTGAAGATTAAGTGTTCATGAAAGTTTCTCTCTTTTCTCTCTTGTTATCTTTGGCCAAAATGAAGAAATGAGACAACCTTGGAGGTTTTGGGGGTGTAAGGTGAGTGGTGATTGGTTGGCTTGGAGGTGGATTAAAATAATATTAAAATATCTCTTGCGTATAACTACTAAAACTAGGTATATCGGAACACTTGTAAAAACATCTCTAAAAATTATTTTCTGAGCTACTAGCATAAATGACACTAGTAAAATATTTATTATGAGAATAAAACATGTATAATAAGGCATTAGCATTGCTAAAGTCATCAGAGAGTGCTGGTGCTAAGCTGCACCAATAAACTGTGAACCCGGTTAAACTGATTTCTTGTTTTTAACTAAAACAGACCAGGTAACCTTATAATATCATTCAAGAAGCTTCTAATACTAATATAATGATAATATTATCCTATTATCTCTCTTCTCTCATAAATCGAGTCCGGTTCATCAAATTGAGACTATTTACGAAAAACAGAATCAAAACTCCTAACTGATACAGTTCAAAAACTAGGTTCTTTGCAATTGCATTATCGGGTTTATCTCCACTAAGGTCCTAAATTAAAGATAACATAATGACAATGAGGATTGAGATGCTTGATGATATAGTAGAGGTTCTCCCCTTAATGATCTTCCAGAGAAATTCGTACTTTCAAAAAAGATCTCGTGTACTCGAAAATCGAGGTTGTTACATTCTACCCTCCTTAAAGAAAATTTTGCCCTCAAAATTTTAGCCACGTGTAAGAATCCATCTTCAAGCGATCTATTTCCTTCAAGCCATCCTGACAAAGAGATCGATCCGTTCTTAACAGCATCCCAATCTCATACAGCCATAGCCATGAAGATCATAACAGCTATGAAGATAGATGTGGCTCATGTCGATTCATCGTTTGGAGCTCGATTAAACCATGCCTATTCATAGTCATTGAGGTCTTATCCATACTAAAATATCAACATTAAGGTGATCAGTCTTAATATCTTAAGTTAAGCACGAACATTCCTAAAATGAACGCTCATAGACATTCATGCCAAATGTATCTAAAAGATAACCTAACAGCATGAGACACACAAGCAGAGTATGCAGTAAAGCATAGTCAGTCCACTCCCCAGGCTCTACTGGGAACGAACTTCTCTAATACCAAATTGTAACAACCCAATTTTTAGTATGTCTAGATCATACCGGAAACTGAGTGTTACCATCTTGTCTTCCTAATTATTATCTATCATTTATTATATGAGCCTGATTCGCTGTTAAAAACGTAGTTATTTTGTGAGGCACTTTTTTTTGAAAATGTTTGGATTAATAGACGGAATCATTCATAATCCATTCACAAGTAATAACAAATAAAATAGTTATAAACAATCCTACAGAAATACATCACAAGCAATTGACATTATTTGGTGATCCAGCCTTTATTAGAGTATAGACGTTTAGTTAAAACACCCCTAGATATAGCTAGATAATAACTATATACATATATACACATACAACATCCTAGGCATTGACCTATTCAAGAAGTCCCTAAGCTGCCGCCCAGGCTAGCCTAGACTCTATACTCACCTAATTCCTCTAAACAACTAAAGCGAGGGAAAGTACGTTCTAAGTCTTCAAGGCTCAAATCAGGTCGAATGTCATCAAAAGGTGGAAGATCGTCTACTACTCCTCTACACGATCATACATTGCCATATGACGTCCCACTCGTACTCCATCAAGTAGCCACACAACAGGAGTCTCGTACACAGGATTTAGGCTAAAGTGCGCATACGAACGGGGTGCAGACGTTGGCTGGTCTCACAGTATATACATATAAAAAGAAAATTAGATTCACCCTAGACTCAGAAGACTACCTAGAGCGGAATCCTTTTTGGGAACGATCGTCAGCGAACTACGGAAGGGTACTCATGCTTCCATCTGAAGGGGGAAGGGAGAGAGAAGGGGTAAGAACTAGGGAGTTCTTAGTAGGGTCGGGGTTATTAGTTAAGTTCATTAATTATATGTTGTTTTGCAAACAAATAGCAAAATACAAAAAGCAGTAAATAGAAGATGAAGATAAATAGAGGAAATAGAGAAAATAGAAAACAGAACACAAACAGAAGAATACAAAAAAATACAACACAAACATAGAGAATAGAATACAAACAAGGAAATCATACATTCATACCACAATCTTAACAAAGGAAATGTGCAACCAAGTATGATGCATATCTAGCCCTAGCGCAGGTAACAAGCTCATTTGTCGGTTTCTACCCGCTCCTGACGTAACCCGAAGCAGCTAAAATGGGTATGGTTGCTCACTAATTGACGTATACGTCATATCCTCTATAAATAGACTCTGCCTTACAGGTGACGACATTCCAGCCGTGTATGAAATCATATCCTCTGTAAGAAATCCTTGCCTTACAGGTGCAACATTCTAGCCGTGTATGAATTAATATCCTCTGCAAGTGATCCCAGGTTATCAGTTGCAGGTATAGCTCTCAATAGCTGTGTAGTACTGGAAAACGTTCTGTGGTCGTACCACTATCTATCTGACTGCATTTACGCAGTAGATCATCAAATAATCATTCTCATTACCATCATTCATTATCATTCTCATTATTCGTCATCACATTCACATTCTTATGCAATATCTCTTTCTTTCTCTGTTCAATCATACTATACAAACTTTACATCTTTCATTTTTACAATATCTTGGCTCAAACCATTTCTCTTTATCATATTACTCTTTTCTCTTTGTATCTCTTTACTTTGTTCTGGTTACTCTGATCTCTGTATCTCTTTACTTTTCTCTGATTAATCTTTCTTCTGTATCCATATCACTCTTTTTCTTTTTATCTCTTTACTTTACTCTGATTTCTCTGCTTAACATATGTATTTAAAGCTTATGTAAATTTCGGTATGAATAGTTATTCTGCCCCAAGTATAGGTTCATTAAGTCTATACTGAAACAGTTTAACTTTTCATATAATAGCTAACCCTAGTCGCAACTCAGGGACTAACTATGTTGCGCTAGCAGCCACTAAAACCACATCTTTTCTACATGATTTTAACACAAATTGAACCCCAATTTAAGGGTTAGGGTTTCGTTTTCCAGCAGCCACAAGAACTCAAGTTCATAGCTTGAATTTTATCAAATTTCATCAAAATTTCACCAAATTTTCAACAAGAATCACTCATATAAGCAATCAATTTGAAGCACAGCCAAACCATATCATAATTATACAACTCAAACACAATCAATCATGATTAAATTTGTCAAACCCTACCTTGATTTGCTGCTCCAAATCCGGTTACTCTTTGAAGTGTTCTTAAAGAACTTTTTCCTCCTAAATCACATCAAGAACAACTTTAAATCCACAAACCTCAATTGACCAAATTTCACTCAGCACATTAGGAAGGGATATCTCACCTTAGACTTGCTGGAAATTAACGTTTCTGGTCTCTCAAGTCAACTTAAGCATGATTCTTAAGGAAGAACATCAAGAAAACACATGTTTAAGTATGTTTCCTTGAAAACTGAATTGAAAGGGGAAAGGAACAGCCATCTCACCTTATTTCCAGCCTTGATAAGTTACATGGTTATGTAGAGGAAGAAGAGAGGATCATTTTGGTGAAATCAGAATTTTGATTTGAGTTTTAGTTCAAAAGAAATCAAGCTTTGAAGATTAAGTGTTCATGAAAGTTTCTCTCTTTTCTCTCTTGTTATTTTCGGCCAAAATGAAGAAATGATACAGCCTTGGAGGTTTTGGGGGTGTAAGGTGAGTGGTGATTGGTTGACTTGGAGGTGGATTAAAATAATATTAAAATATCTCTAGTGTATAACTACTAAAACTAGGTGTATCGAAACACTTGTAAAAACATCTCTAAAAATTATTTTCTGAGCTACTAGCATAAATGACACTAGTAAAATATTTATTATAAGAATAAAATATTTATAATGAGGCATTAGCATTGCTAAAGTCATCAGAGAGTGCTGGTGCTAAGCTGCACTAATAAACTGTGAACCCGGTTAAACCGATTTCCTGTTTTTAACTAAAACAGACTAGGTAACCTTATAATATCATTCAAGAAGCTTCTAATACTAATATAATGATAATATTATCCTATTATCTCTTTTCTCTCATGAATCGAGTCCGGTTCATCAAACTGAGACTATTTACGAAAAACAGAATCAAAATTCCTAACCGATACGGTTCAAAAACTAGGTTCTTCGCAATTGCGTTGTCGGGCTTATCTCCACTAAGGTCCTAAATTAAAGATAATATAATGATAATGAGGATTGATATGCTTGATGATATAGTATAGGTTCTCCTCTTAATGATCTTCCAGAGAAATTCATACCTTCAGAAAAGATCTCGCGTACTCGAAAATTGAGGTTGTTACACTGGTTCTATCCGGGACAGGTGGTCAGCTACTTGGTTCTTTGTCCCTTTTCTGTCTCTTATTTCTATATCAAACTCTTGCAGAAGCAACACCCATCTTATGAGCCTGGTTTTTGAATCCTGCTTTGTGAGAAAATATTTTAGAGCAGCATGGTTAGTGTACACAATCACTTTTGATCCTACTAAATAAGATTTAAACTTGTCAATGGCATAAACCACTGCAAGCAACTCCTTCTGTGGTTGTGTAATTCTTTTGTGCGTCATTTAAAACATGACTAGCATAATAAATGACATGCAGAAGCTTGTCATGCCTCTGTCCTAATACTGCACAAAGGGCATGGTCATTGGCATCACACATTAGTTCAAATGGTAATGTCCAGTCTGGTGCAGAAATGACTGGTGCTGTGACCAGAATAACTTTTAGAGTCTCAAAGACCTGCAAACACTCTGTGTCAAAGACAAATGGTGTATCAGCAGCTAGCAAATTGCTCAGAGGTTTGGCAATTTTTGAAAAATCCTTTATAAATCTCCTCTAGAATCCTGCATGCCCCAGAAAGCTTCTGATTGCCTTAACATTTGCAGGTGGTGGTAATTTTTCAATTACTTCTACCTTAGCTTGATCCACCTCTATTCCCTTGTTCGAAATTTTGTGCCCAAGGACAATTCCTTCAGTTACCATAAAGTGACATTTCTCCCAGTTTAAAACCAGGTTAGTCTCTTGGCACCTTTTCAGAACAAGTGCTAGATGGTCAAGACATGAGCTGAATGAGTCTCCAAATACTGAGAAGTCATCCATGAAGACTTCTAGAAATTTCTCCACCATATCAGAGAAGATAGAGAGCATGCATTTCCTAAAGGTTACAGGTACATTGCATAGGCCAAATGGCATCCGTCTGTAAGCAAATACTCCAGATGGACATGTGAATGCTGTTTTTTCTTGGTCCTGAGGATCTACTGCAATCTGGTTGTAACCTTAATAACCATTCAAAAAGTAGTAGTATGGATGACCTGCTAGTCTCTCTAGCATCTGATCTATGAATGGCAGAGGAAAATGATCCTTTCTGGTGGCTGTATTGAGCCTTCTATAGTCAATACACATACGCCACCTTGTAACTGTTATTGTAGGAACTAGTTCATTCTTTTCATTATGAACCACTGTCATGCCTCCCTTCTTGGGGACAACTTGGACAGGGCTCACCTAGGGGCTATCAGAAATAGGATAAATAATCCCAGCCTCTAGTAACTTAGTGACCTCTTTCTGCACCACCTCCTTCATGGCTGGGTTCAGTCGCCTCTGTGGTTGAACCACTAGCTTGGCATTATCCTCTAATAGGATCTTGTGCATGCATCTGGCTGGGATAATGCCCTTAAGATCACTTATGGACCACCCAAGAGCTGTCTTGTGTGTCCTTAGCACCTGGATCAATGCTTTCTCTTTCTGTGGCTCTAAAGCAGAGCTTATAATTACCAGAAAAGTGTTATCTTCTCCCAAAAATGCATATTTTAGGGATGGTGATAGTAGTTTGAGCTCGGGTTTAGGAGGTTTCTCCTCTTCCTGAGGAGTTTTTAGAGGTTCTTCTGTTTCCCCTGGTTTCTCCCCATACAGAGTCAAGCAGAGCCCCCATATTCAAACTCTAAGTTTAGTGTTGGGAGGCCACAATCATGCTCTGAGCATCTATGAAGCTCTGTAAGAGCTTCCTGTCAAGCTATTGACATTAAAGAAGCGCTTATTGGGAGGCAACACAATTTTATTTATCTATGTTAATTACTTTTACATTTCAATTTCCACTGTTAGTTTATGTTTTCTTTAGGTTGATGATCATGTGGAGTCACAAAAACAGCTGCAGAATTAAAGTGGAATAAAAAATAGCATCAAAAATAGCGCACCCAGGAGGACAGGCTTATTGGCATTTAAACGCCAGTAAGGATAGCAGAATGTGCGTTTAACACCTAGTCTAGCCGCATTCTAGGTGTTAAATGCCAGAATTGGCAGACAGACTAGCGTTTAACGCCAGAAAAGGGTGTCTGGTGTTTGGCTGGTGTTAAACGCCAGTAAGGGGCATCAGACCGGTGTTTAACGCCAGAAAAGGGTATCGGACTGGCGTTAAACGCCAGAAAGGGGCATCAGCCTGGTGTTTAAAGCCAGGAAAGGCATCAGAGCTGGCGTTAAACGCTAGAAATGGCACACAGAGGGCGTTTAAATGCCAGAAAGGTGCAGGGACAAGAATCACTTGACACCTCAGGATCTGTGACTTTCCCAAAATAACCTCCACCAATCACCTCTATTTCTCCTCCAAAACAATCATACAACCCACATATACCCACCTATTCAAATTCAAACCATCTCCCTCCCAAATCCAACCCCTATTACAAGAATTCCCTCTCCACTCCACTCCTATATTAGCCCCTTATCACTCCTTCATTTTCACACATCATAACCACCTAAAACCCTCCTTGGCCAAACCATTCACACACCTTCATCTCCTCTATCTGTTTTTCCTCTAATTCTTTCTTTCTTCTTTTGCTCGAGGACGAGCAAACCTTTTAAGTTTGGTGTGGAAAAAAGCTCTGCTTTTTGTTTTTCCATTACCATTAATGGCACCTAAGGCCGGAGAAACTAATGAGCGGATATTTTATATGCTTTTTGGGGGTAATTTCATGTAGATTTTAGCATATTTTTATTAGTTTTTAATAGAATTTTATTAGTTTTTAAGCAAAAATCATATTTCTGGACTTTACTATGAGTTTGTGTGTTTTTCTATGATTTTAGATATTTTCTGGCTGAAATTGAGGGAGCTGAGCAAAAATCAGATTTAGGCTAAAAAAGGACTGTTGATGCTATTGGATTCTGACCTCCCTGCACTCGGAATGCAATTTTTAGAGCTACAGAAGTCCAATTGGCGCGCTCTCAATTGGGTTGGAAAGTAGACATCTAGGGCTTTCCAGAAATATATAATAGTCCATACTTTGCACGAAGATAGAAGATGTAAACTGGCATTTAACGCCAGTTCCATGTTGCAGTCTAGTGTCCAGCGCCAGAAACACGTCACGAACCAGAGTTGAACGCCAGAAATATGTTACAACTTGGCGTTCAACTCCAGAAACAGCCCAGGCAGGTGAGAAGCTTAAGTCTCAGCCCCAGCACACACCAAGTGGGCCCCAGAAGCGGATTTCTGCACTATCCATCTTAGTTTACTCATTCTCTGTAAACCTAGGTTACTAGTTTAGTATTTAAACAACTTTTAGAGACTTATTTTCTACCTCATGACATTTTTAGATCTGAAATTTGTACCTTTTGGCAGCATGAGTCTCTAAACCCCATTGTTGGGGGTGAGGAGCTCTACAGCGTCTCGATGAATTAATGCAATTATTTTTGTTTCTCATTCAAATATACTTGTTCCTATCTAAGATGTTCATTCGCGCTTCACTATGAAGGAGATGATGATCCGTGACATTCATCATCTTCCTCACCCCATGAATGTGTGTCTGACAACCACCTCCATTCTACATCAGATTGAATGAGTATCTCTTAGATTCCTTAATCAGAATCTTCGTGGTATAAGCTGGAATTGATGGCGGCATTCACGAGAATCCGGAAAGTCTAAACCTTGTCTGTGGTATTTTGAGTAGGATTCTGGGATTGGATGACTATGTCGAGCTTCAAACTCACGAGTGTTGGGCGTGATGACAAATGCAAAAGAATCAATGGATTCTATTCCGACATGATCGAGGACCAACAGCTGATTAGCCGTGCTGTGACAGAGCATTTGGACTGTTTTCACTGAGAGGATGGGAAGTAGCCATTGACAACGGTGACACCCTACATATAGCTTGCCATGGAAGGAGCCTTGCAAATTCTGAAAGTAAGAAAGCAGTATATTGTAGAGATTCAGAGGACAAAACATCTCCAAACTCCAACATATTCTCCATTATTAAGTAACAATTATTTATTTTATGCTCTTTTATTTTTCGTCATTCAAACTGATAATTATAATTGATATCCTGACTAAGAATAATAAAATAACCATAGGTTGCTTCAAGCCAACAATCTCCGTGGGATTCGACCCTTACTCACGTAAGGTTTTACTTGGACGACCCAGTGCACTTGCTGGTTAGTTGTGCGAAGTTGTAAGAAATCCTGATTTTGATATTGGCATTACAATTTCGTGCACCAAGTTTTTGGCGCCGTTGCTGGGGATTGTTTGAGTTTGAACAACTAAAGGTTTATTTTGTTACTTAGATTAGGAATAATTTATTTTTGTTGCTACAGAGTCATTAAATTCTTAGTCCTTTATTTCCTTTTCAAAAATTTTTCAAAAATATTACTTTTCTTTATCAATTTTTAATTTTTTTCGCGAGTTTAGTGTCTTGTTCTAAGTTTGGTGTCAATTGCACATCTTGTATTTTCCTTTAAATTTTTTAATTAGTGTTCTTTGTTTTTCCTTGATCTTCAAATTGTTCTTGTCAATTTTTCTTGTTTGATCTTTGGTTTGTCTTGTTCTGTGTCTTTTCTTGTTTTTCTTGTGCTTTTTCAAAACATTAGTTTTCAAAAATTTATTTTTATCTATAAAAATAATACATCTTTAAAACACGTTACATTTATAGCTCAGTTGGCTAGAGCGTTGGCTTATGTTCTTGGCAATTGGGTATCTTCTTTTTAAAACTTTTTCAAAAATAATTTTTCTTGATTTAATCTTGTGCCAAACTTTAAGTTTGGTGTTTTCTTGTTAATTTTGATATAATTTTCGAAAATTATTTTGATTTGCTAAAAATTTTAAGTTTGGTGTTCTTTCTTTTGTTCTTGGTGTTCTTGTGAATCTTCAAAGTGTTCTTGAGTATTCTTTATGTTTTGATCTTAAAATTTTTAAGTTTGGTGTTCCTTGTTGTTTTCCCTCCAAAATTTTCGAAAACAAGGAGCATTAGATCTAAAAATTTTAAGTCTTGTGTCTTTTATGTGTTTTTCTCTTTCATCATAAAATTCAAAATTCAAAAAAATATATTTTCTAACTTTTTTTAAGCTACTTTTTTGAAATTTTTTTATAAAAATTCAGAAATATCAACATCCATATCATCTCCCTTGCTCCATCATGGAACTAAGTGGAAATAAACAGTCCAGAAGGACTCTGGGGTCATATGGGAGTAGTATCTGTATACCCTCCATCGGAGTCAGTAGCTTTGAGTTGAATCCTCAGCTCATTATCATGGTGCAGCAAAGTTGCCAGTATTCCGGTCATCCACAGGAAGAACCTACAGAGTTTCTGGCACAATTTTTACAAATTACTGACACAGTACATGATAAGGAAGTAGATCAGGATGTCTACAGATTATTACTCTTTCCATTCGCTGTAAAAGCTCAAGCTAAGAGGTGGTTAAATAACCAACCTAAGGACAGCATAAAGACATGGAAATAGCTGTCAGAAAAATTCCTAAATCACTATTTTCCTCCAAAACGGATGACACAACTAAGGCTGAGCATCCAACGCTTCAAACAAGGAGATAATGAATCTCTTTATGATGCTTGGGAGAGATACAGAGAGATGCTAAGAAAATGTCCCTCTGAAATGTTTTCAGAGTCAATGCAGTTAAACATCTTCTATTATGGGCTTACAGAGAGAGCTCAAATTTCTCTAGACCACTCAGTTGGTGGATCTATACATATGAGAAAAATAATTGAAGAAGCTTAAGAGCTTATTGATACAGTTGCCAGAAATTAGCATCTGAACCTAAGCAGTGAATCTTCCATGAAAGAAGAAGCTAAAACAGTGACTGCTGAACTCAGTCCTGCAGAACAAGCTATGGAATTCAATCAGCACTTAGACTTTCTAACAAGACAGTTAGCCAAATTCAAGGAGATATTACAAGAAACAAGAACAGCTAATATGAATATGGAAGTACAGTTGAAGCAAACAGAACAGCAACTATCAAAACAAATAACAGAAGAGTGCCAAGCAGTTTAATTAAGAAGTGGGAAAACATTAAAAACATCACTTCAAGATAGCAAGAAGCCAAGAAATTAGCAAACTACACAAAATCCCTTTGAGGACATTAAGAGCCCAGAGAGGAATAATTCTGGCATTCAAACGCCAGAAAATGGGTGGGAAGCTGGCGCTGAATGCCCAAACCATGTTCAGTCCTGGCGTTCAACGCCAGAAACAAGCAAGGAATTGGTGTTGAACGCCCAAAGGAAGCATAGTTCTGGCGTTCAGACGCCAGAAATAGGTGAGGAGTTGGCGTCTAACGCCACTCCAGCTTCCACCCCTGGCATTCAAATGCCAGTGGGGGATCAAACACATACAAGTGCTGATAATAACCCTTCTAAAAAGGATTGTCAACCTACATCTGTAGGCAATAAACCTGCAGCAACTAAGGTTGAGGAATACAAAGCCAAAATGCCTTATCCTCAGAAACTCCGCCAAGCAGAACAGGATAAGCAATTTGCCTGCTTTACAGACTATCTCAGGACTCTTGAAATAAAGATTTCGTTTGCAAAGGCACTTGAGCAAATACCCTCTTATGCTAAGTTCATGAAAGAGATCTTAAGTCATAATAAGGATTGAAGGAAAACTGAAAAAGTTTACCTCACTGAAGAATGCAGTGCAGTCATTCTGAAAAGCTTACCTGAGAAGCTTAAAGATCCCGGAAGCTTTATGATACCATGCACATTAGAGGGTACTTGTACCAAGCAAGCTCTATGTGATCTTGGGGCAAGTATCAACCTAATACCTACATCTATTATCACAAAGTTTGGTTTGACTGAAGAAGTCAAACCAACCCAGATATGTCTCCAACTTGCCGATGGCTCCATTAAATACCCATCAAGCATCATTGAAGACATGATTGTCAAGGTTGGGCCATTTGCCTTTCCTACTGACTTTGTGGTGCTGGAAATGGAGGAGCACAAGAGTGCAACTCTCATTCTAGGAAGACCTTTCCTAGCAACTGGCCGAACCCTTATTGATGTCCAAAAAAGGGAAGTAACCCTGAGAGTCAATGAGGAGGAGTTCAAGTTGAATGTTGTCAAAGCTATGCAGCATCCAGACACCCCAAATGACTGCATAAGTGTTGATATTATTGACTCTCTGGTAAAAGAGGTCAATATGATTGAGAGTCTCAAATCAGAGCTAGAGGATATCTTTAAAGATGTTCAGCCTGATCTGGAGGAATCAGAGAGAATGATAGAACCTCTGAAAATCTCTCATGAAGAAGAGAAACCTCCTAAACCCGAGCTCAAACCATTACCACCATCCCTGAAATATGCATTTCTGGGAGAAGGTGATACCTTTCCTGTAATCATAAGCTCTACCTTAGAGCCATAGGAAGAGGAAGCACTAATTCAAGTGCTAAGGACACACAAGATCGCTCTTGGGTGGTCCATCAGTGATCTTAAGGGCATTAGCCCAGCCAGAAGCATGCATAAGATTCTATTGGAAGGTGACGCCAAGCCAGTGGTTCAACCACAAGGCGACTAAATCCAGCCATGAAGGAAGTGGTGCAGAAGGAGGTCACTAAATTACTAGAGGCTGGGATCATTTATCCTATTTCTGATAGCCCCTGGGTGAGCCCTGTCCAAGTCGTCCCTAAGAAGGGTGGCATGACAGTGGTTCATAATGAAAAAAATGAACTGGTTCCTACAACAACAGTTACTGGGTGGCGTGTGTGTATTGATTATAGAAGGCTCAATATAGCTACCAAAAAGCATCATTTTCCTTTACCATTCATAGACCAGATGCTAGAAAGACTAGCAGGTCATGAATACTACTACTTCCTGGATGGATATTCAGGTTATAATCAAATTGCAATAGATCCCCAGGATCAAGAGAAAACGGCATTCACATGTCCATCTGGAGTATTTGCATACAGAAGGATGCCATTTGGCCTGTGCAATGCACCTGTAATCTTTCAAAGATGCATGCTCTCAATTTTCTCTAATATGGTGGAAAATTTTCTGGAAGTCTTCATGGGTGACTTTTCAGTATTTGGAGACTCATTCAGCTCCTGTCGTGACCATCTAGCACTTATTCTAAAGAGGTGCCAAGAGACTGACCTAGTTTTAAACTGGGAAAATGTCACTTTATGGTGACTGAAGGAATTTTCCTTGGGCATAAAATCTTGAACAGGGGAATAGAGGTGGATTAAGCTAAGGTAGAGGTAATTGAAAAATTACCACCACCAGCCAATGTTAAGGCAATTAGAAGCTTTCTGGGGCATGCAGGATTCTATAGGAGCTTTATAAAGGATTTTTCAAAAACCGCCAAATCTCTAAGTAATCTGCTAGCTGCTGACACGCCATTTATCTTTGATAAGGAGTGTCTGCAGGTGTTTGAGACTCTGAAAGCTAAGATGGTCACAGCACCAGTCATCTCTGCACCAGACTGGACATTACCTTTTGAATTGATGTGTGATGCCAGTGACTATGCCATTGGTGCAGTGTTGGGACAAAGGCATGACAAGCTTCTGCACGTCATTTACTATGCCAGTCGTGTTTTAAATGACACACAGAAGAACTACACGACCACAAAAAAGAGCTACTTGCAGTGATTTACGCCATTGACAAGTTCAGATCCTATTTAGTAAGATCAAAAGTGATTGTGTATACTGACCATGCTGCTCTTAAATACCTGCTCACAAAGCAGGATTCAAAACCCAGACTCATAAGATGGGTGTTGCTTCTGCAAGAGTTTGATATAAAAATAAGAGACAGAAAAGGGACAGAGAATCAAGTAGCAGATCACCTGTCCCAAATAAAACCAGTAGAAAGGGCGTCCCTCCCTCTTACTGAGATCTCTGAAAACTTTTTGGATGAGCAAATCTTTGCCATTCAGGAAGTGCCATGGTTTGCAGACATTGCGAACTACAAGGCAGTGAGATTCATACCCAAAGAATACAATAGGCAGCAATCAAAGAAGCTGATCACGGATGCAAAGTATTATCTTTGGGATGAGCCGTATCTCTTCAAGAGATATGCAGACGGAGTAATCTATAGATGTGTGCCTATAGAAGAAGCGCAGAAGATCCTATGGCATTGCCATGGATCACAATGTGGAGGACATTTTGGAAGTCAGCGAACAGCCACAAGAGTCCTCCAATGTGGCTTCTACTGGCCTACTCTCTATAAAGATTCCCGAGTGTTTGTACTTAATTGTGACAGTTGCCAAAGATCTGGTAATCTGCCTCACAGTTATGCCATGCCTCAACAAGGGATCTTGGAGATTGAGTTGTTTGATGTATGGGGTATTGACTTCATGGGGCCTTTCCCACCATCATACTCAAACACTTATATTCTGGTGGCAGTGGATTATGTATCCAAATGGGTGGAAGCTATTGCAACATCCACTAATGACACTAAGACAGTGTTAAAATTCCTCCAGAAACACATCTTCAGCATATTTGGCACCCCTAGAGTACTAATCAGTGATGGCGGCACTCATTTCTGCAATAAACAGCTTTACTCTGCTTTGGTTCCTTATAGAGTTAGCCACAGGGTAGCCACTCCATATCATCCACAGACAAATGGGCAAGCTGAAGTCTTTAACAGAGAACTTAAAAAAATCCTGGAACGGACTGTAATTAACCGTAGAAGGGATTGGGCAAGAAGCTTGGATGATGCTCTGTGGGCATACAAAACTGCATTCAAAACCCCTATAGGGACCTCCCCATACCAGCTTGTGTATGGAAAGGCATGTCACTTGCCAGTGGAACTGGAACATAAGGCCTATTGGGTGACCAGATTCCTAAACCTTGATGCCAAGTTAGCTGGAGAAAAGCGTTTGCTCCAGTTAAATGAGCTAGATGAATTTAGACTCAATGCTTTCGAAAATGCAAAAATTTACAAAGAGAAAGCAAAAAGATGGCATGATAAGAAACTGTCATCCAGAGTCTTTGAGCCTGGACAGAAAGTTCTACTATTTTATTCTAGGCTCAGATTATTCCCCGGGAAATTTAAATCCTAGTGGAAAGGACCATATGTGATTACAAGTGTGTTACCATATGGATACGTAGAGCTTCAGGATAATGATTCTAACAAAAAGTTCATTGTTAATGGACAGAGAGTTAAACATTATCTTGATTAAAGCTCAGTAATAGTCCATCTAAAGACAATAAAGAAGCACTTACTGGGAGGCAACCCAGTCAGTTACAAAGTTTATTTAATAATTAATTAATTTTTACAGGTATATCTCAGTTATCTTCAAGGTAGAATAGCAATTGCTTGAGTTCACAGAGTTACAGGGGAATTTGGAAGCTCACTAGCGTGAAAAAACTAGTAAGAAATATTTTGGGCGTTGAACGCCCAAAAGAAGCATCCACTGGGCGTTCAACGCCAATAAGGATAGCCATCTGGGCGTTAAACGCCAGAAAGAAGCATCTTCTGGGCGTTGAACGCCAGAAAGAAGCTCCTTCTGGGCGTTTAACGCCAGAATTACAGCGTCCTGGGCGTTCAGAAAAACGCTTAGTAACAAAGGACTTCCTGGCGTTCAACGCCAGAAAGAAGCAACAGCTGGGCGTTGAATGCCCAGGAGAAGCAGCAATTGGGCATTAAACGCCCAAAACATGCAGCGTTTGGGCGTTTAACGCCAGGATGGTGGGGAGGAGGTAAAATTCATTTTTCTTCACAAATTTTCTAATTTTTTATGTTTCAATTCATGATTTTTTGCATAAACATGTTCAAAATGTCATCCTTCAATTTCAAAAAAAAAAATTCTAAAAACCCTAATTTCTAAAATCTCTTTTTCAAAAATATCAAATATATCTTAATACATAAATACAAATCTTTTCCAATCCAATCCAACTCTTTTTCAAATTTTTCAAAACTCAATTATCTTTTAAAATCTTTTTCAAATTAAAAATTCAGATTTATCTTTTTCAAATATCATTCACAACTTTTTAATTTTAAATTATATCTTTTTCTTATCATATATTTTATAAATCATATTTTCTATCTTATCTTTTTAAAATTTTCGAAAAAGCCACCCCCCTCCTTTTTAAATTCACATTCGGCCTCCCTCTTCTCATCCACCATTCGACATTAGCTCTCCTTCTATCCCTCTCCTTTCTCTTCTTTTTCTTGAGGACAAGCAAACCTCTAAGTTTGGTGTGTTTATCCGTGATCACAAAAATATACTCACTAAGATCATGGCTCCTAAAGGAAAACAACCCACTCCAGGAGGCAAGAAAGAGAATATTCCAAAACCACTTTGGAATCAAGGGAGGTTCTTAACCAAAGAACATTCAGACCATTACTACAAAATAATGGGTCTAAGGTCAGTGATCCCGGAAGTCAAGTTCGATCTGAAAGAAGATGAATATCCAGAGATCCAAGAGCAAATTTGAAATAGGAACTGGGAAATCCTAGCTAATCCTAAAACAAAAGTGGGAAGGAATATGGTTTAGGAGTTCTATGCTAATCTGTGGCAAACAGACAAGCAGAGAATATCTGGAACTGCCCTCTATGACTATCGGACCTTGGTCAGAGGAAAGATTGTTCACATCCACCCTGACAAAATCAAGGAGATCTTTAAGCTGCCTCAGCTGAAAGATGACCCAGACTCCTTTAATAGGAGAATGATGAGAATAAACAAGGGTCTGGACAAGATTCTAGAGGATATATGCATCCCTGGAGCTAGGTGGACCACTAGCACCACGGGTGTCCCAAATCAACTCAAGAGAGAAGATCCCAAACCAGTAGCCAGAGGCTGGCTGGACTTTATTGGGCGTTCCATATTGCCCACTAGCAACTGTTCTGAAGTCACTATTAAAAGAGCAGTGATGATTCACTGCATTATGTTGGAAAAAGAAGTAGAAGTTCATCAGTTAATTTCATGTGAACTCTACATAATAGCAAACAAGAAATCCAAAGACGCCAAGTTGGCTTATCCAAGCCTAATTTCTATGCTCTGCAAAGATGCCAGAGTAAGGATGGGAATAACTGAGTTTATCTCAGTTGAGCGGCCAATCACTAAAATATCAATGGAAAAACAACAGTTGCAGGATGACCCTATTAAGAGGAGAGCACATGAATACCTCCCAGAAATCCCTCAATTTGAATACTGGGAGCATTTTGAGGCATCTGTTTCCAGATTGCAAGAAGCTATGGACCAAATAAAGGAAGAACAGAATAATCAAAATAGCATGCTTTGCAAATTTCTTAGGGAACAAGAGGAGCAAGGGCGTGACCTAAGGGAACTGAAGCGTCAGAAATTAATTCTTGAAGGACCAAGCCCCACAGACTAGAGGAACATCCACTTCCCAAAATACAGGTTGTTATGTTCTAATTTTAGCTTTAACTCTGAGATAGTTGTTGTTATAGGAATTTACCTTAGAAGATATATAGGAGTAGTGGTAATTAGTATATCTATTTTGATTTTATTTTTTATTAAGTTATAATTTATTTTTCTCATCATCATCAAACATGAATAAAATAGTAGATTTTTAGAATAAAGAGGTAATTTATATTTTTCGAGTTCTTAATAAGAAAAATTGTAATTAATTATATGTGGTGGCAATACTTTTTGTCTTCTGAATGAATGCTTGAACAATGCATATTTTTTATCTTGAATTTCATGAATGTTAAAATTGTTGGCTCTTGAAAGAATGAGGAACACGAAAAATATTATTGATGATCTGAAAAATTATGAATTTGATTCTTGAAGCAAGAAAAAGCAGTGAAAAAAAAAGAGAGAGAAAAATTACAAGGAATCATTGGATCAAGAAAAAGAAAAAAAGCCAATAGCCCTTAAAACCAAAAGGCAAGGGTGAAAAGGATCCAAGGCTTTGAGCATCAATGGATAGGAGGGCCCAAGGAAGTAATTCCAGGCCTAAGCGGCTAAATCAAGCTATCCCTAACCATGTGCTTGTGTGCTTAAGAACTCTGGACACCTCTAATTGGGGACTTTAGCAAAGTTAACTCACAATCTGAAAAGGTTCACCCAATTATTTGTCTGTGGCATTTATGTATCCGGTGGTAATACTGGAAAATAAAGTGCTTAGGGCCACAGCCAAGACTCATAAAGTAACTGTGTTCAAGAATCAACATACTACACTAGGAGAATCAATAATACTATCTGAATTCTAAGTTCCTATGGATGCCAATCATTCTGAATTTCAAAGGATAAAGTGAGATGCCAAAACTGTTCGGAAGTCAAAAAGCTACTAGCCCCGCTCATCTAAATAAGAATCTGAGCTCCACTTAAAACTCTGAAATATTATTGCTTCGTAATTTCTTTTTATCCTATTTTATTTATCTAGTTTCTTGAGGACAAGCAACAGTTTAAGTTTGGTGTTGTGATGAGCGGATATTTTATACACTTTTTGGGGGTAATTTCATGTAGATTTTAGCATGTTTTTATTAGTTTTTAATAGAATTTTATTAGTTTTTAAGCAAAAAAATCATATTTCTGGACTTTACTATGAGTTTGTGTGTTTTTCAGTGATTTTAGGAAATTTCTGGCTGAAATTGAGGGAGCTGAGCAAAAATTTGATTTAGGTTGAAAAAGGATTGCTGATGCTGTTGGATTCTGACCTCCCTGCACTCGGAATGAATTTTTTGGAGCCACAGAAGTCCAATTGGCGTGCTCTCAATTGTATTGGAAAGTAGACATCTAGGGCTTTCCAGCAATATATAATAGTTTATACTTTGCGCGAAGATAGACGACGTAAACTAGCATTTAACGCCAGTTCCATGTTGCAGTCTGGCATCCAGAGCCAAAAACACGTCACGAACCAGAGTTGAATGCCAGAAACATGTTACAACTTGGCGTTCAACTCCAAAAATAGCCCAGACACGTGAGAAGCTTAAGTCTCAGCCCCAGCACACACCAAGTGGGCCCCAGAAGCGGATTTCTGCACTATCCATCTTAGTTTACTCATTCTCTGTAAACCTAGATTACTAGTTTAGTATTTAAACAACTTTTAGAGACTTATTTTGTACTTAATGACATTTTTAGATTTGAAATTTGTACCTTTTGGCAGCATGAGCCTCTAAACCCCATTGTTGGGGGTGAGGAGCTCTGCAGCGTCTCGATGAATTAATGCAATTATTTCTGTTTCTCATTCAAATATGCTTGTTCCTATCTAAGATGTTCATTCGCTCTTCAATATGAAGGAAGTGATGATCTGTGACATTCATCACCTTCCTCACCCCATGAACGTGTGTCTGACAACCACCTCCGTTCTACATCAGATTGAATGAGTATCTCTTAGATTCCTTAATCAGAATTTTCGTGGTATAAGCTGGAATTGATGGCGGCATTCATGAGAATCCAGAAAGTCTAAACCTTGTAGGTGGTATTCCGAGTAGGATTCTGGGATTGGATGACTGTGACGAACTTCAAACTCGTGAGTGTTGGGCGTGATGACAAACGCAAAAGAATCAATAGATTCTATTCCGACATGATCGAGGACCAACAGCTGATTAGCCGTGCTGTGACAGAGCATTTGGACCATTTTCACTGAGAGGATGGGAAGTAGCCATTGACAACGGTGACACCCTACATATAGCTTGCCATGGAAGGAGCCTTGCAAATTCTGAAAGTAAGAAAGCAGTATATTGCAAAGATTCAGAGGACAAAGCATCTCCAAACTCCAACATATTCTCCATTATTAAGTAACAATTATTTATTTTATGCTCTTTTATTTTTCGTCATTCAAACTGATAATTATAATTGATATCCTGACTAAGAATAATAAAATAACCATAGCTTGCTTCAAGCCAACAATCTCCGTGGGATTCGAGCCTTACTCACGTAAGGTATTACTTGGACGACCCAATGCACTTGCTAGTTACCTGTGCGAAGTTGTAAGAAATCTTGATTTTGATATTGGCATTACAATTTCGTGCACCAGAAACCTCTAGGAAGAGGAAAGGGAAGGCAGTTGCTTCTAACTCCAAGTCATGGGAGATGGAGAGATTCATCTCAAAAGCCCATCACTAGAAAGAGGATGGAGCAAACAAGTGAGCCCACTCATGAACCTCAACAAGAGCATGAGGAAGTCCCTCATCAAGAAATCTCTGAGATGTCTCAAGGGATGCATTTCCCTCCACACAACTATTGGGAGCAACTCAACACCTCTTTAGGAGAATTGAGTTCCAACATGGAGCAACTAAGAGTGGAGCACCAAGAGCACTCCATCATCCTCCATGAAATTAGAGAGGACCAAAAGGCCATAAGAGAGGAGCAACAAAGGCAAGGAAGAGACATAGTGGAGCTCAAGAACTCCATTGGTTCTTCAAGAGGAAGAAGAAACCACCATAACTAAGGTGGACCCGTTCTTTAATCTCCTTGTTTATTTTCTTTTCTGTTTTTCGTTTCCTTTGCTTTATGCTTTGTCTATGTTTGTGTCTTTATTACATGATCTTTAGTGTTTATGTCTTAAAGCTATGAATGTTCCATGAAATTTTCACCTTTCTTAAATGAAAAATGTTTTCGGAAAAAGAAAAAGAAGTACATAAATTTCGAATTCTATCTTGAAAATAGTTTAATTATTTTGATGTGGTGGCAATACTTTTTGTTTTCTGAATGAATGCTTGAACAGTGCATATTTTTATAGTGAAGTATATGAATGTTAAAATTGTTGGCTCTTAAAAGAATAATGAAAAAAGAGAAATGTTATTGATAATTCGAAAAATCATAAAATTGATTCTTGAAGCAAGAAAAAGCAGTGAAAAACACAAAGCTTGCAAAAAAAGGCAAAAAATAAAGAAAAGAAAAAGAAAAAGAAAAAGCAAGCAGAAAAAGCCAGTAACCCTTTAAACTAAAAGGCAAGGGTAAAGAGGAACCAAGGCTTTGAGCATCAGTGGATAGGAGGGCCCAAAGGAATAAAATCATGGCCTAAGCGGCTAAATCAAGTTGTCCCTAACCATGTGCTTGTGTCATGAAGGTCCAAATGAAAAGTTTGAGACTGAGTGATAAAAGTCGTGATCCAAAGCAAAAAGAGTGTGCTTAAGAACTCTGGGCACCTCTAACTGGGGACTCTAGCAAAGCTGAGTCACAATCTGAAAAGGTTCACCCAGTTATGTGTCCGTAGCATTTATGTATCAGTTTACAAATAAAAAAGAAATTCCTTCTATCGTGGACTGTTTCCAGGAATCCCAGATAACTCTGATTTATTTGAATTTAAAAAAAATGAGATTCGCCCCCCTTTTTAATCCTTACCCAAATCTTTTTTGCAATACCCACATTATTGTTGTGAATTTTGTTATCTATCCAATCCTTTGTCTGCTTGGTTAGTCAAACATGGACTTGTTCATAGATCTTTGGGTTTCGACTACGAAGGAATTGAAACTTTACAAATAGGAACTCCCGAACATTTAGCGATCTCAGATGTGTCGATATCAATGGTGACTCATTATTTTGATGAAAAATTTCTTCGGACAGAAGAAGATTATGTAAACACTTACTCGAAATCTCACTTATCAGATTCTGGTGGTAATACTGGAAAACAAAATGCTAAGGGTCACGGCCAGGACTCATAAAGTATCTGTATTCAAGAATCAACATACTAAACTAGAGAATTAATAACAATATCTGAATTCTAAGTTCCTATGGATGCCAATCATTCTGAATCTCAAAGGATAAAGTGAGATGCCAAAACTCTTTAGAAGCAAAAAGCTACTAGTCCCGCTCATTTAATTGGAACTAAGGTTCATTGATATTTTGAAATTTATTGTATTTTCTCTTCTTTTTATCCTATTTTGTTTTCAGTTGCTTGGGGATAAGTAACAATTTAAGTTTGGTGTTGTGATGAGCGAATAATTTATACGCTTTTTGGCATTATTTTTACATAGTTTTTAGTATGTTTTAGTTACTTTGTATTACATTTTTTATTAGTTGTTATGCAAAAATCACATTTCTGGACTTTACTATGAGTTTGTGTGTTTTTTTTTTCTAATTTCAAGTATTTTCTGGCTGAAATTGAGGGACCTGAGCAAAAGTTTGATTCAGAGGCTGAGAAAGAACTGCAGATGCTGTTGGATTCTAACCCTCCTGCACTCAAAGTGGATTTTCTGGAGCTACAGAAACTCAATTGGGGCGCTCTCAATTGCGTTAGAAAGTACACATCTTGGGCTTTCCAGAAATATATAATAGTCCATACTTTGCCCGAGATTTGATGGCCCAAACTGACGTTCAAACGCACACTAGAGACCCTTTTCTAGCGTAAAACGCCGGAACTAGCACCGGAGGTGGAGTTAAACGCCGAAACTGGCATCCAAGCTGGCATTAAACTCCAAAAAAGGCCTATTCACGTGAAAATTTCAATTCTCTGCTCAAGCACACGCCAAGTGGGCCCCGAAAGTGGATTTCTGCACTATCTGCACTTAGTTACTTATTTTCTGTAATCCCTAGTAACTAGTTTAGTAAAAATAGCACTTTTTACTACTGTATTAGAGACATTTTGAGACCTTTATGCAATTTTCTTATTTGGGGGAGGCTGGTCATTCGGCCATGCCTAGACCTTCTTCTCTTATGTATTTTCCAACGGTGGAGTTTCTACACCTCATAGATTAAGGTGCGGAGCTCTGCTGTTCTTCATGAATTAATGCAAGTACTATTGTTTTTCTTTCAATTCATGCTTACTTCTTCTCCAAGATATACTCTCGTACATAATTCAGTTAAGTCAAAATGAAGGTGTGACCCGTGACAATCACCCACTATCTTCATTACTCGCTTAGCCAAGATCTGTGTGCCTAACAACCACAAGCGGTCTACATGATGTTTAACGTAGTCATTGGACGACAACCGGAGTACATTCTCTTGGGTCTCTGATCCATGGACTGAGTTCATGAGATTAGAACCTTTGTGGTATAGGCTAGAACCAATTGGCAGCATTCCCAAGATATGGAAAGTCTAAACCTTGTCTGTGGTATTCCGAGTAGGATCTGGGACGAGATGACTGTGACGAGCTTCAAACTCACAAATGTTGGGTGCAGTGACAATGTGCAAAAGGATAGAGAGATCCTATTCCGACAGAAGTGAGAACCGACAGATAATTAGCCGTGTGGTAGCTATGCCTGGTATTTTTCATCCGAGATGAGAAATCCAACAGTTGATTAGCCGTATAGAAACCTTAGCTGGACCATTTTCACTGAAAGGATGGACGGTAGCCATTAACAACGGTGATCTACCAACATACAGCTTGCCATGGAAGGGAGCACACATGATTGGATGAAGACAGTAGGAAACCAAAGGTTCAGAAGCAACAAAGCATCTCCAAATGCTTATCTGAAATTCCCACCAATGAATTACATAAGTACCTTTATTTTAATTTGCATTTTATTTATCTTTCAATTATCAAAACTCATAACCAATTGAATCCGCCTGACTAAGATTTACAGGATGACCATAGCTTGCTTTAAGCTGGCAATCTTCGTGGGATCGACCCTTACTCGCATAAGGTTTTATTACTTGGATGACCCAGTGTACTTGCTGGTTAGTTGTACCGGAGTTGTGAAAAGTGTGATCACAGTTCCGTGCACAAAGTTTTTGGCGCCGTTGTCAGGGATTGTTCGAGTTTGGACAACAGATAGATCACAGTTCCGTGCACCAAGTTTCTTGTTTCAACCTTTATTTTCTTTTCAAAAAGTTTTTTTAAAAAATATAAATATTTAAAAAAAACTAATAAAATCATAAAACCAAAAAAAATTTTGTGTTTCTTGTTTGAGTCTAGTGTCAAATTTTAAGTTCGGTGTCAATTGCATTTTTTAAATTTTCTTAAAATTTTCGAAAATTCATGCATTATGTTCTACATGATCTTCAAGTTGTTGTTGATGATTTTCTTTGTTTGATCTTTACATTTTCTTGTTTTGTGTCTTTTCTTCTTTTTCATGTGCATTTTCAAATTGTTAATGTCCATAGTACAAAAGTTCTTAAGTTTGGTGTCTTGCATGTCTTTCTTTTCTTAAAAATTTTCAAAAATATGTCCTTGATGTTCATCATGATCTTCAAAGTGTTCTTGGTGTTCATCTTGACATTCAAAGTGTTCCTGCATGCATTATTTGTTTTGATCTTAAATTTTTATGTTTTGTTTCATTTTGTTGTTTTTCTCTCTCATTAAAAATTCAAAAGTCAAAAAAATATATTTTCCTTATTCTTCTCATAATTTTCGAAATTTTGAGTTGACTTGGTCAAAAAATTTTAAAATTTAGTTGTTTCTTGTTAGTCAAGTCAAAATTTCAATTTAAAAACTTTATCTTTTCAAATCTTTTTCAAAATCAATTCTTTTTCATTTTCTTTATGATTTTCGAATTTCATTCTTAAAATTTTTTTCATTTTTCTTTTAAAGTTTTCGAAAATTTTAAAACAAAATTTCCAAAATCTTTTTCTTAATTTTATTTCATATTTTCAAATATCCTTACTAACAACTAATGTTTTGATTCAAAAATTTCAAGTTTGTTACTTTCTTGTTAAGAAAGGTTCAATCTTTAAATTCTAGAATCATATCTTTAAATTCAAGCCTTTTCTATCATCTACTCAACAACAGACAGAGAATTCTGAGCATAGCAACTCTGGCTTAGCAAACATAGTCTCTGATCCATCTAATGCCACTCTCAGTTTCATGACTGAAACAAGGTCCTCCATCAGAAATTTGGAAGCACAAGTGAGTCAGCTGAGTAAAAGAGTTACTGAAACTCCTCCTAGTACTCTCCCAAGCAATACAGAAGAGAATCCAAAGAGAGAGTTCAAGGCCATCAATATAACCAAAATGGCCGAACCTATATAGGAGAAAGAGGCAGTGATTTCCAGTGAGGAAGACCTCAATGGACGCCCACTAGCAAATAAGAAAGTCCCTACTGAGGAACCAAAGGAATCTGAGGCTCATACAGAGACCATAGAAATTCTACTGAACTTCCTATTACCATTCATGAGCTCTGATGAGTATTCTTCCTCTGAAGAGGACGAAGACACTGTTGAAGAGCCAGTTGCTCAGTATCTATGAGCAATCATGAAGCTGAATGCCAAGTTATTTGGTAATGAGACTTGGGAGGTTGAACCTCTATTGCTCATCAATGAACTGAATACCTAGTTCAGCAGACATTACCTCAAAAGAAACTGGATCCCAGAAGCTTCTTAATACCTTGTACCATAGGCACCATGACCTTTGAGAAGACTTTGTGTGACCTGGGGTCAGATATAAACTTTATGCCACTCTTTGTAATGGAGAAACTTGGGATCTTTGAGGTACAAGCTGCAAGAATCTCACTAGAGATGGCAGACAAATTAATGAAATAGGCTTATGGACTTGTAGAGGATGTCTTAGTGAAAGTTGAAGGCCTTTACATCCTTGCTGACTTCATAATCCTAGAAACTGGGAAGGATGAGGATGAATCCATCATCCGTAGAAGACCCTTCCTAGCCGTAGCAAGGGCTGTGATTGATGTGGACAGAGGAGAGTTAGTCCTTCAATAGAATGAGAACTACCTTGTGTTTAAGGCTCAAGGATCTTCTTCTGTAAACATGGAGAAGAAGCATGAAAAGCTTCATCCAATTCTCCCCATATAGAGTCAAGCAGAGCCCCCAAATTCAAACTCTAAGTTTGGTGTTGGGAGGCCACAATCATGCTCTGAGCATCTATGAAGCTCTGTAAGAGCTTCCTGTTAAGCTATTGACATTAAAGAAGCGCTTATTAGGAGGCAACCCAATTTTATTTATCTATGTTAATTACTTTTCCATTTCAATTTCCATTGTTAGTTTATATTTTCTTTAGGTTGATGATCGCGTGGAGTCACAAAAATAGCTGCAGAATTAAGGCGGAATAAAAAATAGCATCAAAAATAGCGCACCCTGGAGGACAGGCTTACAGGCGTTTAAACGCCAGAAAGGATAGCAGAATGTGCGTTTAACACCTAGTCTGGTAGCATTCTAGGTGTTAAATGCCAGAATTGGCAGAGAGACTAGCGTTTAATGCCAAAAAAGGGTGTCTGGTGTCTAGCTAGCGTTAAACGCCAGTAAGGGGCATCAGACTGGTGTTTAACGCCAGAAAAGGGTATCTGATTGGCGTTAAACGCCAGAAAGGGGCATCAGCCTAGCGTTTAATGCCAGCAAAGGCATCAGAGCTGGCGTTAAATGCCAGAAATGGCACACAGAGGGCCTTTAAATGAAAGAAAGTTGCAGGGACCAGAATTCCTTGACACCTCAGGATCTGTGAGCCCCACAGGATCCCCACCTATCCCAACTCTTTTTCTCTCCTTTTCACACCTTTCCATAACACTCTTCCCCAAAATAACCTCCGCCAATCACCTCTATTTCTCCTCCAAAACCATCATACAACCCACCTACCCCCACCCTTCAAATTCAAACCATCTACCTCCCAAACCCAACCCCTATTACAAGAATTCCCTCTCCACTCCACTCCTATATAAGCCCCTCATCACTCCTTCATTTTGACACATCATAACCACCTAAAACCCTCCTTGGCCGAACCATTCACACACCTCCATCACCTCCATCTCTTCTTCCTCTATTCCTTTCTTTCTTCTTTTGCTCGAGGATGAGCAAACCTTTTAAGTTTGGTGTGGAAAAAAGCTCTGCTTTTTGTTTTTCCATTACCATTATTGGTACCTAAGGCCGGAGAAACCTCTAGGAAGAGGAAAGGGAAGGCAGTTGCTTCCAACTCTGAGTCATGAAAGATGGAGAGATTCATCTCAAAAGCCCATCACTAGAAAGAGGATGGAGCAAACAAGAGAGCCCACTCATGGACCTCAACAAGAACATGAGGAAGTCCTCATCAAGAAATCCCTGAGATGCCTCAAGGGATGCATTTCCTTCCACACAACTATTGGGAGCAACTCAACACCTCTTTAGGAGAATTGAGTTCCAACATGGAGCAACTAAGAGTGGAGCACCAAGAGCACTCCATCATCCTCCATAAAATCAGAGAGGACCAAAAGGCCATGAGAGAGGAGCAACAAAGGCAAGGAAGAGACATAGAGGAGCTCAAGAACTCCATTGGTTCTTCAAGAGGAAGAAGAGGCCACCATCACTAAGGTAGACCCGTTCTTTAATCTCCTTGTTTAATTTCTTTTCTGTTTTTCGTTTCCTTTGCTTTATGCTTTGTCTATGTTTGTGTCCTTATTACATGATCTTTAGTGTCTATGTCTTAAAGCTATGAATGTTCCATGAATTTTTCACCTTTCTTAAATGAAAAATGTTTTCTGAAAAAGAAAAAGAAGTACATGAATTTAGAATTCTATCTTGAAAATAGTTTAATTATTTTGATGTGGTGGCAATACTTTTTGTTTTCTGAATGAATGCTTGAACAGTGCATATTTTTTATAGTGAAATTTATGAATGTTAAAATTGTTGGCTCTTGAAAGAATAATGAAAAAAGAAAAATGTTATTGATAATTCGAAAAATCATAAAATTGATTCTTGAAGCAAGAAAAAGCAGTGAAAAACACAAAGCTTGCGAAAAAAATGGCAAAAAATAAAGAAAAAAAAGAAAAGAAAAAGCAAGCTGAAAAAGCCTGTAACCCTTTAAACTAAAAGGCAAGGGTAAAGATGATCCAAGACTTTGAGCATCAGTGGATAGGAGGGCCCAAAGGAATAAAATCCTGGCCTAAGCGGCTAAATCAAGTTGTCTCTAACCATGTGCTTGTGTCATGAAGGTCCAAGTGAAAAGCTTGAGACTGAGTTGTAAAAGTCGTGATCCAAAGCAACAAGAGTGTGCTTAGGAACCCTGGGCACCTCTAACTGGGGACTCTAGCAAAGCTGAGTCACAATCTGAAAAGGTTCACCCAGTTATGTGTCTGTGGCATTTATGTATCTTGTGGTAATACTGGAAAACAAAATGCTAAGGGTCACGGCCAGGACTCACAAAGTATTTGTGTTCAAGAATCAACATACTAAACTATGAGAATCAATAACACTATCTGAATTCTAAGTTCCTATGGATGCCAATCATTCTGAATTTCAAAGGATAAAGTGAGATGCAAAAACTGTTTAGAAGCAAAAAGCTACTAGTCCCGCTCATTTAATTGGAACCAAGCTTCATTGATATTTTGAAATTTATTGTATTTTCTCTTCTTTTTATCCTATTTTGTTTTCAGTTGCTTGGGGACAAGTAACAATTTAAGTTTGGTGTTGTGATGAGCGGATAGTTTATATGCTTTTTGGCATTATTTTTACATAGTTTTTGGTATGTTTTAGTTACTTTTTATTACATTTTTTATTAGTTTTTATGCAAAAATCACATTTCTGGACTTTGCTATGAGTTTGTGTGTTTTTCTGTAATTTCAGGTATTTTCTGGCTGAAATTGAGGGACCTGAGCAAATGTCTGATTTAGGGGCTGAGAAAGGACTGCAGATACTGTTGGATTCTGACCCTCCTGCTCTCGAATTGAATTTTCTGGGGCTACAAAGCCCAATTGGTGCTCTCTCAATTACGTTGGAAAGTAGACATCTTAAGCTTTTCAGCAATTTATAATAGTCCATACTTTGCCCGATATTTGATGGCCCAAACTGACGTTCAAACGTCCACCAGAGACGCTTTTCTGGTGTAAAACGCCGGAACTGGCACCAGAGCTAGAGTTCAACGCCCAAACTGGCATCCAAACTGGCGTTAAACTCCAGAAAAGGCCTATACACATGTAAAGCTCAATGCTCAGACCAAGCACACACCAAGTCGGCCCCGGAAGTAGATTTCTGCACTATCTGCACTTAGTTACTTAATTTCTGTAATCCCTAGTAAGTCATTTAATATAAATAGCACTTTTTACTACTGTATTATAGACATTTTGAGACCTTTATGCGATATTCTTATTTGGGGGAGGCTGGCCATTGGCCATGCGTAGACCTTGTTCTCTTATGTATTTTCCAACAATGGAGTTTCTACACCTCATAGATTAAGGTGCGGAGCTCTGCTATTCTTCATGAATTAATGAGAGTACTATTGTTTTTCTTTCAATTAATGCAAGTACTATTGTTTTTCTACACCACAAGCAGTCTACATGATGTTCAACGTAGTCATTGGACGATTGCCAGAGTACAGTCTCTTGGGTCTCTGATCCACGGACCGAGTTTGTGAGATTAGAACCTTCGTGGTATAGGCTAGAACCAATTGGCAGTATTCCCGAGATCCGAAATGTCTAAACCTTGTCTGTGGTATTCTGAGTAGGATCTGGGACGGGATGACTGTGACGAGCTTCAAACTCACGAATTTTGGGCACAGTGATAGTGTGCAAAAGGATAGAGAGATCCTGTTCCGACACAAGTGAGAACCGATAGATGATTAGCCGTATGGTAGCTGTGCCTAGTATTTTTCATCCGAGACAAGAAATTCGACAATTGATTAGCCGTACAAAAACTATAGCTGGACCATTTTCACTGAGAAGACAAATGGTAGCCATTGACAACGGTGATCCACCAACATACAGCTTGCCATGGATGGGAGCACGTATGATTGGATGAAGACAGTAGGAAAGCAGAGGTTCAGAAGCAACAAAGCATCTCCAAACGCTTATCTGAAATTCCCACCAATGAATTACATAAGTACCTTTATTTTAATGTGTTTTATTTATCTTTCAATTATCAAAACTCATAACCAATTGAATCCGCCTGGCTAAGATTTACAGGATGACCACAGCTTGCTTCAAGCCAGCAATCTCCATGGGATCGACCCTTACTCGCGTAAGGTTTTATTACTTGGACGACCTAGTGCACTTGCTGGTTAGTTGTACCGGAGTTGTGAAAAGTGTGATCACAATTTCGTGCACCATCCCTTAAGATAGATTACCCGGTTTATTTATGTTAAGGTTTATACTATGCTCAACTATTTCAGAATGCTTTAAGTTTGAATCTTATGATGGATATGGAGCTTAGGATTGCCTTTGGCATCCCAGGGTCTTATATCCTACCTCACTTGGTACTGTTATCATACTGAGAACATCCGGTTCTCATACCATATCTCTGTTGTGTTTTTCAAATGCAGGTCGCAACCCACCTCGGTGAGTTGTCTGGTTGGTGACAGAAGCGGAGGATCCAGATACTTCTTTAAGTCTTTTTGATATATTTTGTATGCGTCTCTCACTTTTGTATTTATCTTTTCCTAGAGGCTTGTATATGAGAGAACAAAATTTGTATAAACTGTTTTGACTGTCTGGTTCTGTTGGTCTGTATATAGCTAGCTGGCTTAAACTCTGCGAGCCGTGACTAGATTCCTATGCTATTATACTATTATCTATTGTTATATTACATCAGTATCTTGCGCCTTAAGCTAGTAGCTTTGATAGTACATTTTTTGCGCTTTTCAAATCCTGTTTTTGAGCTATACCCTTCATCAGGCTTCTAGATTATACTATTCTCTCTATATATTATATGTATGAGCTTAGAACTGTCGTAATCTCTGGTTAACCTTTGCTTTACGACGCGAGGTAAGGCTTAGGCCAATTAGGGTGTTACACTTATCCACTCAATCATAATTGGAAAAGAGGTTAGAGTAAAAAATCTCATTCTACCTCAGATCCGAACTTTGGCACAAGGATGTGACCCAAGGTCAAGTTTTGGATTTTCGGGCCTCATCCACCATTTCTATGAGATTGCCGGGGATCAAACAAGACACCCTCTTTAAGCTTGCAAGATTTATCATCGTGGCCGTAATGGAAAGGAGAGCAAAAAGATATCACATTGATGGACAACAAGAAGAAACACAGCAACAACCTCCTCCTCCTCCTCCTTCTCCTCCTCCTCCTCAGGCACACAAGCCTTAAGTTGTGCCACGTCAACCCCAAGCCCATGGGATTGATGTTGAGTAGTTCTATCAAGAATTTCAATAATTTCAATTGGACATGATGGAAAGAACAACATATCTTTGTGCCATTATCCAACACACATCCACAGTGAGTTAACCCATTTGAACGTCTACATCAAGAATGAGATCAAGGTAGAAGGAAAGATGCATCTCAAAGGGCATGGGAGAAGGCAATTGCAAGATAAAGAAGAAGGTGACCAAGAACCCCGGGTGGAACGATTGAGACCAAGAATGAAAATGACGATGAATGATGACTTTTGGTAAATTTATTACGTTTGGTAGTTAGTTTTTTTTCTTTCATTTTATTTTATCTTATCTTTTATTTTCTCTTTTCTTGTTTATCTTTGTTTCCATTTTTTTCGTTTCCTTTCTTCTTTTTCTTTCTATCTTTGCATTATCTTTTTGTTTCTTTATTTTCTTATTTTTCTTTTCCTTTATATGCCTACTATTTTGTAATTGTTCTCGGGCACCCTAGTGATGGAAAAAGAGTGACCCTTAATAAAAGAAATTGAATAAATAACAAAGAAAGCTCTATTGAATGCATAATTATATTCCATTGATTTGACGTATTTGAACGGTCTTGAAGAAAAGGAAAAAAGAATCCTTGGGGAGAGCATCTTTTCCTTATTTTTCTATTATTTTAGATATGAATTTATTGAGTTTTATTTAGATTTTAGTGTTTGAAGTCTATTTGGATGCTACTTTGAGGCGCATTGTTTGTTTTACTAATTTCAGTAAAGATTCGGGCGAGTTTGATAGAGTTTGTGCAAAAGAAAAAGGAAGAAAGTGGATGCTGTCAACCTGACTTCCTCACACTCCGACAAGCATAACTTGAGCTAGAAAGGTCCAATTGATGTAGTTTTAGTAGCATTAGACAGCCAAGTTTTAGAACTTTCCAGTGATATATAATAGTATATACTTCTTTCTGGTATCATTGTGCTAAACACTACAACTTGGCATTTAACGCTAAGGACCTTGTAACCAGCTCCCAAGCCACTGCCTCGTAGGGTGCTAAACGTCGAGCCTGGTGTTTAGCGCCAACAAGACAGCAACGAGTAGAAGCTTTCTGCCTCCAGGGGCGCTAAACGCCGATTCTGGCGTTTAGCACCAGTAGCGCGGATCCAAATTCTGGCGCTAAATAATATTTACTTTATTTTATTTCTTTTTAGTTATTTTTTATTCCCAAACACAATCTTTTAGGCTCTAGTAGTTATTATTCTATTTTATTTTCAAATTAAATTAGGTTAGATATAAAAGGAAAAAGATTTATCCCTTCTGGGGGGAATATTCTCTCTTCGGCACTTTGACATTTTCTGAACCCTAGTTTTCTCTCTGAAGCATGAGCCACTAAACCTTCTTAGTTAAGGTTAGGAGATCTGTTTATTTCTATGGATTATAACCCTTATCTATATGCGTTCTTGTGATTCTTGAAAGAGTTATCTCAATTGAACAACAACTTGAAAATAAATTCCTCTTAAATTGCTGATTACTTGGACTTAACGGGATATATATAATCCTTTTATATCTGGTATTTAGTTTTTGTGGTTATAAAATAGAATTGAACCAAACGCTCTAATCGAAATTAAGTGACCAAAACATTGGCGGTTAACTAGGTTAGAGGAGACTAAATCACTAAGACATTAGGGTTTACTCACAAACAGTCTGCCATAAAATGAATCTTGCATGATTAAATTAGTTGGTAAGAAAACTTAATCCGGAAGAATAAATATCTCCGAAACCTTAACTTTTTTCTCTTATATATTTCACACTAATCATATTGTTTGCTTTCTTAACTAATTATATATTTGGAGTTGTGTTAGAATATATGTGTTTTTAGGTTAAAATTAAGCAAATCAGGATGAAAATCAACAAGAAATCGAAGCTTGGTGGCGCCAGGCTCAAAGAACACAAGCCCATCGCCTAGGACACTAAGTTGGGCACCCAAAATCGGAGCGTGGCTCCAAGGATTGGTGCCCAGCTCCAAGACTTGAAGGCTAGCGTCTTCATGCACCGGGAAAAAGAATAAAGGGTTGGTGCCCAACTCCACTAGAGGGCACCCAGCTCCACCAATTTTCTATGTACTGGGCTCCCAGCTCCAAGACCGGAGCCCAACTCAAAGTGCTCTTTTCTTTCCTAGGAATCCGAATTTGCTTCAAGCCCAGCGCCAACTTCACCAAGCCTAGTGCCAATGTTTAACCAACTCCTAGGAAACTTCAATTCAATTCAAGATTCAATATTTAAATGATTTGTTAGCAATAACTGCTTCTAAAAAGATAAGATTTGGTTGTTAGGATTAGATTTGATTTGATTTGAATTTCAATTAGTTAGGAAATTTGATATAAATAAGTGAACAAGCTTCACAAAGAAAAAGACATACACGGATCATACACCATCCGCCACCACCTCTTCTGTTAAACGTTAGGGGCTCTGTTTTATTTTTATGGATTAATAATGCAAGTGTTTTCTTTATCAATAATGATTTGAAGTATTGAAAGATATTCTAATTCTGTCTTGATTTTTGTTATTACTTTGAGAGATTTAATATCGGAATTAACTTGAAACTCATCTCATAATCTTCATTTATTTTGAACTAGTTATTGAATACATGAAATCTAATTCATCTAGGGATAATCTTTCAATATTCTGTGGCTTAAAATCGAAACCATTCTTAACCTTTTCTCTTGATTAGTTGACCAAAACATTGGAAATTAATTAAGTTAAAAGAAATTAGATTGCCATGACATTTGAATTTAATTGCGAATGATTTGCTGTAAAAAAAAATTTGCATGAGTCAAAATAAAAAAATACAAGTATTGTTCTTCCTAAAATGATTTAACATCCTCAAAACTTTTATCACTCCCTATTCTTGCTTCTAATCTAAGATCCACAATTCTCTTGCTAAGGTTTGATTGATCTAATTAGAGATTAAATTAGACGTTACTTGCCTCAATTCTTTAATTTTCGTGAGAATGATATATTCACTTATTGTGAAATTGCTTGCAAATATTACGAGTTTATCAATTTTGGCTTATCAAATAACTTTAAATTGTTGTCTTTTTGGTATTATTTTAATCATTAATGTCTTTTCTTATTAATTTAAAATTTCTAAAAGAAGTGATTTTATGATATAGTTGAACTTTTCAAAAGGGAAAATAAGGCAAATAAAAAATATTAGTTATGCAAAAATTTACGTTAGTCTAAAAAAAAAATTTATGTGAAAAAAAAGTAAAAATATAACTATTTATGTAATTTTATTAATAAGCTTTTTGGAGAGAAATAATTTCAAGACAATAAAAACGTATATGTGAATTGCGGTCTAAAAGGGAAAAGGAGGGGGAAAAGTATTGCTAATTTGATAATAATTAATAATTCAAACTACAATTAGCAACTATCGAGAAAAATTCAAATGGTTATAGTTGTTTGCTGTCAAATTTGTAATGTCGAAAAGAAAATGAGCGAAAAATACAAGGTCGATACTCTTTTCAGAAATGGAGCGAATATGCTTTTTTTCTTTTATTATTGTTAAATACTATGATTTAGCAATGATTATACGATACAAGCTAAGGTGCGGATTTAAATAAAATAAGTTTAACTAAATACTAAAATCGCGATTTTATTTTTTGGCCAAGCATACTTCATTCATTTTCAATTCAACAAATATTAAAATTTTACCAAACATAACATTTTCATTGCTAGACTCTCGATTTTACTATTTAGTTAAACTTAGTTCATTCATTTTCAATTCAACAAACATTAAAATTTCGCTAAACATAACATTTTCATTGCTAGACTCTATTAATTCTAAGAGAAAGGTTTGATTATTATGTTGATTTTTATAGTTTTGTAAAATTTTTAATTAGATTTTTATAGGTATTTTTTTTAATTGGATCTTTGTATCAATTTTTTTTTTCAATTACGTCTCTTTTAGTAATAATAGGCTTAATTGTACAGAAATTTAACTAAAAAAAATTAGTGTAGGGACTCAAATAAAAGAAAAAAAAAAGTGTAGGGACTCAATTAAAAAAAAATTAGTGCAAGAAGTCAAGAACTCAATTAAAAAGAAAAAAAGTATAGGAACCTAATTAATTAAAAATTTTACGAAACTATAAAAATTAACAAAGTAATTAAACCTAAAAAAAATTCTACGTGGTAATTAATTTTTTTTTAATTTTAGTCATTATTTGAATATCATAAATATTAAATTATTATTTATATATGTAAATTTTAAAAAATATAAGTATAAATTATATAATTTGTGTATAAATTTTGATAAATATAAGTTTAAATTATCTTTTTTGTATGCAAACACTTATAAATATAGTCATATAGATACAAATTATTACTGTCAAGTACTAACCTAAAACTATGTACAGAAACTCTGTAAAATATAAATACAAATTATATTAATTCATATGTATAAATTTTAATAAATATAACTACAAATTATAATAAAAATTATAACAAAAAATAATAAATTTTAATACCTCCTCTAACTTTCTCTTTTACCATAAGCCATTTTCTTTCCCTTTAAAAATGCGACGCTGTTATTTTTATTTATTTTAAAATTTAACTTACAAATGCACCTAAAATGCATTCCATATTTGGAAGCAAACTATACCGCTGAAGAAAAGAAAACAAAAAATTGAAAATATATATTAATAAATTAAGTAAAACAACTGATGCCCGCATCTTTAACTTAAAATCTTGGTTTAATTAACTATTGGCCTGTATAATTTTGTTAAATATTTAATTAATTGGAAAAGCTTTGCGTACAAGCGAATAGAACTTGTAATCATTATAAGTCAACTAACCTTTAACCCCCAAAATGCGTTGCAAGTACTACGTCCCTTATACGCCCTATATAAAGATTCCGCGTATATATAACTACCAAATTTAAAAAATTTATTTCTTTCTTCGTTTTCCTTCTTTCCAAATTTGCTCGTTCTTCTTCTCGCGCGTCTTTTCCTGCTTTTTCGATCGTTCTTTTCCCCTTCTTTTTCATTGGTTTGTTCTTCATCATTGGCGTTTGTTCCTCTCTCTGTAACTCCAGCTTCGTTTTCTTTTCGATTTTCTGGTTTCTGAAATCAAAGTTTGAACTCGTTTTGAAGATAATGGATTATTCAACCTCAGATTGTCAGCTGAATCAGGGCGAAATGGATTATGAATTTGAATCTAACGAAGTTCCTGAGGTTTGATTTACATACGATTACTCTAAATTTTGTTGCAGTTATTTGTATAGCATTGTGTAGCTGAATAATTCGTGAACATTGACTATGAAACTAACGCGTGAACATAAATCTGCGGATTGAATCTAATGTATTAGTTTTGATTAATTATCTGCAATTTATAGCAGACACTCAGGTGTAGATCAGAATTTTTTGGGTGTATTTTTGGAGGAAGTGTGGGTGCATTTACAGTTTATGACTTTTTTTGTTATTTTAGTTGAGTTGTTGTCGTTCAGGTGTATTATATCAGACATGATTGGGTGTATTTTAGTTTTTGACATGGTGTATTCTGCAGCCTCTCTTTGTTGTTGATGACCAGTTTGTTCCCAAGGTTGGAATGACCTTTACCACCTTTAAAGATGCTGGAAAATTTTACAGGAACTACGCCAAGGCTGCAAGATTTTCTATAAGAGTTCGGAGCACAAATAGGAAGGGAAACGAGATTAAGAATCAATTGATTACATATAGCAGAGAGGAAAAATGGAAGTCTAAAATATCTCCGACTGAGAAGACGAATCCGACAGCCGGTTTAAACTGTCCTGTAAGAATTTATATACACACATTGAAAGATGTTGGTGCTTGGATCATTTCAAAGGTTGTGTTGGATCATTCACACCCCTGCTGTCCAAGTAAAGCAGAGATGTTCAAACAACACAGGGAACTAAGCATGTCCATTCGTCGTACAATAGAGAATAATGAGGAGGCTGGTATTAGACCAAGCAAAACTTACCAATCATTTGTTGCGGCTGCCGGGGTTACCGCGAGTTAAATTTTATAGAAAAGGATGTGAGGAATTACATTACGAGAGAAGTGCATAATGTTTCTGAACAAGAATATGCAAAGAAATTTGGAAAATATTTGTTAAGAATGAAAGAGATGAATCAGAATTTCTTTTTTGAGCTTGAACTCGAGGATGATCAATCGATTAAGCTGCCTTTTTGGGCCGATGCAAGAAGTAGCGCTGCTTTTGAGTATTTCGGAGATGTTATTTCATTTGACACCACCTACAATACAAACAGGTAACAAACTGTCCTTGTTTATAATGCTAAATTAATGTATTTTTATGAATCCGTGGAAGAGGTGTATATTGGGTATTTTTGGGTGTATACAAAGCATTTGTTGGGTGTACCTAATGATTTTACATTCTGCACTATGGTAATTTGTTTCAGGTATAATTTGGGTTGTGGTTCTTTTGTCGGGGTGAATCACCACGGTCAGTCAACACTTCTTGGATGCTCTTTGATGAAAAACGAAGAAATTGAATCATTCAAATGGTTATTTCAATGTTGGCTTCGTTGCATGGGAGAAAATGCTCCGAAAGGGTTTCTCACCGATCAATGTGCATCAATGAAAAGGGCTTTAAAGGCTTGTATGCCAACAACAATTCACCATTGGTGTATTTAGCACAACATGAAGAAGATTCCAAGCAAATTAAACGGGTACAAGGGACATTTGATAGGAATTTGAATGATTTTGTGCTGAATTTTGGTCTTGTGGACAACAAGTGGCTTTTAGGTAATGTTTGTTTAAAATCTGCAGCAGAGGTGTAAATTTAATTTTTTTCGGGTGTATTTATAGTCTTTGTTTGGGTGTATTCTGCAGATCTCTATAAAGACCATCATATATGGATTCCAATCTATCTGGATCACCACTTCTGGGCAGGGATGAGAAGCACACAAAGGAGTGAGAGCATGCATTCATTTTTTAACAAGTTTATTACCTGGAACAGCTCGCTTATTCAATTTGTCAAACAATACAATAATTGCCCCGGAAGCAGGGAGCAAGCAGAGAGAGAATCAGGGGCTGCAGATTTTCATACGGTCATACCATGTGCAACCAAATCCTCCATCGAAGCTTAGTTTCAAGATGTGTACACTCATCAAAAGTTTGGGAAGTCCAAGCACAATTCAGAAGAAAGGCAAATTGCATAACTAGATTAACGAATTCTACTCTAGGCTATTCAGTATACGAAGTTGGAGAACAAGTTTTCAGCTCAATGTTCAACAAGTTTGTGGTTACTTACGACTCAGTAGCAGCCGAGGTAAAATGCCAATGCTTATTATTCGAGTCAAGAGAGATACTGTGCCTGTCACGCTGAAGAACTGAAGATTGATGGTTTAGAAGTTATAATAAGTTCTCGTTGCAAGTATAGTTTCTAAACCAAGCAATCAACCTTTCTTACAAAAGTTTAGTTGTCACAAGTAACAAACCCAATATAATTTATAAACCGAATTATTCAAACCTCGGGTCGTCTTCTCAAGGAATTGCAGTGAAGTGTGTTTTACTATTGGTTAATGAAAACAGAGTCTTTGGGTTTTAAAAAGGTTTTGAACAAGAGAAATTAATTGCAGGAATTAATAAATTAATAACTAATAAAACTCTTGGCAAGGTATGAAAATTGGAAGTCCTATCCTAGTTATCCTTATCAATGGTGATGAGAATTATACTGCTTCTCCCACTAAGTCAACCTCTAACTATGAAGGTCAGTTAAGTGGATAGATTAATTTAATACCTAAAGTCCTAGTCAACTCTTTAAGGAAGGACTAGAGTTATAGGAATCTAAATTAATCAGCAAGAATAATAATTATCAATCATGATGAGTTTGATAACTCAAGAGTTACCAATTAATCAACCAAAGCCAATAGTAAATAATCTAAATTAAAAATAAGGAAGAACAATCATGAGTCTGAAATACCTCAAATTATATTATTTAAGAAAATCCTAACATGAAAAGTTCATAAACAAATAAAAGAGAAAAATAACTAAAAAGAACATTGAACCTGAGATGAAGAAGAAATATTCCTAATCCTAATAAAAAAATCCTAATCCTAATCCTAAGAGAGAGGAGAGAACCTCTCTCTCTAAAAACTACATCTAAATTATGAAAAGTGTATATTGATCTGATCTAAAGTGATGTCCTGAGTCTCTGCATGTTCCCTGACTTTAATTTGTGTTTCTGGGCCGAAAACTGGGTTGAAATGCGGCCCGGAATCTGTGACAGCGACTTCTGTAATTCTGCAGATCGTGCACGTCACACGGCCGCATCGTTCATGCGATCGCGTCACTTAGCATTTTTTTCGTACCACGCGTGCGCGTCGTCCACACATTCGCGTCGTTCGTGCAGCTTCCAGTCCGCGCAGTCGCGTCAGGCACGCGAACACGTCACTCTGATTTCTTCCATTTCGCGCGGTCGCGTGAGCCATGCGACCACGTGACTTCTTGCTGGTCATCTCCTCAATTCCTTGTGATCCTTCCATTTTTTGCATGCTTCCTCATCATTCTCTAAGCCATTCCTACTCTATGAAGCCTGAAACACTTAACACACAGATCAAGGCATCGAATGGTAAGAAGAGAGGATTAAGATTAGCTAAATTAAGACCAAAGAAGCATGTTTTCAATCATAGAACTAAATTAGGAAGGAATTGTAAAATCATGCAAATCATATGAATAAGTGGGTGAAAAGCTTGATAAAACCACTCAATTAAATACAATATAAACTATAAAATAGTTGTTTATCAACCTCCCTACACTTAAACATTAGCATGTCCTCATGCTAAGCAAAAGGAGATAAAATAAATGAGTAGGGAAAAGTAAGACTCGTGCAATGCAACCTATGAATGTGAATGCAACTATATGCTAAAATGATTCTACCTACTTGGTGAAGAAGTAAATAAATCTTTCAAGAGCAAATATGAACTGGATTTCACTAATTCAAATCATAAAAATGAAGTACAAATAACTTGCAAGAAGAAGATAGCTCATGAAAGCAGGGAACATAGAAATAAGCACTGAACCCTTAATGGTAATGTATATCATTCCAACTCTCAAGTGTCTAGGGTCAATTCTCTCAATTCTCCACTAATCTTTTTTTCTATAGCTTGCTTTTCATCTAACAATCAACAAAAAATTCAATGCATCAATACACAAATCAAGAGGTCTTTTAAGGGTTGTAATGGGGTTAGGGTCAAGGTAGGATTGTATTTGGCCAAGTGGACTAAAATCTGAATCCTTAATTAACATAAACTTTCCACCTAACTTAGGACAATCCATGTAATATAAAATCAGTAACTACCCATTAACTGCGTTTTCTACATATTTATGCATTCCTAGTTTTGAGTACAGTACATATGTATTGCTATCACCATTTACTTTGGGGCATTTTTGTCCCCTTATTTTTCTACTCTCTTTTTTTTCTTTTTTTGTCTCTTTTTTTTCTATTTTTCTTTTCTTAATAATTTTTTTCAATGTATATGATTAAGGTATTAAATGCATAAACACGTTCTTAACATTTTTCACATTTTCATACAAAGTCTAACATACTCAATTCCTAAACCAAACGTTTCCAAACCCACTTTTCCCACGCTTAATTTATGAGCGCTTTCATTAGTCTAAGCTAATCAAGGATTCAAATTAAGGACATTATTATTTTTCGCTTATAGTTAATGATGTGCTAAAGTAAAGAACAAAGGGGTAAAATAGCTCAACATTGGTTTGCAAAGGATAATGAAAGGTAAGGCCATATGGGTATGTAAGCTCAGTGAAACAAGGCCTCAATCATATAAGTGCATGCATACATCAAATAATAGAAATATAGAATTAAGCAAGACAAAGATCACAATTTTAGAAAGAAAAACACACACCAAAAATAAAATATTGGTTGGTAAAATGCAACCAATCAAGTAGACTCAAAATCTCACTGATTTTGTGTGTTCGAGCTCTAAATCATGTTCCAAAATAATATTTCTTCAAACAAGTTTTTCAAAAAGTTTTTATTCAAATTAGTGAAATACTATAAAAAGTTTTCTTGAAAAAGAAAATATTACTTCAACCAAGTAGTGACTAAATGCATGGTGGGCGAAATTGTGATTCATGCTTGAATTGTTGTTCGAAATTAATTCCCCAGTAATGGCTCCAAAAACTTGGTGCTCAATACTATGGTCAAAATATAACCTCACAACCTCGCTCAACTAACCAACAAGTGTACTGGGTCGTCCAAGTAATACCTTACGTGAGTAAGGGTCGATCCCACAGAGATTGTTGGTATGAAGCAAGATATGGTCATCTTGTAAATCTCAAATGAAGCAAGCTATGATCACCTTGTAAATCTCAGTCAGGCGGATTTAAATAAATTATGGAATTTGGAAAATCAAATAATAGTAAATAAACATAAAATAAAGATAAAGTTACTCATGTATTTCCATGGTGAGAATTTCAGATAGATGTATGGAGATGCTGTGCTCCTTCTGAATCTCTACTTTCCTACTTCTTCCTTCTTCCTTCTTTGTCACTCCTTTCCATGGAAAGCTGTATGTAGGGCATCACCGTTGTCAATGGCTACATCCCATCCTCTCAGTAAAAAAGGTCCAAATGCTCTGTCACGGCATGGCTAATCATCTGTCGGTTCTCGATCATGTTGGAATAGAATCCCTTGATTCTTTTGCGTTTGTCATCACGCCCAGCAATCGCAAGTTTGAAGCTCGTCACAGTCATTCAATCCCAGAATCCTACTCGGAATACCACAGACAAGGTTTAGACTTTCCGGATTCTCATGAATGCCGCCATCAATCTAGCTTATACCACGAAGATTCTGATTAAGGAATCCAAGAGATATGCGCTCGGCCTAAGGTAGAACGGAAGTGGTTGTCAATCACGCGCGTTCATAGGTGAGAATGATGATGAGTGTCACGGATCATCACATTCATCAAGTTGAAGTGCAACGAATATCTTAGAATAGGAATAAATGGAATTGGATAGAAAATAGTAGTAATTGCATTAAAACTTGAGGTACAGCAGAGCTCCACACCCTTAATCTATGGTGTGTAGAAACTCCACCGTTGAAAATACATAAGTGAAAGGTTCAGGCATGGCTGAATGGCCAGCCTTCCCAAAACATGATCAATAGTCTTCTCAGATGAATAATAAAATTCTGGATGTCTACTTTCCAACGCATTGAGAGCGCGCCATTTAGAGTTCTGTAGCTCCAGAAAATCCATTTCGAGTGCAGGGAGGTCAGATTCCAACAGCATCAGCAGTCCTTTGTCAGCCTCCTATCAGAGTTTTGCTCAAGTCCCTCAATTTCAGCCAGAAATTACCTGAAATCACAAAAAAACACACAAACTCATAGTAAAGTCCAGAAATGTGAATTTAACATAAAAACTAATGAAAACATCCCTAAAAGTAACTAGATCATACTAAAAACTACCTAAAAACAATGCCAAAAAGCGTATAAATTATCCGCTCATCAATGCATAAAACCAAACAAACATACAATCAAATATGCAAATGCAACAATGAACAAACAAAAAAAAATTAAACATTGGTGTTGAGATAGAAATAGCTAACCCTTGGAGATCGGTATCGACCTCCCCACACTTAAAGATTGCACCATCCTCGGTGCATGCTAAGATGTACAGGTAGGGGAGGGTTGTGGTTCCTCAGCCGGTGTTCCTTTTGTTTCGCTCTTCGCCGGTGGCTTGTTAGAAGCTTTCTCGTTATCCTTTCTGGTGGCCATCATGAAAAAGGGAGAAAGGAAATAGACATGTAATTCAAATAGCTAGAGCCGGGAGGAGGAAGGTTCAAATGATAATCAATGCCAAGGTAAGGGATAATGTCGTAAACACATGGTCGCGACTACATGCAATTAGGACATCAATGGAAATATAGCAAGGCATATTAAATCAATTAGATGCAAGATGTGTAAAAGCATGCAGGCAAAGGCATGAGAAGCATATGTCAAGCATCAATTTAAAATAAGCTGGATTAAAGAGCACTTGTATGATGACAATTGTGAATGATAATCTCAAATACAGGTGGATTACAAGTATTGTGAGTTAAAAGAGGAATGAAAGTAATAAATCCAAATATATATGAGATCCAAATTTAAAATGTGAATTGTCAAACCAATCCTTATAATATCCACAAGCTCAGTTATAATAAAGTAAAATTCCAAATAAAGCTCCAACACCAACATAAAAATGCATGAAAATAAAAAAAAAAGAAAAGAGAATGAAGGAAGAAGAAAGAAGGAAGAATGAGGAAGGGGGAAAGAAAGAAATAAGAAAGGAAAAGAAAAAAAATAGGATTTCGGGAAGAAAAAGATAAGATATTTTGGCAGATTAAGATAAGTTGTGCGCCACTTGTGACGCGGACGCGTGAGTGACGCGTTCGCGTGGTGTGTGATAATTATCAGGTGATGCGGACGCGTGGATCACGCGATCACGTGACCTGATTTGTGCTATTGGCGCGAGTGCAGCCTCGCGCACGCACAACTCTCTGTTTAATACGCACATTGCCAAATCATTAGGTGACGCAGTCGCGTGGGTGACGCGATCGCGTGGATGGCCTATTTTGAAAAATGACGCGGACGCGTGGGGCATGCGTTCACGCGGTAGGGCTTGTGCTGCTAGCACGAGTCCAGCCCAATTTCAGCTCAACTTTCGGCCATACACCTTTTGACGTCGATTTTACAGGGCACGCGTTCGCGTGGGTGGCGCGGACACGTGGGAGGCATTTTTCCCACATGACGCGAACGCGTCAGTGACGCAGTCGCGTGGATCAATTTGTGCTAAAGGCACGCCTCTAGCCACGCTTTCGCGTGGCTCTCTGTTCAATTTCTTTTCTTCCTAAGGCATAGATGACGCGAACGCGTCGGCGACGCCGTTGCGTCGCGTGCCCCTCTTTTTTTGATGCAGTATGCAGAATGAAAAATGCAATGAATGTCATGCAAAAATTTCAGGTTCAATCAAAATTCAAAAACAGACTAAAATGGAAGAGAAACGATCATACCATAGTGGGTTGTCTCCCACCCAGCACTTTTAGTTAAAGTCCTTAAGCTGGACATTCTGGTGAGCTCCTTGTTATGGTGGCTTGTGCTTGTATTCATCCAAGAATCTCCACCAGTGTTTGGAATTCTCACAGCCTCCAGGATCCCAAACTAGGCACAGAAAGCCTTCAAGCAAGCTAAAGCAAGTGACAAGGCCCCAAGAGTATTGATTTCTAGATTGAATTCCAGGGTCCCACACCTTGCTTTTGCACCCGTCTTCTTGTTGATCATTAGAGTTCCAACTGGGTGGCAAGCAATCTGAATTCTCACTAAAGCAGCCAAACAACTTCTTAGACCCATTCAGTTGAGCTTTACACCAAACTTTGCATTTAAACCTTGAGCACACAACCGTGTTGAACCTTGCTTGACAACTCCAACCCCTAACCATCTTCTTCTTGCTCTTAATGCCACAAAGAGCTCTAAGTTTACCATCCATCTCTAGAAGCCCATATTCAAGTGGGAAAGTAAAGGTCAAAGATAATAATTTTACCCACTTGAACGTTGTGTTGGACGGTAATGGCTTTGGGAGAGGTGTTTCTAATGATCTTGCAAGCTCCACTCCCTTGTGCTCTTCTTTGACAACTTCCACCTCTTTGCAATCTTCTTCAATATCAACCTCCTCCTCTTGGTAGCTTTCTTCCAATTCAATTTCTTCTTCATTGTTCACCAAGGGCATGGGAGGTTGTGCTTCTTCTTCTTTAATCTCCATGTCAAGTCCAATGGGAGAGGATTCAAATGTAGATAAGAATTCATTAATGATTGAATCCATCTCTTGATCATCCCCTTCAAAGTCTTCAACCATGATATGCTTTGGAGGTTATACACCCTCCTCAACATCAGTTTCAAACGTCTTTGAAGGAGGCTCTATAACTTGACTTTCTCATGTAGGTTCTGCATCTCCTAAGTTTTCAACCACTGCTTCCTCTTCAATGGCAGGCGTAGCTTCTTCCAATTGTTCCAATACTAAATCGTGCTGTTCACTGTCCACTGGAGTGTCTAACTTCTCCTTCCTTCCACGTTCTTCAGTAGATTCTCCATATGAAGCCATGGGGGTTCCTTGAATGTCCGAACGTCGAAAAAGTAATCGATTTATCGTTTGATCCAAGTGTTTAAGTATGAAATCGTATTCCTCCTTGATGGCTTCTTTTCTATGATAACTCTCTTTAACTACTCCTGCATCTACAAAGGTCTCTACTACCTTCACCTTTAGTGCCTCCTCTAGCTCCTTATGAAGTATGGATTCGCGAGGATGATCCTCTCTCTTGTTCCATGTCAATAGTATCATTGGGATCATGTTGCTCTTGGGTTGATGGATGTGGGTGCTCTTCCATGGATGTTGGTGATGGGATGGGTGGATTATTATGTGGTTGAGATGAAAGTGCATTGGAGCTTGAGGGTTGAATATTGGGGGTAGAGGGTTGGTTCATACGGGATATAAGATTTTGAAGTGTAGAGGTGAGATTAGTGAGAGAAGTAAGTGTGTTCTCCATGGAGGTTTGGGGTGGATAGGAGGGTTCATCTTAATAATGAAAAGGAGATGGTGTATATTAGGGTGGTGGTTCATGAGAGTAATTGTGTTAGAATGGGGGTGGTTCTATGTATATAGTTCATTTGGCTCATAAGGGTGTTGGTACGGTGGATATGGGTTAGGGTCGTTGATAAACCACTATTTTATGGTTTATCTTGTGCTCAATTGAGTAGTTTTTATCGAGCCTTTGCCCACTTATTCATATGATTTGCATGGTTTTACATTCTCCTTCCTGATTTTGTGCTATGATTGAAAACATGCTTCTTTGGCCTTATATTTGCTAATATTAATCCTCTCTTATTACCATTAGATGCCTTGATATGTGTGTTAAGTGATTTCAGAGATTACAAGGCAGAAATGGCCCAGAGGATGGAAAGGAAGCATGCAAAAGTGGAAGGAATACAAGAAGTTGAAGGAACTGCAAAGCTGTCAGCTTGACCCTCTCGCACTAAAACGATCATAACTTGAGCTACAGAGGTCCAAATGATGCGGTTCCAGTTGCGTTGGAAAGCTAACGTCCAGGGCTTCGATTTGATATATAATTCGCCATAGTGGCCGTACAGATAGGCAACGCGAACGCATGCTCCACGCGGACGTGTCACATCTGCGAATCTCATTCCACGCAAACGCGTCGATGACGCCTCCGTGTCACTTGGCCACGACCTGTACGGACCAGAAAGCACTGGGAGTGACTTCTGGGCTGTTTTTGACCCAGTTCTCGGCCCAAAAAATACAGATTAGAAGCTATGAAGTGGAGGAATACATCCATTCATCATCATTCAATCATTACTCACAATTTTAGGTTTTAGATGTAGTTTTTAGAGAGAGAGGCTCTCTCCTCTCTCTTAGGATTTAAGATTAGGATTAGGATTAGGATTTCAACTTCTTCATCACAGGTTCAATGTTCCTTTAATTTATTTTCTACTTTTATTTATTGCTTTAGTTTGATTACTTGATGTTGCCAATTTGGCTTATGGATTTCTATGTTCAATCTAACTTTCTGTTTAATATAATTCGAGATATTTCAGATCTATGATTTGTTTCTTTTATTTATGATATAAATAATTCATATTTTTCTACCTTTTGGCTCTGGTTGATTAATTGGTGACTCTTGAGTTATCAAACACATTGTTGACTAAAAATTGGAATTCTTCAAGAATTAATTCGAGTTCAACTAACTCTAGCCTTTCCCAAGGAAAGATTAGGACTTGAGGAATTAAAATTAATTCATCCACTTAACTTACCTTCATAGTTAGAGGTTGACTTATTGGGAGTAAAATCCAATTCTCATCACAATTGATAAGGACTTCCAGTTCTCATACCTTGCCAAGAGCTTTACTAGTTATTATTTTGACGACTTGTTATTTTACATTACTTGTTCAACCCTTTTGAAAACCCCAAAATATACCTTTGTATAACCAATAATAAGAATATACCTCCCTGCAATTCCTTGAGAAGATAACCCGAGGTTTAAATACTTCGGTTATTAATTTTAAAGGGGTTTGTTACTTGTGACAACCAAAATGTTTGTAAGAAAGGACTTTTGTTAGTTCAGAAACTGTACTTGCAACGGGAATTTATTCTGAATTCTAGACCATGCAAAAGTTCTCTCTTCAGTCATATGGGGGTGAATGGCGGAAAGGGGCTTGTGAGTATGGTGGTCCAAAGTCATGTTGAGGAGGGGGTTCATAGGCATATGGTGGTGGTTGTTGATAATCAAAAGAGCATTCACCATAGCCATTGCCTTGATATGCATTACAGAATGATTGTTGATAGTCCATTGGAGGTGGTTGTTGCCATGAGGGTTGATCAAATCCTTGTGGCTCCTCCCATCTTTGATTCTTCCAATCTTGATGCCTGTTCTCATTATAGTTCCCATTCCTAACAACAACATTGGAATCAATCTTTAAGCCAGAGGGGTGAGAGTTCATAGTAGTAGGAGAAAATAAAAACAAAAACTAATAAAAAGAAAATATTTTGAAAAAAGATATGATTTTTTTTTTTTGAAAAAGATTTGAATTTTGAAAAATAAGATAAGATAAGATAAAAATTTTAAAATCTGAAATTTTTTTTTTTGAAAAATATTTACAATAACCAATAATAAGGCACACGTTTGCAATTCCCCGGCAACGGCGCCATTTTGAAGAACTGAAGATTGATGGTTTAGAAGTTATAATAAGTTCTCATTGCAAGTATAGTTTCTAAACCAAGCAATCAACCTTTCTTACAAACGTTTGGTTGTCACAAGTAACAAACCCAATATAATTTATAAACCGAAGTATTCAAATCTCGGGTCGTCTTCTTAAGGAATTGCAGGGAAGTGGGTTTTACTATTGGTTAATGAAAACAGAGTTTTTGGGTTTTAAAAAGGTTTTGAACAAGAGAAATTAATTGCAGGAATTAATAAATTAATAACTAATAAAACTCTTGGCAAGGTATGAAAACTAGAAGTCCTATCCTTGTTATCCTTATCAATGGTGATGAAAATTATATTGTTGCTCCCACTAAGTCAACCTCTAACTATGAAGGTCAGTTAATTGGACAGATTAATTTAATACCTAAAGTCCTAGTCAACTCCTTAAGGAAAGACTAGAGTTATAGGAATCTAAATTAATCAGCAAGAATAATAATTATCAATCACGATGAGTTTGATAACTCAAGAGTTACCAATTAATCAACCAAAGCCAATAGTAAATAATCTAAATTAAAAATAAGGAAGAACAATCATGAGTCTGAAATACCTCAAATTATATTATTTAAGAAAATCCTAACATGAAAAGTTCATAAACAAATAAAAGAGAAAAATAACTAAAAAGAACATTGAACCTGAGTTGAAGAAGAAATATTCCTAATCCTAATAAAAAATCCTAATCCTAATCCTAAGAGAGAGGAGAGAACCTCTCTCTCTAAAAACTACATCTAAATTATGAAAAGTGTATATTGATTTGATCTGAAGTGATGTCCTGAGTCTCTACATATTCCCTGACTTTAATCTGTGTTTCTGGGCTGAAAACTGGGTTGAAATGCGGCTCAAAATCTGTGCCAGCGACTTCTGTAATTTTGCAGATCGCGCATGTCACGCAGTCGTGTCGTCCACGCGATCGTGTCACTCAACGTTTTTCTCGTTCCATGCATGTGCGTCGTCCACACATTCACATCGTTTGTGCAGCTTCCAGTCCGCGCGGTCGCGTCAGGCACGCAAACGCGTCACTCTGATTTCTTCCATTTCGCGCGGTCGCATGAGACATGCGACCGCGTGACTTCTCGCTGGTCATCTCCTCAATTTCTTGTGTTCCTTCCATTTTTTTGCACGCTTCCTCTTCATTCTCTAAGCCATTCCTGCCCTATGAAGCATGAAACACTTAACACACAGATCAAGGCATTGAATGGTAATAAGAGAGGATTAAGATTAGCTAAATTAAGACCAAAAAAGCATGTTTTCAATCATAGAACTAAATTAGGAAGGAATTGTAAAATCATGCAAATCATATGAATAAGTGGGTGAAAGGCTTGATAAAACCACTCAATTAAATACAATATAAACCATAAAATAGTGGTTTATCACACGCACTAAGCGTGTTAAGCTTTGAACGAGTAAGCCAAGTGTCACCTAGATATATACTGAAACGATGGAGCAAGAAGGTAAAGAGGCGACACACACATATCAAGAGCAGCCACGACGAGCCACTGTTGGAGCCAAGAAGCAAGAGGTTTGACCAATTGGTTTTTCGTTCGCAAAATATTTGTGAATTTGCATCAGAATCGGAGGAGCTGACTGCAATTCTGCACCGTGCGTACAATAACGTCATGGTTGAGATGAAATCATTGAAAGCTAAAAGGAAGGGCACATCTTCTTTATCTCACAAAGATGCCAACTTGGAATCCATTAACGAGCTTCAAAACCCTCCAAGGATTCGAACAAGAGGATGTCCAAAAAATAGGCTAGGTTCAAAGTTGGACAAACAGATTGTAAATTCCACAAAGAAGAAGAAAATGAAACGTTTAGACGAGGTAAAAGGAATGTTCTTTAAATATGTGGTGATTTAGTTTATTTTTCTCGTTAATAGTTTAGCTAATATGTGAGTTTGTTATATTCAGTTAAACCTCTTTGATGCTGCGTCAGTGGTGCATTCAAATTCCACCAAATATCAAAGACATGTTATGAATTATCAGTTCAGGGAACCAGTAGTAGCGGATAACTCTTTGGGTGTATAGTTACAGAATATGGCTGTAAAAGCACTGTTCTTTTGGGTATATTTCTGAATTTTCTTGTATTTCACATTTTGCATATATATACATATATATACTTTAGAATATTGTTTTTATGTTATAAAATACTGTTTGTTTTTTTACAACAGTTTAAGGGTTTTAGGTATTAGGGTTTAGGGTTTTAGGGTTTACAGTTTAGGTTTTAGGGTTTACGGGTTAGGGGTTAGGGTTTAGGTTTTAAGTGTTTAGGGTTCAGGGTTTTAAGGATAAAGCATCAGGGGGATAGATTTTCGGGTGTATATTCAACTTTCTTTGGGTGTAAAAAATGGCAAGTTATGGGGTGTATATTTGGTTTGATGTTTTCCTTCATATTATAGTACCTGTAATTCATACATTTTGAATACAGCAGAGAGAGTTTAATTATTGAAAGAAATTTTACAATAAACTGGATTATAATTGGAAAATTTTTACAGCATGTGTTCAATTTATTACAGGACTATATAACTTTTACATTAATCAGTGTCAATATCCTTAGAATGTATCTAACAATATGGACTCAATAACAATGAGGATGGCTTGGACAGTCTTATTGCATTACTTCCCCTAATGGCTTCAGCTTTGTCTAGATTTATGTCATGGAATAGAATCCGGGAAGCATATTCCACTCTAAAGTGGTCCACCTCGTCCTACAGTTAAAAAGAATATTATGTTTAATCAACCATATTAATTGAGAAATGTAATACAGAGTTATTTAGTTTTAAACACATTTACCTGGGTCCAATTGTCCCACTCATACTTCTGCCTTTTAATGTTGCGGGCTCAAATATCTCAAGTCACTTCATTACGTAGATAGCACAGTCATAGCTGAGAACAAAGAAAATAAATTTCAAATTACATATAGAAAAGTTTAATTTTCAGAGTGAAAGATTTATACCTTGTCTTTTGGCCCGACATGTTAAGGTATGGTGGTTTAATTTTCTTGTCCTTGTCCCTTGTCTTTAGAGGTGCCCCCCAGCATATACTTTAATTCGTGAAATTACATATCCCTTAAAACACAAAATAAATCAATAATACATGAATAATTTCAAAAAAAGGGGATACACCCAAAGGAGCACAAAGTTACACTTTATATTGAACTGAAATACACCCAACTCTTAAAATATAGAACACAAAAACAACTTACAATGAATGTATTTAGGGAAGTTCTCTCATCGGACGGAGATTTCGTGTGATATGGGTCAACTATATAAAATTTTTGCTTTCTTGTCTCAGCCAACCATAATCACCAATGTTGTGAATGGCAAACAGGTGCAAAAATCTGAAAAATGTTCAGATTGAACACTGTTTTAGTTTATTTGGCACATAAGTAAAAAATGGTAATAAGAATTTTTAGAAATGAAAACTTACATAACGATGCGATGCTAATTTTTTAAGGTCCAAGAAGGGTATAAACATTGGGTAGTTTTCCACCCTGAACGGCTTTATTGTTATTAGGCTGTAAGAATACCCCTTTTGGATGATTTCCTAGGGCCATGTTCTGGAAAAATTGTGAATCACCAAATGAATACAGAAAATACACCCAAACGAATCCAGAAAATACACCCAAATGAATAAACAACTTACACCAATTGTATACAGAAAATACACCCAAACGAACACATGAAATACACCCAATATAAGACAGAAAATACACCCGAAGGAATGCAGAAAATACAACCAAAATTCATTGAAACAACCCTTACCACAATATCAGGGGGGTGACAGTATACTTCTTCTTGAAACCTCTTAATCTTTTGCTGGTTTAGGATGAAACATATGGTAGAGACAATCTAGAAAAAGATGCCAAAATCAATTTTACATCAATAATCATTGCAGTTAATTTTAGTGATAAAAACATTAATGTTATTGTAATATTACCTCAGCTTCTATATGCGTTTCAGGTGCGAGTGATGCAAGGTGGAGTTTTGACAAAATGTATCTATCTTGGGTTTGGAGTGTGCATATGGTATCAAACTCATTAGTTAGTCCATTTGCGTATATTTTCACTCGTATGGCCCAGAGGTAGCATTTCTCTTTCATGTCAGAAGTAACTTCATTTGTCCTCGCAGGAGTTTCAAACTTCTTGAAACTCTCTGCGCCACTCTCCTTTGGAATCTGTGGACTTTTTTCTTTTGTTGTCACCCCACCACTTGCAATTTTGTGTACTAGATCCCCTAATTATTCTAGCAGTTTTGGGGTTTCTGGAGTTTTTGCCCTCCCTCCGTCTTGCGTTGATGCTCCTTCCTGCGTTGCTGCTTCTTCTTGGCTTGAATCAGTCAAGCCAAGGCTGAATGATGGCAACGGATCTATTTTAGGAACATACGATGCTGTCCGTACCATCATCATCAGTGCATCAGCGTCTTCTGGGGCTCAATTACTGCGTGATCATGTATAACGTATTTTAAGAATAAGAATATACGGATGATAACCAAATATTGATTTTACTCTGATGAACTTACATTTTAGATGGAGCTGGGGGAAGCGTGGGTGTGCTTTCTTCAAGTTGATGGGTGGGTTCAGGAGTGCTACACGGTACATAAAATTAATCATGATGTAGAAAAAATAGTCCTGGATCAATCGTGAAAATATACACCCCAACAGGGGCAATATACACCCAAACTGTAACCAAATATACACCCAACACTATTTCTTACCTGTTTGTAGTTCCTTCAATTTGTAGCAGAGGGGTTGGTTCATTTTCTGTCTCAGGTATTTGTTCAATTTCCGGCATAGTGGTTGCTTGGGACAGTGGTAGACAAACTTGAATCGGAACTCTAAGCAAGAAGAAAAATAAAAGGTTAACAATGCCTTTGAAAATAAAAAAAGTTATAAGGTTAAAATATTTTTGAAAAACTTACATTGCAAGCCCTTTGGACTGTGTCTCTTCCCTTACAACAATCATATTCTCTTCAGCCGGCTCACTGGCTACCAGACTCAACCTAAAATACACCCTAAGAAAGTCAAAAATACACCTGAACAATTCAAAAGAAAGACAGGCTTTGTTTTTTGAAAACTTACATACTTGCAGTTTTTGCTTTTTTTCTGCCTTTTTTTTTTCTCGAATAAAACAATAAAGGGCTTTTTTTCTAAAAAAAATATACACATAATTAGAAGTAGAAGGTAATAAAAGAATAAAAGCAACAGTTATTTGAAAGAGAAATTACACGCTCTCTGCCGGGGAAAAAAAACAAGTATTAATTAGAAATACAAAATTAATTTGATCACAAAATACTATCCAAAGAAGTGCTTACTTTTTTGGTTTTCTCTGAGTTTTTTCTTTGTTTTTTGTTTCTCCACTGGTGATGATTCTTCACTTCTATAAGTTAATAAGAGACACTTTGTTAATATATGAAATCTTGATAATAAACCCAAAGGAAAGGAGTAATAATTTCATAACATTACTCATCAGTTGATTCAGATTCTCAATCAGAATCCTCCTAAATCTTCTTTCTTTTTTTGGACTCCATTCTGAAAGGCAAACAATCATTATTTTAAAACATTATAAAAGGGATAAAATGCACCCAAATGAGTGCACAATATACACCCAAATGAATGCACAAAATACACCCAACTTGATAGACAAAATACACCCAAATGGATAAACAAAATACACCCAAGTATGTTACTTACTTTTTGGCTTTTCGAGTGGGTTGTTTTCTTGTTGAATCCTCCGAGTCTTCTTCAGTCTTAGACTCAGAGGTAGAATGGTCACTTTCAGTTGTTTCAGTCTCAGATGATGATGTTGAACTTGCCTTCCTTTTTTGTTTTTTTTTTGTTTCTTTTTTTTTTCTTTTTTCTTTATTTCTTTCATTTTTCCTTTGTGTCAGCCATCTTTACAATCCCCTAAGACATTAGAAATTTTAGTTAGTAGTATTCAGGTAAATAAAATACACCCAAGATATTTTGTTCACTTACCATATGATCCTCAATTTCTGCCCTCATTCTTTCAACCAACTGCTTCTTAGTCCAATTGGCAATCCAAGGTTCTGTAGGTCTTTCTACCCTCTTCTTGTCTTTATTTTTTGATAGATGCAAGTAAATTATCATCAGGGCAAAGAGGCAGCCATCGATTGCCTTTTTCTTTTTCAGCTTGTAATCTATTATACCCTTGATGATAAAACTCAAAACATGTCCTCCCCAGTTCCGCTCTGTTATTGTGTCCATCTCGAAAATTGAGGCCAGGTGCACAGGTGAGATTTTGTTTATTATCATTGGTAAAAGAAATGCCATCTGTATATAGAGGATGAAAATCCTCTTGAACATGAGGTTATCCTGTTTATTATCAACGGCAATAGCCATCATCTCATCTGTCAGATTTTTGAGGGTCTTACCCTGAAATCTTCTAAAAATTTGTTTGTCATCTTTAGAAAGATCCTTATAATTCACTTTCTGAGGAAATAGATCTCCTACAAAAAGGAAAACAACATAGTATGAAAATCAGTTCAAATAAACCCAAGCATCAATTGAAATACAATTGAATATGGCTCATATACACCTATAATCTTTAGCGATTTACCTGGCACGTTGATGCCAAGCACAGCCCCTATTGTTTTTGGTCTTACTTTAAATGAATCGTAGCCGGTTTCCAGTCTGTTTTCCCCTAATTTGAAGGAGTTAGCCAACTCCCTTAATATTTGGTGATGCACCCTTAGCGACGGGATGTGCATCAGGCCACCAAATCCCAAATCCCTAACAATTATTTTCTTCTCCTCGCTCATGTTTCTGAATTTTTCACTTAACAAATGTGTTGCACACTTAAGGTCTTTGGTTTGCTGTAAACAAGCAAAATTATAGTCAGATATTTTTCTATTATATAAAACTGATTTCATCTAAGACATATATTTGTTTTTACATTTTTTCCAACTTGGTTTCTGCCTACCATTTTTTCTGGAATGAAAAATACACCCATAGATATCAGTAAGATACACCCATAGATATGATTCAGATACACCCATAGATATGAGTCAGATATCACTCAAACATGCATTAATACAAGGTCAAGCAACATTACAAGGTCAAACAATATACACCCATGGACAAGCAAATATTAGAACAGCTGCAACTGTTGACTATATTACAGTATATAAGTTCAGAAATATACACCCAACAAATTATGCCATATACACCCAACAAATTACTCCATATACACCTACCAAAGTACGCAATATACTCCCAAAAATCAGTTACCAGAAGAACTAGAACAACAAGAACAGTAACACCTAGAACAACTAAGAAGAACAACATAACCTAGAACCAAGAATAACAGTAAAACCTAGAACAAGTAGAACATTAAAAACTGTAAAATGAGACCTAGAACAAGAAGAACAGTAAAACTTAAAAGAATGTAGAAGAACAGTAAAACCTAGTTCTTCGATTTTGAAATGTGAAAAATATACAAGATGAGTAAAATAGCAATGTAACATACCTTGAGTATTATAACTTCGTTTTTTTTTTTTTGGAGATTGTTGATGGAGAGTTCTATGTTGTGTTGATGGAGAGTTCTAATCTTCGCGACGAGTCATATCTTTGCAGTTTGGAATGTTGCTTGAAAATGGACGGTTTGTGTTTTCTTCGAAGGGCTTGGAGAAGTGAAAGAGTGCGCCATTAAGGAGCGGTATTCGCGAAGAGCAACCGTTGAGTGGGGCACGTATAATTTACGCTCCATCCAAAGTGAGTGAGTGCGTGTGTGAATGAAGTGTGTGCTAGGAACTTATAAAACTTGTAGGGCCTTTTTGTTTGTATGTGTAGCAGGCCCGTTAATTAATTCCATTTTATATTTTTTAACAAAAAAATAGGGCTTGATTGAAAATTATTATATAATATAAAGATACAATTATAAATTTTTAAATAATAAATAATTAATTAAAAATTAAATAAAATTATAAAAATTAAAAGAATAATTAAACCTAAAATCTTAAAACAATAATTTAAGTCTCTAAATTAATTCAAATATTTATTCTTTACTCGAGTTAAATTTAATCAACATGGGCAGCAGAGCATATTACATCTCAACTTGAGATTGTAACAATTATGCCAATCAAATATTTAGATGTGCTCACCGACTGTTATGACAAAGAACAATTATGCATATCAGGACAAAGCATTTAATCACAAAATACCAATCAGCGAGTAATACTAATAAGCTAAGTATTTCCCATGATTCATTTTCCACGGATTAATATCTTTTATTGGAAATGTCTAAAATGAGCAATACAATTATATGTTTATTAGATGTGCTATATTTATAAAGATCATTAGATTTAATTAGATAAAAATTAAAGGCTAATATAAAAAAAGAGTATTGATAGACTCTAATAAATATAGAATATCGTAGTACATAAATAAATGATTTAAATAACAATATTTTAATACATAATATTTTAAATAATAACAAAATCTTTTATTCTTAAATAATTAAATATAAAACATATAAATACAAAAATATGAGTATTTTACTATTCTTTATCCAATAAGATTAATTATTATGCAAAAATTTTTTATGATATTAAAAAATCATATTAAAATAAAATTTTAAACTATAACATAAAAATATAAAATAATTAAAATTTTATTTTATATTACTTGACAAATAATTAGATTATTATATTCAAAATTTATTAATTAACTACTTTTATTAAAGATATTATTGTATAATATAATTTTTTATAAAAATATTTTAAAATT